>NC_039360.1:11817498-12176502 GCF_003573695.1 Papaver somniferum | reverse complement strand
TTTTTTTTTTATTTATTCATTTTTCATTAGAGTTTTACGGACACAATGCCTGCAACTAGGTTATCCCAGTCTCTTTCTCCATCTCCTGCATTGTCTTCGCTTCCTGATTCGCATTGTGATTTGATTTCGTGCCCATTCAAAAAAGTTGATGGTTGCCGCAATGGAATTGGAGGCAGAGGTTTGAGCTGTAATTCTCTCTTCACAGTCACCTGCAGGGTCGCCATTTTCGCACTGAAGAGGGTAAGGTTTCCTGCAAAGAAAGGATTTCCAACATTATTGAAGTTTACAGGGCTTGGGAGGTTTCTTTGAGGCAGATGCAGATATGGTTATGCTTCAGTTTCCTACGTATATATGCTTGGAGGAGACCTTGCATGTTGGATGATGATATCATTGCAGGACCACGCAACGGCAGTGTGGACACACGAACTACGCGGGGTCCGAATGCCCACAATCAATCATTAAAGTCTAAAGAGATTACGATGATGATCCCCTGATGTGGATTCATTGGCTCAAAACCCACGGGTTTATCATGGCCTCCTCCAACTTCCCCGTGCGTAGCGATTATGCATGGGGTACAAATATAAAAGGGAAAACAACATATATAAGCAGATACGTGCGGAGCTAAATTTATGTAAAGTGCTGAAATGTAAATAAGACCAAGGTTTACGTGGTTCAGCACTAAGGCCTACGTCCACGGGGTTTGTTGTTCTACTATATTATTCACGGTTACACGAATAGTTGAATGATTTTGGGTTTACATATTTCTCTCCACTATGGGATTAACTTACCTTTGCTATTCTCTCCCTCTCTCTCTCTCCTGATGTTTTTTCGATCCCCCTTCCTCTTTGTGGAGATTGGGTATTTATAAGGTTGGAATGTGGGACCCATCTCTGAAGACCGTTGGAACCTTATCTTCTCGTGTCCTTGCGTCCATCACGCGGAGGTCTGCGTTTCCCCCTCGATCCCGCGGAGGCATCTTCGCTCGTTCCATAGGTCGGTCGACACGTGCACTGCTCAGAGTGTTTAATGCGGGTGGTTGAGGGGTCTGCTCGTGTCAGACAAGTGTCTTCTGCCCCTGTCAGTCCGTGTCAGCTGACTTTCTCTCCACCGTTGATCTTAGCTCCTCTTCTGGGGATGAGATAAAGCAACTCCTAGGGGTTTATTTGGTGCTTCGTGACGCATCATGTTTTGATGTTTTGGCTTGCATGCTCTCCACGTACCTTTCTGTATACACGTGTCCGATAGTGAGATATATGTGTACACAATTTGCCCCTTTTCTTCGGGCTTAACTGACTAATGGGTGCCTTGAAGAAAAACTATCGTCGCACATTCTTCTCACTCCTAATAACTTCTCCTAGATACTTGGGCACGTCTTTTATTCGTGCATTAACTGCTTATGTAACTGGCACGTTTTCCTATTTCTCCCTTAATTTCCTCTTTTCTTTCGGGTATTTTAAGGATAGAGAGGAAATTTAATTTCATTCTTCCTAAACACTCTCTCAGTTCATTCTTCCTTTAAATTTCCTGCCTGCCTTCATTAAACCTGTGACCTTAAATTCTTTGTCAGTCTTCATTGCACCTGTGATCTTAAATTTTGTCAGTCTTTATTGCACCTGGGATCTTCCCCTGTTCGTTTCTTCTACTTGCTGTTTTTGCCGGTGAGTTTTTCTTTTCTTGATTTCACTGTTTTATGCCGTGTTGATTTGTGAATTTTCTGCTATTGTTGTTCCTTGTTTGTGATGAAGAACTTTTTCTGATGCTTGCATACTAGTTTGCCCCTGTTCTTCATCTTAAATTAAGGCAGCCATTACTTCGAGGGTGGAGTATTGAGATTGTATCCTAATTTTAGGGTTGCTATGTTATCGTGGTTGTATTGCTATGAATGTGTTTTTTGATTTTTGGTTATCGTGTGTAACTTGTTCTTGATTTTATTCTTTCCGCAGCCATGTCTGACCGTCCGCGGCCTACTTATGAGACTCCTGATTCTAGGTTGTCGAGATCTCCTCAACGTCGAGAGTCTCAAGATGATGTTCGTCGGAGTCGAGTGTCTTCCGGAGCGAGAGCCTCGTCTTCTCGGGAAGAGATTCCTCCGATAATTCCGTCTGGTTCACGGAGAGTCTTTAATCACTCAATGGTGCGTCCTCGTGAAGATACTCGGAGTACGCAGGCTCCTCCCCGCGCTGTTGCTTTCGACGTTCCTCATTTACGTTCGTTAGTGCCCGAGCATCATCTACGGTCTTCTCCAACTGTTAAAGGGAAGAATACAAAGGGCGTAGCTCCTAGGGCTGAATCTTCAAAGAATCCCCCCGTGAAGAGAAAAGCGTCTGAAGCGTTTGTTAATTCATCCGGCCCCGCCGAGGAGGATGAGTCTGCTCCCTTGATACGCAGTGTTTCTGTTAGCAGGAGAAAAGTAACCTTCAAGCATATCGATCTTGAAATATTCAAGGAGAAGCATGAGCTCCAAGCCTTCGGGGTTCGTTTCTATGCCCCCGAGGATGATATTACGTATGAGCTGATCTCTAAGTACGAATTCGATGAATTTCACTTGTTAACGACGGTTGGGGCCTTCGAGGCTGGTCTGATGCTGCCGTTGTACAAATCGGGTGATTCCTTCTACTACGACGTGCTCGCTAGTCGTGAGGGTTCTTCCACAAATACTCATAGCCGTTCCGTATCCCAACTATCGGGGAATTATCTCCGCGCCCTGAAGGAATGCTATCTGCGGAGTAAGGGGGAAACGTCGATGACTTGCTACGTCCCCAATCCCTTGGAGAAGGAATGGTACACTCCTGAGAATTTCAATAACTCCTTCGGTGATTACGTTAATAGCAGGAATCGCAAGCCGTGGAGTGTCAGCCTTCGGAATCTTCCTGCTCCTCGAGGCGAGATTCGTCTGTTAAATGAGGTCAGCGATGCCAAGCTGAAGTATGTTCCTGGCACGGAGGCGTCCAGTCGTCGGAAACTCTTCCCCTCGCGAGAAAGGATCAAGCGCGATCATGACTACGAGTGGCACGCCACTGTCATTGAGATAGTTGGTCCGTGGGCTTACGGTTGGATTCCCGGTTCCCGCGGATGACGGCCAACCGAGAATAGTAAGCCGCGCGAATCTCCTCCCGCTCGCTATGGAGATTTCTGCCCCTGGCGTCTGAACTTTGCGGGCATGAATTTTCCTTATGCCCTGGATGTCGTAGAGGGAGACGAGGAGGATGGTTCCGGTGCTATACTCCCATCGAAGAATATCTCAGCTGCTCAGGTACGCAGATTCTAGCTGTGTTTCGTTTTTATAACTTCCATCGGACGGGAAGAATAATTCCTTTGTGGTGTCGGTTTCAGGTATTGAAGAAGAAAAAGATTAGGCCGAAGCAGTCTTCTACTATGGTGGTGGGCGAGGTTGAGGCCCAAGAGGAAGTTACTAGTCCCGTGAACGAAGAGTTTGCTGAGGACGAGGTTACAGATGGGGAGGAACGTACTGGTACCTCCCCTATCAATGTCGAAGAAGAGGTCTTCGCTGGTCACGCCGGTGATGGAGGAAGGAACAAGGGTGTAGTGGCGGATGATGTTGTCATCGAGGATGTTTCCGTCCCTGCTGGTGATGTCATGGATACCCTTCCCACTTCTCAAGAATTTTCTTTCGATCGGATGTATTCCACGGGGGAGTTCTTTGACGAAGCCCTCGATTTTCCCGGGGACTTCTCTTTACTTTCCCCTAATGACGATTGGGATGTTCTTGGTGGTGATGGTAATGGTGATGTTGCTGAAGGTGTTGGTGCGGAGGAGCCTGCTGTGCATGTAGGCGCGGAAGAGCGTGCCAACGTTCATGCCGAGGGGGTCGAGTCGGAGAAAGGAAAATCTGTTGTCGACGCGCCCGCCGATAGTCTTCCCCAGTCGCCGATGTCTGAGGGTGAGGATGCCATCATGAGTTGGTTTAAGGAGAAGAATCTTCTGTTTGTCTCTCATCCTGCTCCTGTGGTTGTTGGGGAAAAGGAATCAACCGCGTATACCCGTCGCATGATGGAGATGTCTTCGGAGGCGCAGGTGTCAGAAGCCTTGGGAAAAAGGTTGACCGTTCCCGAAGCTACCCTCGTGCCGGAGCCTCCTACTTCTGTTGCCGATATGATGGCTATTGCCGACGGGTATCAATATGGCTTCCCGCAACAGCGTGTGCTAGAGGTAAATTTTCGTACATGCTTGTACGTGAGAATAGGACGCTTCGGTTGAATAATGTTTTGTCATTTTGATGTGTAGATGATGAGGAGCGAGCATTGCAACCACGTGCTGTATCAGTTCTTTAAAGCAAAATCTCTGAAGCTCGAGGCTAAGCTTCGTCATCGGGAAAAGGAATTATCTGCGGCTGAGGTGGAAATAGAAGAGCTGAAGAAAAGCCTTAAGGAGAAAGAAAAACTGGGTGAAGCAGAGGCTGATCTTCGTTCAGAACTTATTGCAGTGCGCGTTGAGTTAGAGCAAACTCGTAGCCAAGTTTCCACTTTCACAGGTTTGGTTCTTTTCCCTCGCCGTATGTCGTCATTCTTTTATCTCTTAGTTGTTCTGTCTGAGTCTCCCCACCCTATGTCCAGTGGGTGGCATCCCCGAGCTGGTATGGCTTCGAAACGAGAGAGCTCGGCAAAAATCTCGTATTAGAGATTTGGTTGCGAAGATTAAGAGTGAGGCTAGGAAATGGGATGCTCGGGCTGAAGTATGGCGCGCGCGGCATGTTCAGATGGTCGACATGCAAAATCTGTACAACCATGATCGTGCTTTATTTAATGGCACACTGCTGTGGACCAGTGATAATCTGCGGGAAGCCCCCGAGCGTACTTCCTTGTTGGAATCTAGGATTCAGCTATTGGAAGAAGAATTACAGACGGCGCGGTCCATTCCTCTTTCAGGGGTCCAAGATAATATGCTTGGTCTTGCCAGGGAACGAGATGATGCTCGTGCTGAAGTCTACGCTCTCAGCAATGCTCTTTCCGCGTCTCGTGCCGATGTAGCCCGTCTTGCTGAGTCTGAGAGGAATCTTGAAGTGTGCATGTACAGACTCAGCAAAGGGGTCTCAGAGATAAATAAAGAGGTCGACCACCTTCGTCATATGGACTCGATGAAGCAGGTAGAATTAGATGCCTGTCAATTTACTCTCACCAACCTTCAACTAGACTATAAGAAATTATCCGCGGAATATGATCATCTTGATGAAGCGCGAGATGCGGTTGTTAATGAATATGAAGAGGCTTCGGCTTGTGTCGAAGGTATAATCCCAATTCATCGAGTGTGATCTTGTTTGTTTTCTACGCTAACTCCGTGGTGTTGTCTTTTTCAGGGCTCGAGGAACGCCTTCGCGTCACAAATGAAGAACTTGAAAAGGCTCAATCTTCCTTAGCACAGCAAGAGGAACAAACCAATCACTTCAAGAATTTAGCAGCCACCCGCGAGGAGGCCGTTGGTGCTGATTCCAGAGAAGTGAATCGGCTATCTTCGTTATTATCCCAAGCCCAACAGCGGACAACAGTTATTAAACATAAGGCTCGTTGTCAATTGGCTGAGGAGACGAACAAGATGCTGGAGAGGATAGAACTTGGCCTAAGGAATGAACATGGTCTCGTGAAGAACTATCCTCGTCGTCCCGTTCCTGCTGCATTGCCCAGCTCCTCGGGCCCCTCTTCTGGTGGGAGCGTTCCATCAAGTCTTCGGAAAAATCCTGACGACGGGACCGCCACCTAGGTAGAGATCGCAGCGTTCTGTAGGGTCCGCGGCATAATTGTATATTTTGTAACAATGTAAAAGGAATGTTTTTTGATTGTGTATCCTTGGCTTTGGCCGTTCACTTCTTGTAATCACCCTTTATGAAATGAATCCTCTTCTTGATATACCTACAATGTTTTTGTATTTTAAGTTTGTGAAAAATCAAAACAAAAGTTGTTAAGTGTTTTTGAGTGCGATACGAAAGGAAGGTACCTTCGTGATCGTCTTGAGACCTGTCACCCCGCTGGCAAATCCTGGGCCAGAGGATTCCCAGACGGTGGGGGCCGGGGCAACGTTCTAGGATATGGGGTGTAAAATATGTACGCACCCATTCCGTCGACCCGTTGCCTTAAGATTGGTTGGGTATCTCTTTCTGCTGGGTGCCTTCCCCCTGGTCCTACACTTACGGACATTGATGGGGGAGCCCTGAGAGATTGTAGATTAACTACTTTCCCCAATATTGTAGGTAGATTCCACAGACTTGATAATTTGAAGGCTTGTTTAATTAATAAGTTGAGGTCTGCAATTCCTCTTCCAGAGATAGAAACATGTTGGGCGGTTAAGCTCCTTTCTTCTTCTGGTATATTCCCAGCAGATTCAAATCTGCGTTGCTTCTATGGGAAGTATGGTTTGAGCCATTTAGCATTCCAAGGATGCCGGAGGACCTCACCTTTTAGATTACGAAGGTAGTAAGAACCATTACCCGCAATGTCGTGGATCATAAACGGTCCTCCCCATGTAGGTGCTAACTTTCCCCATTTCTTTTCTTGCTGATATCGTGGGATTGTTCTCAACACATACTGTCCCTCTACAAAATTTCGTAGCTTTACCTTTTTGTTGTACTCCCTTGCTAGTCTTCGTTGATAATTTTCCATCTTTTGCAATGCTACTTCCCTTCTTCCCTCCAAGTCGTCCAACCTTTCTAACATCATATCTGTTGTGAGGTTTTTCTCCCAGGCTTCGGTCTTCGTGGTTGGCATGAGGATTTCTGTAGGTATGACTGCTTCAGCTCCATAAGTAAGAAGAAACGGGGATTCCCCGGTAGCGGACCTTCGTGTTGTCCTGTATGCCCATAAGACATTGTGCAGTTGTTCGCACCATCTTCCCTTATGCTCGTCTAATTGTTTTTTGAGTATAAGGGCGAGGGTCTTGTTGGTAGCTTCCGCTTGTCCGTTGCTTTGAGGGTATAAGGGGGTGGACTTGTTCTTTCTTATTTTAAAGGTGTCGAAGAGCATGTCTATATTTTTTCCCTGTAATTGCTTGCCGTTATCAGACACAATTTCAGCAGGTATACCAAATCTGCAAATGATGTTCTGGAATATGAAAGTGAACACATCCGCGTCTCTGATCCTGGCCAAGGCCTTAGCCTCCACCCATTTACTGAAGTAGTCCGTGGCTACTATCAAAAATCGTCTCTTCCTGGATCCTTCGATGAAAGGCCCGACGATGTCTACTCCCCATTTTGCAAATGGCCACAGGCTATCGACAGAGTTTAACAATGTTGCCGGCGCGTGGATTTTTTTCGCGAAGCGCTGACATTCTTCGCATCGTCGGGACATCCTCGCAGCATCTTTTATCATGGTCAGCCAGTAATATCCTTGCGTTTTTGCCTTGCCAGCTAGTGATCTCATACCGCTATGATTCCCTGCGTCACCATAATGGATATCATTTAGAATTCGATGCCCTTCTTTCCGGGACAAGCAGCGTAGTAATGGTCCGAGGAAGGATTTTCTATACAGGACCCCGTCCCGAAGATCGTATCTTCCCACTTTGGAGAGCGTCTTTCTAGCTTGCTTCCGATCCGCAGGTAGGCTTCCTTTGTCGAGGAAGGTATGTATTGTCACCCTCCAGTCATCTTCGTTGCTGAAATCTTCGTCTTGATTTGCTTTTGACAAGATTTCTTCATCAAAGTCGTCATGGATGTCTTCTCCTACTTGGTCTTCGATATATTCTTCCATTGTATCTTGATTGGTAGCGAAGGAGAATTGAGATGCAATCGAAGGCTCGTATACCCTTGCTATTTTAATACCTTCGGCATTTTTATCCCTCAACATGGATGATATGTATGCTAGGGCATCCGCATGCCTGAGGTCCCTTCTGCATAAGTGCCGGAACTTAATGTTCGGGATTTGTGAAACCAATGTTTGCACCAATGCCATGTAAGCTGAAAGGGTGTCATCGTACACATTATATTCGATCCCGATTTGTCGTATGACCAGCTGCGAATCACTTGTCAGCCTTACATCGGTTACCCCCATCTCTATTATTATACGTAGGGCATGTACGACAGCTTCGTATTCAACAATGTTATTGGTATGCTCTTTGAATTCCAATCTAAGTGCCTGTATGATCCTTTCTCCAGTTGGGGTGATAATGACAATACCTATTCCTGCCCCTTCCTTATTTTTAGATCCGTCGACGAAGACTTCCCATTGTCTATGACTCGCAGGTTCGAGGATATCCATTGGATCCTTGATTGCTTCCTCGGCTTCCGGTATTCCCTTGATCTCTTCGTCGTTGTCTAGAGGGAGGTCTGCTAAGAAATCTGCCAGAACTTGGGACTTCTGAGAATGTTGAATTTCATGAATGATGTTGAATTGGTCCAGATGGGTGTTCCATTTGGCTATTCGGCCCACTTTTCCCGTGCTTTTGAGGACTGCTTCCAATGGTGCTTTGCATGGTACCCTGACGAAGTGAGTTAGGAAGTAGGTTCTCAGTTTTTGGGTAGCCCATACCAGTGCGAGGATGAGTTGTTCAATCTTAGTATAATTTCTTTCCGCGGGATTGAGTGTCTTGCTGACGTAATAGATAGGGTGTTCTATCTTTGTATTGGTTTTGACTAATACCGCGCTGACTGCGTCCTCCGTTGCTGCTATGTACAGTGCCAAAACTTCGTCAGGGTCAGGCTTCTGCAGGATAGGGATCGAAGCTAGATGTTCTTTGATCTTTTGAAATGCTTCCTCGCAATCGGCGGTCCATTCGAACCTGCTCCCTTTCTTAAGAATATTGAAGAAATGTTTGCACTTGTCCGAAGACCGTGCAATAAATCTGCCCAACGCTGCTATGGACCCATTGAGCTTCTGCACTTCCTTTAGATTCTTTGGTGACGGCATCTCTACTATGGCTTGAATCTTAGCTGGGTCTACCTCGATGCCCCTTTTCGTCACCAGATAACCGAGGAACTTCCCTGAGGTGACACCGAAAGTACATTTCTCCGGATTTACTTTCATGTGATGCTGTCTCATTGCATTGAAAATATTCCTCAGATCCTGGTGGTGATTTTTACGCAGCTTGCTTTTGACGAGCATGTCGTCCACGTAGACTTCTAGGGTTCCTCCAATCCATGGTTTGAAGATAGCATCGACCATCCTTTGGTATGTTGCCCCTGCGTTTCGGAGCCCGAAAGGCATTCTGGTATAGCAATAAAGGCCATGTGGTGTATAGAATGCTGTGTGTTGCTGATCTTCTTCTGCCAGGGCTACTTGGTTGTAACCAGAGTATCCGTCCATAAACGACAGCTCCTCGTATCCTTCAACCGCTTCAACCAGTTGATCTATGCTCGGCAGGGGATAGCTGTCCTTTGGACACGCCTTGTTGAGATTAGTAAAGTCGATGCATATTCTAACCCCTCCATTTTTCTTAGGAACAATGACCATGTTGGATATCCAGGTAGGATACTTGACTTCCTTGATAAATCCTGCGTCTAGTAGCTTCCGAAGTTCTGTTTCTACCGCCTCATGATATTCTGGAGCCACTTTTCGTATTTTCTGCCTGAACGGGGGTGTGCCCTGTTTGATGCGTAGTTCATGTTGGATTACTTTTGGGTCGATCCCTGGCATATCTCCTAACTTCCAGGCGAACACATCCGCATATTCCTTAAGTAATTTGGTTAAGGAATGTTCTCTCCCTTCGCCCATGATGGTCCCGATTTTGACCATCTTCGGGTCTTCTTCCGTTCCTATGTTGATTTCCTTAGTGGGTTCCACTGGTGTGAACATAGGCTTTGGGTTTCCGAGGACTGGGGCGCTCTTTAATTGCTATTTGGCGTGTTTCTGCTCTTTGTTGATTGTTGAGGTACTTGTTTCCGAGCCTCGGACATTACCCTCTTTCGTCAAGCCTTTTCCTGTGGTTTCCTTAAGGAATAGTTCTACGGCTTTCTCTTTCGTGGTTTCTTGATTTCTTACTCTTCGGATTTTTCGCTGTTCTTCTTGCTCGTTGTTGATATGATCCTGAGTGGCCTGGCATTCTCGTGTAGCGATTCGATCTCCCTTGATCTCCATAATTCCCTCAGGTGTTGGAAATCTGAGGTACTGGTGGTATGTTGCCGCAACTCCTTTGAGCTTGTGTACCCACTGTCGTCCAATAATGGCGTTGTAGGGGGAAGGGGTATCTACCACACTGAATCGGGTATCCAGTTTCATGGGCCCTGCGTTAACCTGTAACACAATGTCTCCCAAGGGCTTCGTGGCCGCTCCATTGAATCCGTAGATGGTGTGATAAGAGGTCATCAACTGTTCATCATGGAGCTTCATCCGCTTGAATGCGTCATAGAATAGGACATTCACAGAGCTTCCCCCGTCTATGAGGATCTTTTTGAGGTTACATCCCGCTATTGGTAATGTCAGGACCAAGGGATCGTTATGGTCTTCCATATCTTCTTCGATATCCTCGGCATCGAAGATGACAGGTAATTCCATCCATTTTTCATGTTCATCCACTGTTATCCCATCGACCTTATATAACTCGCAGCGATCTTCGAATTGCTTCCGTAACCTTTTTCCAATCTTTGCTGTGAGCGAGGGTCCTGTGGCTTCGGAACACGAGATGGTGTTGATTGTTCGGTTTTCTTCCGGAAGTTGGACTGGTTTGGTTCGTTTGGATCTGTCCTCGGTAACCTCCTTCCGTATGTAATGTTTGAGCTCTCCCGCATCAATTAATTTTTGGATCATTATTTTAAGGTTCTTGCATTTTTCGGTCTGGTGTCCGTTGAAACAGTGATACTCACAGTAATCTTTAGACTTCTCGGATCTCGGGGGCTGCTTTCCCTTAGACCATGGCCATTCTAAGTTTTCCCTCCCTTTGATCTCTCGCAGGATACGAGCATAGCTAGCGTTGAGTTTCGTGTAAACTTGGTCTTCGAATTTTCGGTCGCCTGTTCTTCGTTCATCCTTCCGTTCCTTTCTATCTTCGTGAGGTCTCTCATCTGAGCAACCCCTTTTGGCCCCATTGGTTTGTTCTGCTGAATTGGTGCGGTGAGACCTCTGCGGATATGCCCTCGGGTTTTCCCGTTGAATTTCTTCAAGTCGAGCGTGCTTCTCGATAATTATTCGGAGATCGCCTTCTGTCTTGGGCACGCTCCCGTGAATTTCAACAAATAGGGGACTCATTCGGTCCAAGCCCCACTTATAGCAATTGATGCTTACCACTGGGTCCACGCTTCCTATGGCTTGGCAGATCCTATGCCATCTGTTTGTGTATTCCCTCGTGGTTTCCTTGTAGCCGATTGCTAGTGAAAAAAGCTTATCCATCCCAGTGTTTACAGTCTTGTTGTACATGTATGTTCTTAAGAATTTCTCTGCAAGTTGGTCGTATGAGTGTATGGAGTTTGGTGGCAGATTATCAAACCATGATAACGCCGATCCCTTCAAACTTGACGGGAAGTATCTACAGAGTACGGCGTCGTTCTGTCCCCATCTCGCTAGGACGCGGTTGTAGTACCGAACATGTGCAGCAGGGTCGCTGGACCCATCATAGCATTCGAACGTCGGGACAGGGCATTTCAGGGGAATAGGGGTGTTGGCCAAGCGATGCGTCAGGGGCGTGGAGTTAGCTTCTCTCATAACCTCTTCTACCCTTCCCCCTCCTTGTTTATTTTTCAATTGCCTGATCTCTGCCATCATCTCATCTCGCAGTTCCTCCATTGCGCGTTGGTGTTCTAAATTCTTCAGATCATTTCCGTTTGATTCTCCATCGTCATAATCCAGGTCGGATACGCTATGTCTCCTTGTCGCGTCTTCATTAGTCGCTAGGACGACTCTGCAGTCTTGGTTTGGCTCTGGTGCTTTGGAGCTTGCTTCATCAAGTTGTTGGTTGGTCTTTGTGCTTAGAGCAATCCGCTCCTTTAAATCTTGATTTTCTCTGGCCAAAAGTGCTACAGCTTCTGCGTAAACCTGTTGGTTCCTTCTCAGTTCCTCGAGCTCAGCCATTAGCTGGTGTGATTGGTTGGACCCCTGATTGGGAGTCCCCGCACGTGCCGCTACAGCCGTGGCGCCACCCTCCTCCATGGTCTGTACCAAAGGTGGCAGGGGTTCAACTTCTGTTGCTGGTGTTTCCAAATTGGAGTGAGCGCCCCTTTGCGGTGCCCGAGCCGTCGGTATGGTTTGGTTCTGGTTATTTGTTAGCGGCATTCCAAAGGTTAGCAGATGCGCGGGTTGGAATGTTCTGGATTCATCCACCCTTTCCCTTGGTTGGTTAAGTTGACTCATGGCGAAGGTATTGCTAGCCTACGCGGCCTTCGGGACTACCGCGGCTTCCCCGTATTTTATCGTTGCTGCTCTGAGAGCCGCCATTGCAACTGAATTAGCGTTCATGGGTGAAGTGATTTCAGTTGTATCCTGCCTTCGATTGGTCATTTTAGTTTTATCTCCTTTCTGCTTGCTTCGGGTGATGATCGGGGTTGTCCGGGGTGTTTCTTTTGACAAAGCTTTGGATTTTCCTGCTTCCTGCGTCTTCTCCATCACGTGCCTTTTTGTTGACGAAATCTAGCGTAAACTCGCCTTCTTTACTCACAACACGTTCTCTCTGTATAAATTTATTCAAACAGAAACGGGAATATCCGCGTGAAGCGGGTTAGTTGTCGAAATACAATTTTTCAAAAGCGGGTTTATTAAAGGCGATCTTTAGTATATATAAAAAAAACTATGAAAACTGTAAATCCGACGGATTAGGACAATAACCCATGCTTGGAACACTAACTCTTATCGAAGGAAAAAGGTGGGTTTTTGAATATAATACTGTTGACGAATGATCTATACAGTCAGAGCTGATAAAATCGGAGCAATCGTATGCCAAATTAGAATGAAATCACAGGACAAGATAAATCTTTTACCGGGACGAAGTCCCTGTTTCTAGCGCCAAATTGTGGACACACGAACTACGCGGGGTCCGAATGCCCGCAATCAATTGTTAAAGTCTAAAGAGATTACGATGATGATACCCGGATGTGGGTTCATTGGCTCAAAACCCACGGGTTTATCATGGCCTCCTCCAACTTCCCCATGCGTAGCGATTATGCATGGGGTACAAATATAAAAGGAAAACAACATATATAAGCAAATGCATGCGGAACTAAATAAATGCAAAGTGCTGAAATGTAAATAAGACCAAGGTTTACGTGGTTCAGCACTAAGGCCTACGTCCACGGGGTTTGTTGTTCTGCTATATTATTCACGGTTACACGAATAGTTTGAATGACTTGGGGTTTACATATTTCTCTCCACTATGGGATTCCTTACCTTTGCTATTCTCTCTCTCTCTCTCTCCTCTGATGTTTTCGATTTTGACCCTCTTTGGGTCTTCTTCCGTTCCTATGTTGATTTCCTTAGTGGGTTCCACGGGTGTGAACATAGGCCTTGGGTTTCCGAGGACTGGGGCGCTCTTTAATTGCTATTTGGCGTGTTTCTGCTCTTTGTTGATTGTTGAGGTACTTGTTTCCGAGCCTCGGACATTACCCTGTATCATCAAGCCTTTTCCTGTGGTTTCCTTAAGGAATAGTTCTACGGCTTTCTCTTGCGTGGTTTCTTGATTTCTTACTCTTCGGATTTTTCGCTGTTCTTCTTGCTCGTTGTTGATATGATCCTGAGTGGCCTGGCATTCTCGTGTAGCGATTCGATCTCCCTTGATCTCCATAATTCCCTCAGGTGTTGGAAATCTTAGGTACTGGTGGTATGTTGCCGCCACTCCTTTGAGCTTGTGTACCCACTGTCGTCCAATAATGGCGTTGTAGGGGGAAGGGG
This sequence comes from Papaver somniferum, assembly GCF_003573695.1. NCBI lineage: Eukaryota > Viridiplantae > Streptophyta > Magnoliopsida > Ranunculales > Papaveraceae > Papaver > Papaver somniferum. The sequence goes on along the minus strand of NC_039360.1, from coordinate 12,162,751 downwards.
TATCCACCACACTGAATCGGGTATCCAGTTTCATGGGCCCTGCGTTAACCTGTAACACAATGTCTCCCAAGGGCTTCGTGGCCGCTCCATTGAATCCGTAGATGGTGTGATAAGAGGTCATCAATTGTTCATCATGGAGCTTCATCCGCTTGAATGCGTCATAGAATAGGACATTCACAGAGCTTCCCCCGTCTATGAGGATCTTTTTGAGGTTACATCCCGCTATTGGTAATGTCAGGACCAAGGGATCGTTATGGTCTTCCATATCTTCTTCGATATCCTCGGCATCGAAGATGACAGGTAATTCCATCCATTTTTCATGTTCGTCCACTGTTATCCCATCGACCTTATATAACTCGCAGCGATCTTCGAATTGCTTCCGTAACCTTTTTCCAATCTGTGCTGTGAGCGAGGGTCCTGTGGCTTCGGAACACGAGATGGTGTTGATTGTTCGGTTTTCTTCCGGAAGTTGGACTGGTTTGGTTCGTTTGGATCTGTCCTCGGTAACCTCCTTCCGTATGTAATGTTTGAGCTCTCCCGCATCAATTAATTTTTGGATCATTATTTTAAGGTTCTTGCATTTTTCGGTTTGGTGTCCGTTGAAACAGTGATACTCACAGTAATCTTTAGACTTCTCGGATCTTGGGGGCTGCTTTCCCTTAGACCATGGCCATTCTAAGTTTTCCCTCCCTTTGATCTCCCGCAGGATACGAGCATAGCTAGCGTTGAGTTTCGTGTAAACTTGGTCTTCGAATTTTCGGTCGCCTGTTCTTCGTTCATCCCTCCGTTCCTTTCTATCTTCGTGAGGTCTCTCATCTGAGGAACCCCTTTTGGCCCCATTGGTTTGTTCTGCTGAATTGGTGCGGTGAGACCTCTGCGGATATGCCCTCGGGTTTTCCCGTTGAATTTCTTCAAGTCGAGCGTGCTTCTCGATAATTATTCGGAGATCGCCTTCTGTCTTGGGCACGCTCCCGTGAATTTCAACAAATAGGGGACTCATTCGGTCCAAGCCCCACTTATAGCAATTGATGCTTACCACTGGGTCCACGCTTCCTATGGCTTGGCAGATCCTATGCCATCTGTTTGTGTATTCCCTCGTGGTTTCCTTGTAGCCGATTGCTAGTGAAAAAAGCTTATCCATCCCAGTGTTTACAGTCTTGTTGTACATGTATGTTCTTAAGAATTTCTCTGCAAGTTGGTCGTATGAGTGTATGGAGTTTGGTGGCATATTATCAAACCATGATAACGCCGATCCCTTCAAACTTGACGGGAAGTATCTACAGAGTACGGCGTCGTTCTGTCCCCATCTCGCTAGGACGCGGTTGTAGTATCGAACATGTGCAGCAGGGTCGCTGGACCCATCATAGCATTCGAACGTCGGGACAGGGCATTTCAGGGGAATAGGGGTGTTGGCCAAGCGATGCGTCAGGGGCGTGGAGTTAGCTTCTCTCATAACCTCTTCTAACCTCCCCCCACCTTGTTTATTTTTCAATTGCCTGATCTCTGCCATCATCTCATCTCGCAGTTCCTCCATTGCGCGTTGGTGCTCTAAATTCTTCAGATCATTTCCGTTTGACTCTCCATCGTCATAATCCGGGTCGGATACGCTATGTCTCCTTGTCGCGTCTTCATTAGTCGCTAGGACGACTCTACAGTCTTGGTTTGGCTCTGGTGCTTTGGAGCTTGCTTCATCAAGTTGTTGGCTGGTCTTTGTGCTTAGAGCAATCCGCTCCTTTAAATCTTGATTTTCTCTGGCCAAAAGAGCTACAGCTTCTGCGTAAACCTGTTGGTTCCTTCTCAGTTCCTCGAGCTCAGCCATTAGTTGGTGTGATTGGTTGGACCCCTGATTGGGAGTCCCCGCACGTGCCGCTACAGCAGTGGCGCCGCCCTCCTCCATGGTCTGTACTAAAGGTGGCAGGGGTTCAGCTTCTGTTGCTGGTGTTTCCAAATTGGAGTGAGCGCCCCTCTGCGGTGCCAGAGCCGCCGGTATGGTTTGATTCTGGTTATTTGTTAGCGGCATTCCAAAGGTTAGCAGATGCGCGGGTTGGAATGTTCTGGATTCATCCACCCTTTCCCTTGGTTGGTTAAGTTGACTCATGGAGAAGGTATTGCTAGCCTCCGCAGCCTTCGGGACTACCGCGGCTTCCCCGTACTTTATCGTTGCTGCTCTGAGAGACGCCATTGCAACAGAATTAGTGTTCATGGGTGAAGTGATTTCAGTGGTATCCTGCCTTCGATTGGTCATTTTAGTTTTATCTCCTTTCTGCTTGCTTCGGGTGATGATCGGGGTTGTCCGGGGTGTTTCTTTTGACAAAGCTTTGGATTTTCCTGCTTCCTGCGTCTTCTCCATCACGTGCCCTTTTGTTGATGATGAAATCTAGCGTAAACTCGCCTTCTTTACTCACAACACGTTCTCTCTGTATAAATTAATTCAAACAGAAACGGGAATATCCGCGTGAAGCGGGTTAGTTGTCGAAATACAATTTTTCAAGAGGGGATTAACACCCGCAGGCTATAAAATACGGGTTAAAGCTTTATTAAAGGCGATCTTTAGTATGAAAAAAACTATGAAAATTGTAAATCCGACGGATTAGGACAATAACCCACGCTTGGAACACTAACTCTTATCGAAGGCAAAAGGTGGATTTTTGAATATAATACAGTTGACGAATGATCTATACGGTCAGAGCTGATAAAACCGGAGCAATCATATGCCAAATTAGAATGAAATCACAGGACAAGATAAATCTTTTACCGGGACGAAGTCCCTGTTTCTAGCGCCAAATTGTGGACACACGAACTACGCGGGGTCCGAATGCCCACAATCAATCATTAAAGTCTAAAGAGATTACGATGATGATCCCCTGATGTGGATTCATTGGCTCAAAACCCACGGGTTTATCATGGCCTCCTCCAACTTCCCCGTGCGTAGCGATTATGCATGGGGTACAAATATAAAAGGGAAAACAACATATATAAGTAGATACGTGCGGAGCTAAATTTATGTAAAGTGCTGAAATGTAAATAAGACCAAGGTTTACGTGGTTCAGCACTAAGGCCTACGTCCACGGGGTTTGTTGTTCTACTATATTATTCACGGTTACACGAATAGTTGAATGATTTTGGGTTTACATATTTCTCTCCACTATGGGATTAACTTACCTTTGCTATTCTCTCCCTCTCTCTCTCCTGATGTTTTTTCGATCCCCCTTCCTCTTTGTGGAGATTGGGTATTTATAAGGTTGGAATGTGGGACCCATCTCTGAAGACCGTTGGAACCTTATCTTCTCGTGTCCTTGCGTCCATCACGCGGAGGTCTGCGTTTCCCCCTCGATCCCGCGGAGGCATCTTCGCTCGTTCCATAGGTCGGTCGACACGTGCACTGCTCAGAGTGTTTAATGCGGGTGGTTGAGGGGTCTGCTCGTGTCAGACAAGTGTCTTCTGCCCCTGTCAGTCCGTGTCAGCTGACTTTCTCTCCACCGTTGATCTTAGCTCCTCTTCTGGGGATGAGATAAAGCAACTCCTAGGGGTTTATTTGGTGCTTCGTGACGCATCGTGTTTTGATGTTTTGGCTTGCATGCTCTCCACGTACCTTTCTGTATACACGTGTCCGATAGTGAGATATATGTGTACACAATTTGCCCCTTTTCTTCGGGCTTAACTGACTAATGGGTGCCTTGAAGAAAAACTATCGTCGCACATTCTTCTCACTCCTAATAACTTCTCCTAGATACTTGGGCACGTCTTTTATTCGTGCATTAACTGCTTATGTAACGGGCACGTTTTCCTATTTCTCCCTTAATTTCCTCTTTTCTTTCGGGTATTTTAAGGATAGAGAGGAAATTTAATTTCATTCTTCCTAAACACTCTCTCAGTTCATTCTTCCTTTAAATTTCCTGCCTGCCTTCATTAAACCTGTGACCTTAAATTCTTTGTCAGTCTTCATTGCACCTCGGTTGGCCGCCATCCGCGGGAACCGGGAATCCAACCGTAAGCCCACGGACCAACTATCTCAATGACAGTGGCGTGCCACTCGTAGTCATGATCGCGCTTGATCCTTTCTCGCGCGGGGAAGAGTTTCCGACGACTGGACGCCTCCGTGCCAGGAACATACTTCAGCTTGGCATCGCTGACCTCATTTAACAGACGAATCTCGCCTCGAGGAGCAGGAAGATTCCGAAGGCTGACACTCCACGGCTTGCGATTCCTGCTATTAACGTAATCACCGAAGGAGTTATTGAAATTCTCAGGAGTGTACCATTCCTTCTCCAAGGGATTGGGGACGTAGCAAGTCATCGACGTTTCCCCCTTACTCCGCAGATAGCATTCCTTCAGGACGCGGAGATAATTCCCCGATAGTTGGGATACGGAACGGCTATGAGTATTTGTGGAAGAACCCTCACGACTAGCGAGCACGTCGTAGTAGAAGGAATCACCCGATTTGTACAACGGCAGCATCAGACCAGCCTCGAAGGCCCCAATCGTCGTTAACAAGTGAAATTCATCGAATTCGTACTTAGAGATCAGCTCATACGTAATATCATCCTCGGGGGCATAGAAACGAACCCCGAAGGCTTGGAGCTCATGCTTCTCCTTGAATATTTCAAGATCGATATGCTTGAAGGTTACTTTTCTCCTGCTAACAGAAACACTGCGTATCAAGGGAGCAGACTCATCCTCCTCGGCGGGGCCGGATGAATTAACAAACGCTTCAGACGCTTTTCTCTTCACGGGGGGATTCTTTGAAGATTCAGCCCTAGGAGCTACGCCCTTTGTATTCTTCCCTTTAACAGTTGGAGAAGACCGTAGATGATGCTCGGGCACTAACGAACGTAAATGAGGAACGTCGAAAGCAACAGCGCGGGGAGGAGCCTGCGTACTCCGAGTATCTTCACGAGGACGCACCATTGAGTGATTAAAGACTCTCCGTGAACCAGACGGAATTATCGGAGGAATCTCTTCCCGAGAAGACGAGGCTCTCGCTCCGGAAGACACTCGACTCCGACGAACATCATCTTGAGACTCTCGACGCTGAGGAGATCTCGACAACCTAGAATCAGGAGTCTCATAAGTAGGCCGCGGACGGTCAGACATGGCTGCGGAAAGAATAAAATCAAGAACAACTTACACACGATAACCAAAAATCAAAAAACACATTCATAGCAATACAACCACGATAACATAGCAACCCTAAAATTAGGATACAATCTCAATACTCCACCCTCGAAGTAATGGCTGCCTTAATTTAAGATGAAGAACAGGGGCAAACTAGTATGCAAGCATCAGAAAAAGTTCTTCATCACAAACAAGGAACAACAATAGCAGAAAATTCACAAATCAACACGGCATAAAACAGTGAAATCAAGAAAAGAAAAACTCACCGGCAAAAACAGCAAGTAGAAGAAACGAACAGGGGAAGATCCCAGGTGCAATAAAGACTGACAAAATTTAAGATCACAGGTGCAATGAAGACTGACAAAGAATTTAAGGTCACAGGTTTAATGAAGGCAGGCAGGAAATTTAAAGGAAGAATGAACTGAGAGAGTGTTTAGGAAGAATGAAATTAAATTTCCTCTCTATCCTTAAAATACCCGAAAGAAAAGAGGAAATTAAGGGAGAAATAGGAAAACGTGCCCGTTACATAAGCAGTTAATGCACGAATAAAAGACGTGCCCAAGTATCTAGGAGAAGTTATTAGGAGTGAGAAGAATGTGCGACGATAGTTTTTCTTCAAGGCACCCATTAGTCAGTTAAGCCCGAAGAAAAGGGGCAAATTGTGTACACATATATCTCACTATCGGACACGTGTATACAGAAAGGTACGTGGAGAGCATGCAAGCCAAAACATCAAAACACGATGCGTCACGAAGCACCAAATAAACCCCTAGGAGTTGCTTTATCTCATCCCCAGAAGAGGAGCTAAGATCAACGGTGGAGAGAAAGTCAGCTGACACGGACTGACAGGGGAAGAAGACACTTGTCTGACACGAGCAGACCCCTCAACCACCCGCATTAAACACTCTGAGCAGTGCACGTGTCGACCGACCTATGGAACGAGCGAAGATGCCTCCGCGGGATCGAGGGGGAAACGCAGACCTCCGCGTGATGGACGCAAGGACACGAGAAGATAAGGTTCCAACGGTCTTCAGAGATGGGTCCCACATTCCAACCTTATAAATACCCAATCTCCACAAAGAGGAAGGGGGATCGAAAAAACATCAGGAGAGAGAGAGAGGGAGAGAATAGCAAAGGTAAGTTAATCCCATAGTGGAGAGAAATATGTAAACCCAAAATCATTCAACTATTCGTGTAACCGTGAATAATATAGTAGAACAACAAACCCCGTGGACGTAGGCCTTAGTGCTGAATCACGTAAACCTTGGTCTTATTTACATTTCAGCACTTTACATAAATTTAGCTCCGCACGTATCTGCTTATATATGTTGTTTTCCCTTTTATATTTGTACCCCATGCATAATCGCTACGCACGGGGAAGTTGGAGGAGGCCATGATAAACCCGTGGGTTTTGAGCCAATGAATCCACATCAGGGGATCATCATCGTAATCTCTTTAGACTTTAATGATTGATTGTGGGCATTCGGACCCCGCGTAGTTCGTGTGTCCACAGGCAGAGACGTGGATTCTTGATTCATGGTGTTTGTTGTCCTATTGCAGACGACATTGTCCCAAAGGCTAGTGTAACTGCAGATGTACTCAATGGCCTCTCCTTGGATTTGCTAGATAGAGTCTTCTAGTGCCAGATCACTATGATCGCAAGTATCCCTCCAACTTGCAGGTTGAATTTTTCCAGCACTTTAAAGGCAAACCATGATAAGGTCATACACAATCCGATGGATTTATCTTCTTGGGTACAGTTACTTCTGCTCCCTGTCTGTATGCTTAACATGTACATTCCCAAATGTATATTAGAGAAGAGGTCAGGCACGCAGAAAAGGCTTCAAATAGCCTCGGTCAATCAAGCTCTCCTGAAATAGAAAGAGTCATTTGGATGTAGTGCTATGATCTCTAATCTCCTTGAGATTTTCAACCAATATCACTGCCTGCCGGAAAAAGCTTAGTTATGGACATTATACGGCTGCTATCAGGGTCCTTTCCTCCAACGGTATCGCACCAGCTAATGAGGATACGCTTTCTGAGTTATAGAGCAAACACCCGCCTACACCTCCCCTTTCCATTCCAAATGCTGGGGTTGATACTTCTCCCATCTGGGTCACTGCCAACTCAGTGTTGAAGGCTTTGAAAAGGTTTCCAAAGGGTACGTCTTGTGGTCGAGATGGCTTAAGAGCTCAGCACTTTCTCTATGCATTGAGTGGCTCCGCGACAGCTGTTGCGGATTAATTGCTTTTTTTATAACTGGTGTTGTGAACTTACTGTTAGCTGGTAAGTGCCCTGTTACTCTAGGTGAATTTATTGCTAGTGCTCTATTGACACCCCTTGCTAAATTCGGGGGTGGTATAAGACCTATCGATGTAGGCACTATTTGGAGACGACTTGTTTCAAAAATTGCTACAACTTCGATTGACAAGGACATGGCCATCGGTGTTTGGGTGGCAGGCGGTGGTGAGGGTATTCTTTAACCGGTCAACAGATTAGTTGAATTGCATGGCAATAATAATGGCATCTCAATGTTGCTCGTTGACTTCACCAACGCGTTCAACCTCTTTGATAGGTTTGTGATGCTGGGGGAGGTTAGTAACAAGTTTCCTGCTATCTCTAAGTGGGTTGAGTTATGTTACACTATTCAGGGGAGGCTTTGTTACAGGCGACATGTTTTTTCTTCTGCTCAAGGGGTTCAGCAAGGTGACCCCCTTGGCTCCTATTGTTCGCCTTAACCCTTCACCTTCTGGTGCTGAAAATAGCTTCTTTATGCTCTTTGAACCTGCATGCTTGATACTTAGACGACAACACCATCGTTGGTGACACCGTATAAGTCTTTAAAGCTTTCAATATCATTCATGCGGAGGGAAAGGACAAAGGTTTGGTTCTTAATGTCAGTTTCTAACACCCGTTGGTTCTTAAGGACAAAGGTTTGGTTCTTAATGTCAATCTCTAAAGCTCCTTGGAGGTCCTGTTAGTCTCGACCCTCAGTTCTGCAGTGATATGATCTTGAAAAGGGTTGACAAAACTACTCAGTTGATGATTGTTGTTATAAAATTGAAAGACCCGCAGTGGGAACTTCTTCTTCTCCGCAATTGTGCAGGGATTTCTCGGCCTTATTTTAGTATGCGTACCACGAAACCCTGGGCTTTGCAACAGGATAAGAGTACACGCTTTGGTCTTCATCTTTTCCAGCATCTGAGACAGTTGATAATGGGTGATGCTGTTGGTTTTGGTCCTCTTGAACATTGTATCTCTTTCCTACCTATCAAAGATGGAGGTCTGGGCATTTACACAATAACTGATATCAGTCATTACTGCTTTCTGGCATCCTTCATTCAGACGAGACCTATCCAGGATGTCATTCTCGATCAGTATGTCTTCTCTTTTACATGTAATACATATCAGCGTGCTCTTCAAAGCTATTTGCAGGTATGTAATATCTCAGATTCATTTTTCAATGTTAACGAAACTGCCCCCTTCCCATGAGAGCTTTGGCAGTCACATACTTCGACGTTGTTAAGAAGGAGCTATCTAGCAATTTTCAGATGATTAAACGGGATTCGGTATTACTTTAATGCAATAGAACAAAGCATGCCCCCAAGACTACTTATTAGCCATACCCATAAGTGGGCTTAATCAGGCAGTTGGTGCAACGAAACTTATTTATATTCTCTCTTATAGGCTTGGTATCCCTTTATCCGAGAAGGACGGTCTTTGTCTCAGCTGTAACCGTGAAATGGACATTTATGGTGGCCATGCTTTACACTGCCCCAATGATGTTGGACTTAAATTTCGTCATGACTTAGTCAGAGATGTCTTCACAAATATTTTTTATAAAGCCGGGGTTGCTGTTAGGAAAGAGGTTTTTCTAGGTTATTGTGTGATAATGACACTGCATTGCGTCCTAACGATGTTTAGGTTTATAATTGGGAGAACAGACAAGATACGTGTTTTGATATCTCATGTGTTTCCACTTTCACATGTTGTGGTCATTTTACAACTGGTCGTGTTATTTCCGATGCCATTCTTCGTAAACACAAGAAATATCTTGACAAATGTATTGCACGTGGATATGGTTTTGGTATCTTAGCCTTCACTACAATGGGGAGCTTGGAGAAGACGTTATAATCTTTTTGAAGAGATTGAAAAATTGTCTTGCTAGTCATGATACTCACACTAAAATAGATAGTTTTCTTTTCCATATAATAAGAATCTCTATCCAAAAGGGTGTTGGTGCCCAGCATGTAGCCAGGCTACTCTCCAACTTTTGTAATTTATTTTCTTATGGTTAATTTTTTTATATATAATTTTAATAAAAAAAATTGAGAAAAAAAAAGGTTAGATTAATAATCTTGTGAAGTGAGTTTTATCAATAGTGTTTTCATGAATGTAAACTCTGTATATACAACTTGTTTTAATTCTTGAATATCTTATCTTAGGAGTAATATTTATGTAGCTTATAAAATTGTAAAAATCCTAGAATTATCAACTAGTAAACTAATCAATCTATATTTAGCTAATTTATAGTGAATCAAAACAATTATAGACTCTTTTCATCATTCTCTAAGACGATACAAAAAATAGAAAAAAGAAAGAAAGATAAAAACACTACTCTTCTGAAAACAGACAAAAGGAAGACAATATAAGAGAGTACACGAGTGAATCACACAGACACACACTCATATGATACACACGAGAGTACCAAAATGACCAAATTACAATCTGTACTACCCTCCCTCAAACTCATGAAGCTTTAGCACCTTGAGCTTGGACCTCAACAGATTAAATCTAAGAGCATATAATGCCATCATGAATACATCAACAACTTGGTCCAAAGTAGATATATAAAATGGTTTCAACTGATCCGACTTCACAAGCTCACGAACAAAGTGAAAATCTGGCGCCACATGATTCTTACGATTATGCATAACATGGTTAGATGCCAGAGGTATAGAACTTATGTTATCACAACCAATAGTAGGGACAATGGGAAGAAATAAATGCAGATCCTTGAGAAGATTGCACACCCAAAACATATGTGTATCAGTTTGAGCAAGACTGCAGCACTCAGCCCCAGTTGATAAACGCACAACTGTGGATTGTTTCTTTGATGACCAAGTAACTATATTTGGCCCAAAAAAAGATACAAAACCCATTATTAGACCGTCACAGTTGGTCACTAGCCTAATCCGCATCAGAGAAACCTTGCAAAGCTATCATCCTCTTGGTAAATAGAATATTGTGATCGATTGTCCCTATGATATATCGTTGGATACATTTTGCAGCAGTAAAATGATTCACAGTGTGCTTATGCATATATTGACATAGTTGGTTAACGCGCAAAGCAGATTTAAGGCCGGGTCCATGTTAGATATTGAAAGCTAATGACAAGATATCTGTACTCTGTTGCATTTTCCAAAAAAAAAAAAAAAAACTATCACCAAGAGCTAATCCGAAAGTTGCACAATCAGGAGGGGGCATGGCTTAGCACCTATCAAAAACAAATTTTGATTAAGACAAAAAAAATCTTTCGGAGTCTCTTTTAACCTCTAGTCCTAAAGAGAAATGCAAAGAAATTCTTCACAGAAAAAGAGTTTGAAATGACGAGGGTATCAAGTATATCACAATCGATATCAACCTATAAGAGTTTGAAAAACCCTGGGACCTTGTTCAAATTTGAACACCGAACTGTATTATGCCATTACAGACACTAGCCTACTATCAGAACTTCTGACTGAAATGTAGTTGAGATCGAATCCACCCTATAAGTGGTCCAGCTGCAGTCACGCTCCTTACTTTTCTTGAACCTGGAAAGGTTCTACGCAATTGATTCCCTTAGCTGACGTCCTTTACAGCCTAAGAGTTGCATCAGTGAAGACTTTTAATACCAATCTTCCTATAACAGATAAGCCTATTTGGTTTTCGTTTAGATTGTGTGATCAGGATGAGGAAATCTATTTGCAATAGAAAAAGTCCAAAACTCAAAATCCGGTACTTATGACTCCCAAAGAGATTCTAGATAATTTTTCTCCTCACAAGAACAATCTTAGACGATTTCAATTAAGAATCGTTATTAGATATCTATCTTACAAAATCACAAAGTCTAAGACGAAAAGAACTTTGTGATTTCTATCTATCTCGCCTAAAAGAGATTACAAAACCTCGATAACAGGAAAGCAAGATCAGGATACACGAACTATCAAGGTAAAAGATAGTCGGACCTTGTTTCAGGAATCCCTAAGTAAGTCTTTAAATCTGTTAGAACATTGCTCGGTCTAACTCACAAGTGTTGCTATATCAAGCTTGTTGTCAAATTTAGTTGATCAAAATTATATCTTTATTTCAAGTCTACGGTTATTCAAGTCTCGGATTATGAAAGAAGTGTAGTTTAGAATCGTACATCACTGCGTTTTACCGTTTGAAGTCGAAGATCAACCAAAGCTTTTGGAGAACTTCTTCAACAAAAGGTAAGTGAAGATTGAACCACTTATTTCTCAAGTTATATTCATCCTTCTATCTATGAGACAATATCGCATGGATAATTAGACTATTGCAAGCATATCAAGAATTTCGAGTCAAGTTTATCTTGGTAATTAGTTCTCGAAATATATATGACTAAGCTTAATGAACATTTATTCATACTTGATGAATTTCAGTTAAGGACAATTTATTGTTCATAATCTAAATAATGATTCAAGATTAGACTAGAATAATGATATGTGTCATTGATGTTATTTGGGAATTTTTCGAATTGACTTAGAGAGAAATGTGGAACTACTATAAATATGGATACAGGACAGTACGCATACCATTTTCAGAAACTGGGAAAACTACTATAGGTCCGGATCAGCAGTACATGTACCTAGTATACGTACCAGAGTATATATAATTCTAAAGTGACTTAGTGGTACGCATAACCGGTATCCATACCACAAAAAGTCTGTGAACTCGTGAACCTGGAATGGTACGCATACCTAGTATGCATACCAAAAAAGAACTGTTGGTTTTGAAACCGGTGTGGTATCCATACCCGGTACGCAAACCGGATAAGTTCTGTAAGATCCGAAACTTATTTTTCTTAAGGGTACACATACCGGGTACATGTACATGAAAAAAATTGTGTAGAGTACACGTACTTGCCCCGTCGAATATTTTCATATGCACAAAAAATTATTTATATGAGATAATTGGCATTTGAATAAATCTCTAAAAACACTATATAGACATGATTGATCACATTATAACCTATGGTTATGACTCAAGCTTAAAGTCTCAAGTGTTATATGAAAATGATTATGCTTATGGTTCAATCGGCTAGTTTCAGCTAACCGCCCATGAACAATGTCTTTTTACACGGTTCAATTAATGTCCATCCTAACAGAGTGTATATCTTGATATGTTAATTACATTTCAAAGATTGATCTAACGATGGATATTTTTTGCTTGGTTCCAAAGCTATCTTAGCTTAAACCTAAAGCAACCTATTCTTTGAAAGCCTATATAAGGGAAAACCTCAAGCAACTAGGATTTTTGAATCCATCACACTATTATTTGTGTGTCCTAGTTGTAAACTAGAGTCTTCCTATCCCTAAAACCCTTATAAGGTTTAGCGACTAAAAATCTCCACCTAGGGATTCGTGAAGCCAGGTCCAGCTATCTTATCTTGATAGTTTGTATATCCTGATCTTGTTTGATTGTTGAGCTTCTCACTCAAACAAGATAGATAGAAATCGCAAAGTTCTCTTCGTCTCAGACTTTGTGATTCCACAGGTTTAATATTTATGAGGCGAATAATAATCTAGGATGCTCTTCGGGAAGCATAAGTCCGGATTTTGAGGTTATCTAGACTTTGTCTATTGTTATCGATTTCCAGCCTCACCTTGATCTACGATCAAAAAGAAATAACACATATATGCTTATCTGTGGGAGGCAGATTGGTTTAAAGTCTTCAATTGAGTTGAAGAAACTCTTAGGATGTAAAAGACGTCATCCAAGGAATCAATTGCCCGGCGTTCTGTTGGGATTCAAGAGGTGTAAGGAACGCGACTGTAACTGAATTTTTGTGAGGTTTTAATGGGGTCTCAACTACATTCCAGTATGAAGTTAATTGGTAGTAGGATAATGTCTGTAGCGGCTTAATAAAGTTTGGTTTTTAATCTGGACTAGGTCACGAGGTTTTTCTGCATATGCGGTTTCCTCGTTAATAAAATTTCTGGTGTTTGTGCTATTTGTTTTCCGCATTATATTGTTTATTTTTGTAATTGAAATATCACAGGTTGTACGTTAATCAATCAAAGTAGATATATCCATCCATGTTTATTGGATACGACTTGGTTGATTCTTAGATATTGATCTTTGGAATCATCAAAGAACTCTCACACATAAACAGGTTCACGGACTAGTCTCTGTAAACTTTCTGATTGTGAGAGAAATAGATATAACTCTAAATATTATTCCCTGATTGAGATTCAATAAGCTGAACTTCGAAATTATATTTAAGTTTGTCCATACAGGTTTCCTAAGAAAAAGTTGGTGTTGCATTTTGGTACCCCAGCGTTTTCAATTGGTATCACAGCAGGCAAACACGTTTAAGACCGAATAAGTCTGTGTTCGAAACAATCTGATTATATGGACAGAAGTGCAATCTCGATAAACGTACCTCCATCCTTTGATGGCATAAATTACTTATGGTGGAACATTGTTATACGTTCCTTTCTACAAGCCCGTGACTTTGAGATATGGAAACTTATGGTTATTATAGGATACGTTCCTCCGACAGTTGTTAGAGATGAAACTACTTTTGCGAAGCCATTAAGAGAATATAGTGAAACCGAGATAAGTACTGGAAAGCATAATTCTGATGGTTAAATGCTATTATCCACGCTATAATCCCAGATCTTCAGCACCATGTGACTTCGTGAACTATGTCTAAAGATGCTTGAGATATCTTAGAAACCGTATTCGAAGGATGTACCTCAGAGAAAGAAGCTAGGAATCAAAACCTAAATTCTGAATTGGAAAATGTTTGTATGAATGATGAAGATTCATTTGATGAATTTAATTAAAAGGTGTCTGGAATTGTTAATGCACCTTATGCGTTAGGGAAGACTATTCCCCAAAAAGACATTGTGATGAAAATTCTCCGGTCTTTACCAACAAGATACAATTCTAAGAAACATGGCATCATGGAAGGAAATAACCTTGAAACTCTTTCCAGAAATAGTCTCGTTGGGAAGTTGAAAATATTTGATCACGAGCACAATATGGCTAAAGATAGCGTTTTTGCACTTGAATCCACAACCAAAACAGACGTAACCTCTTCGAAGGAAAGCTTGTCTTGGGATAACGAGTGTTGTGTTGATAACGATGAAGAGAATATATATATGATCACACATCAAGTCAAAAATATCCTAAGGAGGAACAAACATTTTGGAAATCGACGCTCCCGAACCGTGATCCAAGATGATTCAATTATTCAAGACGGAAGTCTTGTACAAAGAAATAATGCTCTCATAGTTTCTCTTGATAACCCTGATGAGCTTACTTTTGAAAATCAGGCAGAAAATTCAGCTCCTTGTGCAGAAATATCTGTTGATTCTGATCGGCCTCTGATTCCGAGTCAGAAAAGGAGATTTTAGAATTCTTGAATAAAAGTAAAGAAATTCACCGAGAAAATATGTTTGAAGAAAACTGTGGGAAAACTCGAATCATCTCTTCAAGTGAAAAATCTAGAGTTGGATAAACTTAATGAAAATTTCACTAAAATGACGTCTGTAAAAGATAATGAGATTGATACCCTCAAGAGTGATCTATAAAGGCTCTCTGGAAGCTCATAAAAAATCTCAACTACGTTGTATGGGAAAAAGTCATTTGGTAACACTAATGGTATTGGGCTCACCAGCATGACCTAGATTACCAACAACTTTTTTATGTCTTCCATTTCAAGTAAAGTAGAAACAGTTCGTCGTGATAAACAAGTAGCTAAGTCTTCTAAAGATGAGCCCTCTTTGCTTTTTTTGCAGAAGTAAGAACCATTTTCAAGAAAAATGCTGGAAATTTAAGAAGAATAACAAGAAGATTGTTAAACTTCATAATGACATGCAGAGAATGAGTCAGTTATTGTAGCATATTTTGGGATTTTCAATGCCAAAAAGAGATAAAAAGAGAAGAAGGCGAACCAGAAAATGTAAGAATCCTGAATATACAAATAACCTTGTTACGTCACCTAGTGACATAAGTGGTGAGTGTCCTACTCACCCCATCACTTCTTAATTGTAGTAATGAGTACAACCTCAATATTTTAGCTTGAGAAAATGAGGCTTGCACAAAAAATCATCACAATACTCGTTGTGATGACAAGGTTACTCAAGTCGACTTGAACTTTATTTTATAAAGTTTGCTAATTCTATACATGAAACACCTCATTATAATCCCATAGAAATATTGTGTATGTGATTTTATTGAGATAGATCCAAAGTATAAAATGCATAGTTGCATTCCATCACTTATCTATAGTCCGTAAGCTTTGAACCATTTACTCTTGTGCTCTAAACCATGTTTATTTGAGCTAAGAATATGTTTCAATCTTATGTTGACACAACTATGATTTTCATGAGGATAAGTAACAAATACTTAGTATAATTAAAATATAAAAGGTTGTCGGAATTTGTGTATTTCATGAATATCGGACGGAAAGTTACTGTTAAAGCCGCACCGGTTCGCGAACCCTCTTAAAGATGGTACTTTCTCTTATTTAGGGTTACTTCCCTACTATTTTCTTCTTGAGAAATTACGATCATGGTTCCCGTAATTAAAGGTATCACCAAAAAGGATGCAATAGATACTATTAACGATAACCTGTGCAACAGAATCAAATCATCAAGGATCAGAAATGAGAAATTGTGTGAAGAAGAAACAAGTTATACCTCAACTTGTCTTTTATCTATATGTCATCGGGATAATGACTTTAGGGTTGCAGTGAAGAACTGTGTGTCCAAGAGGAATGATTTGAAATCTCGAATCAATCTCTCCATATATAAGATAACTCTCTTTGAACACATGCTGGCTAAAGTAAAAAGTTACCTTGTGTAAACTGAGATTGGAACTTAGTGAGTTAACTGACATTTTTGAATACTTGGAAGAACTGAATGATCCCATTATCAACGAGTTCTTCAACAATGAGAAGGAATTCTCTGCTCAGGCTATTAAAAATAACCGGATGTGTTACTAGGAAACTTCTTGTGAGACTTTATTCTTACTTTCGTGAAGGATAGATAGGGTTTAGTATAGAAAATATTGTGATTAAACAAGCTATTTCCAACGATTTTCATCTTGCATGTTTTTATATTTATTTATTTAAATTCTGGAGTTTTTGGAAGATGAACTTGTAGTATGTAATCATTATTGGTTTAATATATTTGTTAGATCACCACTCGGTCGAACTCGCAAGCGTTGCTATCTCAAGATTGTTGTCAAGTTTAGTTGCCGACACTATAAGTCTTGATTTCTAGTCTACTTATAACTATGTCTCGGATTAGGATAGAATGTGTAGTTGAGTATTGGACTTCACGACGTTCATCGATTGAAGACGAAGAACTACTAAGGGGAGCTTCTGAAACTTCATCAACAAAAGGTATGTGGAGAATTGAACTCATTTATCACTCAGAAGTCTATTTATATTCTATCTCCTATTGAGACAAAAGTCGTATAGATATACAAACTTTATATTATATAAATTTGATATTTCGAGCTGAGTTTAACTCGCTTACATATTTCTCGAAATATATGTTGGTAAGCTTTCGCTATAACCAAGTTCATCTTTATTCTTGATGAAAGTCGGAAGATGATCATGTGAAAATCTCCTGGTAACATCTTACATGATTGTGTGAGAAAGTCATTTGATGTAGACTCGGAATGTTTCGTATTGTTCTATTGATCACTTGAAAATTGCTTTGAAGCTAATAGTTTGTGTGAGACAACTATTCCCGTCTTCCAAGAATGTTTCAATGATTAAGATAGAGTTTAGAACGATTAACCATTGATTGAATATAGCACAGTATGCGTACTTGTATGCTCACCGTTGCAAGTTATTTAAAGTCCGGGAACCATAGTATGCATACCCGTAAATATACTGGCTTGGAAGTTGAAGTCTGGGAACTTGGTATGCATTCCCGTATGCGTACCGTCTGAGAAGTTCAAGTCCGATAATTCAACTGAGTTTGGTCACGTAGGACAATTTGCGTACCCGTTCGCGTACTGACAAACCCAGGCCAAGTCCGGAACTCTAAGTGTGCGTACCCGTTTGCATACTTGGGCGGGTTAAATTCTAAAATCTCTTTGTTCATGAACTAATATATTTATATATTAAGGAAAGCAATCTTTTGCAAACCGTGCTATAATGTTCATAAATTGAATCAAGTGAATCAAGATCGATTTTGCTTCAATTGTGTCTTGTATACTTCTATGAGAATATAAACAACTGAACAAATACATAACTAGTTTCATTTGAGTCATTTGAACTAGTTGTGATTAAGATGAACAAGGTTGATATAAAAGTATTCATATGGATAACTTCGGTTAACTATTATTGAGCCAACAATGTGCACACGTTTGGGTATGGTTACTCATACCTAAATGAAATCACATTTCATTTGTGTATAACAAGCTAAGTTCAATCTAACGGTTGAAAGATATTATCTTGACTCTAATCAGGTTTTCATCCAACAGTGAATATTGAATGCTTTGTGACCAAGGTAGCATTGATTGCAAACCCTGATTTGAAGACTATATAAACGAGAACTATAGAAACTGGGAAACCTAATCCCCACACCTCCTGTGTGATAGTAGTTGCGACTAGAGTCGATTCTCCTTTAACCTAGGTTTTTCCTAAAATCATTATAGGTTAAACACTTAAAGACTTCATTGGGATTCTGAATCCAGACCCAACTATTTTCTTTGTAGTTGCGTGTTCTGATCTTATTTTGTTTTATCGTGTTGAGTACTATCTTCTCAAATATTTTCTCGAGATTTAATCTCTGATAGGTAAGATAAAAAGTAGTCACAAACATCTTTGTCTCATCGTTTGTGGTTCCATATGATTAAGATTATTTTGAGATGATTGATATTACTAGGTTTTTCTTCAGAAATATAAGTCCGGTGTATCAATTGGTTCCTGTTCACCTTGATTTATCAAAAGACGGAACAAAAACTCATAGGTATTTCTGTGGGAGACAGATTTATCTATTCAATAGACTTTTCTGTGTGAGAAATATTTTTTTATCAAGTCTTCGACTTTGGGTCGTAGCAACTTTTTAGTTGTGGGTGAGATCAGCTAAGGGAATCAAGTGCGAAGAATCCGGCGTGGTTCAAGAGGCGTAAGAAACGTGATTGTACCTTAATCAGTGTGAGATTGGTTAGGGATCAAATACAGTCCATTCCGAAGTTAACTTGTAGTAGGATAGAGTTTGTAGTGGCTTAATACAGTATGGTGTTCAAATCTGGACTAGGTCCTAGGGTTTTTCTGCATTTGCGGCTTCCTCGTTAACACAATTTCTGGTGTCTATGTTATTTCTTTTCCGCATTATATTTTTATGTAATTGAAATATCACAGGTTGTGTGTAGTTCAATCAATTAGATAATCCAACCTTTGGTTGTTTGATATAAATTGATTGACACTTGGATATTGGTCTTTGGTACCATCCAAGTTATTTCTCATATTAATCCGGCTCACAGATTTCTATCTATTCGATTGCGGATTGATTTGAAAAATTGAGATATAACTCTTGGATGTATTTTCCTTGATTGAGTCTCACTGTCTAGTCAATTCTCTTGGAAATATATTGGAATTTGACCATACAGATTGCCTAAACGAAATATTGGGTGTGGTTGTTAGACTCCAGTTTTTTCAGTATTGCAAAGGTCTTATGAGATATATGTGTCCTTTACTTTTTGTAAATCGAACTGATATCTCATATATGCTCAGAAGTTAAATCTATTATGTTTTCTGTAAACTGAAAATAGAACAAACTTTATGAGATTTTTTCGCAGTATCGATCTACTCATGATCACACTTCTGTGTTATACACTTTGTAAGATCTTCTTATGTTGAGTCATATCTATTAAAATTATCTCCTTGTTCGTAACTGGCGTTGAGATTAATTTAAGTCAATGTTCAGGATACAAATCCATGTGATTTGTTAATATCCGACAAAATCCTTCTTTTTCATTGAAGTAAGGTCACTCATGTTGTTCTCTTGAGAATGACATAAAATGAAGGAGAGTTTGTATGAACTTTTGCTTAATTATTATATCTTTGTGGGGTATCTAGCTGTGGAATTTAAAGGGGATGCTTGTATCTTAAATCTCCTAGATGAGCGCTAAGTATTTCATACTATGTGATAAACATCTAAATAAAAGTTGATATGTAATTCCTTTAAAATCTTGAAGTATATTTTGGTTGAATTCATTACGATCCCATGATTTTCTTACCTTTGCCAATTTTTATTGGCAAAAAGGGGGAGAATTAATTAGTATTTTCGCACTACATACATATGGTTTACGGATCATTATGTAAGGGGAGTGAATCAATATCTATAGGTTTCACCTATTATGCAAAATATGTAAGTATTGATTAAGGGGGAGAAACATATCACCGTAGTATTACTTCAAAGTTGTGATACAATTGAACTTTGGAGAAGATAATAATATTATGTTTTTGTTTAACGACGATCGAGAATATTTGTTTTCAAAGTTGTTATCACTACGGATCTTTAACAACAACGATACTGAGTTGAACACGTTCAGAATCATTGCAACTTGAAGTAATAAAGAATTCAAGGAGTTGAAGAAACCAAGGAAATCAAACATGATGGATTCAAGGAGTTTTTGAATCTTTATATTTTTTAATCCATATGTATTGATAGTTTTGTAATAAAAATTGACAAATGGGGAGATTGTTAGAGAATTGCTCGGTCAAACTCACTAGTGTAGCTTGTTGTCAAATTTAGTTTATCAAAACTATATCTTAATGTCTAGTTTATAATTATTCCAGTCTAGGATTAGGATAGAAGTGTAGTTGAGAATCAGACATCACTGAATTCTACCATTTGAAGTCGAAGATCAACCACCTATTCAACAAAAGATAAGGAAGACTGAATGATGATTTTCAAATAGTGATTGTAGTAATAGTGGTAAAAAGGGGTCTTTTCAGACTTGTGAAGAAAACAATTTATTTTTTTAGATTTAAATTAAACATGCAAATAAATAAAATAGTTCAAACTTTTGGAGATAAATACCAAGACTAGGATTCCACCATTGATCCATTAATTGATAAACTCTAAATAAAAATCATGCAATTCTATCTTTAAAAATAATTCTAATATTTGCCTCAAATATATTCTTGAAGTAATAGTTGTAATCAACGAGTATAAAACATCAAAAGTATTTAAAACCCAGCATGCTTCATCAAATTAATTCACAACTATTCAATAAGAACTAATATTTCAATTCAATCCCATGCAAATAATCAAATAATAATAATATTGCAAATAAATAGTAAAATTAGAATTATACCAATTAATGTGGAACAATGGCTTCCTCCGTCGCCTTGGCTAATGGGGTTTAGCTCCTCATCCCAAAAACATGATCATAAGATGTATCCATGGCTTAATAATGTGTTTTTATTGATGAAAATGGTGTAAAAAGAAGTTTGCAACGCTGTATAAATGTTACAGCGTCACTGTTACAAAGTGGAAGGGTCTTAAAAACAACGATAGTAGCACTAACTGCTGTAAAACAACGACAGTTGCTGTGACTATTGAAAAACGACGGTTTAGAAGCGTCTGTTCTTCGTCTTCTTCAACTGTGCAGCAGCAGAAAATATTTTCTCTGAAAGTTTTTCTCACGCCTCTCCTGGTCTTTCTTTTGCTCCCAAATCTCTCCTGATGGTTTCTAACCTTTTCTATGACTTGAAACCACTCTTATATAGCCCTCAAATCCCAAATAACTCGTAAAAATTCCGACTTTTTCTTCTCTGCGCTGTTGAGAGAATAATCCCTTCTGTTGAGCTTTTTCACGTGTTGTTAGCTATAAAATAGCTACCAAACTCTTCCCTAGACTTGAATAAGACCATGTACATGTTAATCCATCGTCAAATTCCTCCAGAAATCTCTCAAAAATCTTTGAAAGTGCACAACAGGACACGTCTCTCTGTTTTAACTTTGATTGCTTCTCCCGGATATTCTAGCCCAATTAAGCCCATGAAATCATCCATACTAGAATTTTATATCCATATCACGTCCAGCCCAATCAATTTCCGGTGTTTAATCTCCCTAAAACAGCTCCAACAATCGGATCAAAAATCAACAGCGAAATGCATGGCTTTTCCCGCCAAAACCAGTATTTGAAATTTGAAGAAGACCTCCCCCTATCCAGTTCTGGTGTCCCTTTAGCAGCTGCCTGGAAATGGGTCACCCCTTAGTAATTAGGTTACCCCTTATCCAAAATCAAGGATCCGTATAGCAAGTGTCCTCTGGGGCATTTTCCGCACTTTTTTCGGGGTTCCTCCGGGGTATTTCTGGGGTACTTCCGGTACACTTCTGGGGCGCTTCCGGTACTCTATCAACGGAGGTCCAAACGCCGCATTTTCAGCCAATTTCGCCGCAAATCCTTATTCTTCTAAAAACACCTACAAATAAATAAAATAACCAAATAAGTACAAAATTGAGCACTAACAATATATACAAATGAGCTATATTAGACACATAACTGCGTCTATCAAATACCCCCAAACTTATTATTTGCTAGTCCCGAGCAAATCAAAACTACAAAATAAAATCCTAACTCACTGTCGCAGGCATCGTCGATTGCATTTAGCGTATGCAATAAGCCTTTAAACCCTAGGTGGCCCTAGTGGCCGAGTTATAGTCTCGGGAGGGCTTACCAGAGATATACCCACAAAACCTGTACTCCAGACCTTAGCTATCTACGCAGAACCTTGGAAGGCACTAAAGAATCTCCTTGGTTGGCATACTTATTGACTACAGGAAGAAGTACCCTGATGCGAAATTCCAATTGCTGTACACGAGTTTGCACTCAAGCATACTAAAATTCATATAAAGTGACAGAGCTCTACTCAGATAGTTGCACTATGGACATCATATTCGGAGTCAAAACTTATCACATGGATAGATCAAGAAGATGGATATAGAAAACATAGATGGTTTTGATGTTTACTAAGTGAACGACGTTTCCCATATCTGTCTGAAGGCCTCCGCCAAAATGAACCTATCCTAATGGATTGAGATACTAGTCTGACTAATAACACATTGGCATATACAAGGGTACCAGTGGTCGATAACCTAACTCTAGGTCAACACAACTGGCATATACAAGGGTACCAGTGGTCGACTTTATTGAATTTATTCCTTTTGGTCAAATGGTCTGGTCTCAATTTCTTTCTTCTTTCATTTTTTTTTTTTTTTTTTTTTTTTTTTTTTTGGTAACTACCATTTTTTTTCATCTTTCTTTTTCTTTTTCAACTTCTTTTTTTTCAACTTTTTTTTTTTTTTTTTTTTTTTTTTTTTTTGAAGGTATCTCAATCACTCTAATTCACCCTAGCATTGGTAACAACTTGAATCGTGGACCCCACCTATCACTTAGAGAAACATAGTTTAAAAACAAAATAAAATAGAAGTGAAAAGGACTCAACGAGATATGGTGAAACTATCATGTTATTTCTAACACCTGAGCTCTGTGCTTTTATGAATAGACTCTTTAGATGTTTCCATCTAATCAGATTGGTTCCTCAAACTCCTACAATCAAAATGCTTCCATCCACTTAGATTAGTTAGTGCAATCCTCAATAGGCATAAATTTCTAGGCTCTGGAGTTTATTTATTGCAACTAAAAGCTAACAAAAAGTTTCTTCCCCACCCCCAAACTTAAATCTAACATTGTCCTCAATGTTTCTCATGAAAGAACAATACCAAGAATATAAGTAACATGAGGAAATAGTAAAGAGAGAGTTCGGAAAGATATTACCTGAGTGAAGTGAAACCAAAAATTGAATGCAAAAATTATACAACATACAAATCGCCTCGATGGTCAATCAAGGGTAAACAGGGTCCTCCAGAGGGACCTCCTCAACATCACCTGTAGGAAAAGGCTCTAAAAAGGGCTTCAATCGCTGACCGTTAACCTTTGAAGAACTACTACCATCCAGTGTCTCGATCTCAACAGCTCCATGAGGAAAAACAGTACGGATCACAAAAGGACCGGTCCACCGAGAGCGCAGTTTCCCGGGGAATAGATGCAAACGTGTGTCATACAGAAGAACTTTTTGACCTGGAGAAAATGACTTCCGTAATATGTTTCTATCATGCACAAGTTTCATTTTGTTCTTATACTCCTTCGCACTATCGTAAGCATCTATACGAATCTCGTCCAACTCATTGAGCTGGAGTTTCCTATGGGCTCCTGCCTTGTCAAGTGAAAAATTTAGCTGCTTAACAGCCCAATAAGCTCTGTGTTCTAACTCAACAGGTAAGTGACATGCCTTGCCATAAACAAGCCGATAAGGCGACATTCCAATGGGGGTCTTAAACGCAGTACGGTAAGCCCATAAGGCATCAGTAAGCCTAGACGACCAGTCTTTCCGATTAGGATTAACTGTTTTCTCTAATATACGTTTTATCTCCCTATTGGAAACCTCTACCTGACCACTAGTCTGTGGATGATACGGGGTAGCTATCTTATGTGTAATACCATATTTCTTCATCAGAAGTCTAAAAGTCCCATTACAAAAGTGCGACCCTCCATCACTAATTATAGCTCGCGGTGTACCAAAACGTGTAAGTATTATTTTTCAAGAACTCAATCACAACCCTATGGTCATTGGTTTTACACGCAACCGCCTCAATCCACTTAGAGACATAGTCTACGGCGACAAGGATGTATAGGTTACCAAAAGAATTAGGAAACGGACCCATAAAGTCAATACCCCACACATCAAAGACCTCAACAATTAAAATAGGGTTCAAGGGCATCATGTTCCTACGAGAAATGGTTCCTAATTTCTGGCATCGTTCACAAGTAACGCAGTAACTGTGGGAGTCTTTAAACAACGAAGGCCAATAGAATCCACACTGCAATATCTTAGCAGCAGTTTTCTTAGCACTAAAGTGACCTCCACAAGCATGATCATGACAAAAGGAAATAATACTGGACTGGTCACTCTCAGGTATACATCTCCTAATAATCTGGTCTGGACAATACTTAAACAAATAAGGATCATCCCAAAAGAATGCTTAACCTCAGCTAAAAATCTAGAACGATCTTGTTTACCCCAATGTTGGGGCATTCGACCAGTAACAAGATAGTTCACTATATTCGCATACCAAGGTAATTGGGTAACAAAGAACAATTGTTCATCAGGAAAGCTATCCCTTATAGGAAGGGAATCATCTGGGGAACTAACAACTAGCCTAGACAAGTGATCTGCTACAACATTTTCGGCACCCTTTTTGTCTCTAATGTCTGGAGAAAACTCTTGCAACAACAGAATCCACCTAATCAATCTAGGTTTAGTATCCTTCTTAGACAAAAGATATTTTAAAGCAGCATGATCAGTATATATGATGATCTTAGAACCTAAGAGATAGGGTCTAAACTTGTCTAAGGCAAACACAATGGCTAATAGTTCCTTCTCGGTAGTGGTATAGTTCAACTGGGCATCATTCAGAGTTTTGCTAGCATAGTAAATCACATGAAGTAACTTATTTTCTCGCTGACCTAGCACAACACCAATAGCATAATCTGAAGCATCACACATGATCTCAAAGGGTAGGTTCCAGTTGGGTGCCTGGACTATGGGGGCGGTAGTAAGTAATGACTTAAGCTTCTCAAAAGCCTCTAAACAAGCATCATCAAAAACAAACTTAACATCTTTTGCAAGCAAATTGCAAAGAGGTCTAGACATCAAGCTAAAATCCTTAATGAAACGACGATAAAAACCAGCATGTCCTAAGAATGACCTAATATCTCTTACGGTTTTTGGGACCGGTAAAGTTTTAATAAGGTCAACTTTGGCTCTATCCACTTCTATACCCTTTGAAGATACAATATGCCCTAGAACAATTCCTGAACGAACCATAAAGTGACATTTCTCCCAATTAAGCACTAAATTCTTTTCCTTACACCTAGTCAAAACTAATGACAAATGATGCAAGCACTCATCGAAAGACGAACCAAACACTGAAAAATCATCCATAAAGACCTCCAAAAACCGTTCTACCATGTCAAAAATACTCATCATGCAACGCTGAAAAGTCGCAGGGGCATTACATAGCCCGAAAGGCATGCGTCTATACGCAAAGGTACCAAAGGGACAGGTAAAAGTGGTTTTCTCCTGATCTTCTGGGGGGAAATAACGATCTGATTATATCCAGAGTAGCCATCTAAAAAGCAATAGTGACTATGTCCAGCTAATCTCTCTAGCATCTGGTCAATGAAGGGAAGGGGAAAGTGGTCCTTCCTAGTGACCTTGTTCAATTTCCTATAGTCAATACAAACACGCCAACCCGTGGTCATTCGGGTCGGGATTAACTCATTGTTATTATTCTGGACTACAGTAATACCAGATTTCTTGGGAACAACCTGAACGGGGCTGACCCACTTACTGTCTGAAATAGGGTAGATAATTCCTGCATCTAATAGCTTAAGAACCTCAGTTCGAACTACTTCTTTCATATTGGGGTTTAGTCGACGTTGCATCTCCCTAGAAGGTTTGGTGTCTTCCTCTAAATAGATCTGATGCATACAAACAGTAGGACTTATACCCTTAATGTCTGCTATGGTCCACCCTAAAGCTTCTTGTTTTGAATGACGGTTACTAGCCTACTTTCCTGATCTATATCCAAGTCGGAAGAAACAATCACAGGTAAAGTCTCAGACGGGCCTAAAAACACATACTTCAGGGTATCTGGCAATGGTTTTAGGTCCAACTTAGGAGGCTCTTCTAAAGAAGGAACTAGGGTAGACTTAGAAACTGGTAGTGGTTCGAACTTAGGTTTCCATCCATTACTAGTATCTAACAAAGGGGTTGAATCTAACAAAGCATTCACCTCATTAATTACATTATCATCATCAAAATCAATCCCAAAGTGAGCTAGGCATTTTTCTAATGGATCTTCTAACAAAGTGTTTGGTAATGACTCCTCGACTAGTGTTCCTATCATGTTCACCTCTTCTACATTCGAGTCATCTAGTTCAGAGGGTAGCTTACTAATATTAAAAATATTCAGCTCAATAGTCATATTACCAAAAGACAAATTCATAATACCATTTCGACAGTTAATGATCGCATTGGATGTAGCTAAAAACGGGCGACCTAAAATCACTGGTATTTGGTTCTCTGGGTCAGGGACAGGTTGGGTATCTAGATAACAAAATCCACTGGATAAATAAACTTGTCAACCTCTATGAGAACATCCTCGATCACACCACGAGGAACTTTAACGGACCTATCAGCTAACTGAAGTGTATCTGGGTAGGTTTCATCTCACCAAGTCCTAGCTTAAGGTACACATGATATGGAAGTAAATTTACACTGGCTCCTAAGTCAAGCAAAGCTTTCTCAACACGGTACTTACCTATTGTACAAGCAATGGTAGGGGACCCTGGGTCTTTATACTTAGGAGTAGTGGTATTCTGAATAATAGAACTCACATGACTAGCTATGAAGGCTTTCTTCTGCACACTGAGCTTACGCTTTCGCGTACACAAGTCCTTAAGGAACTTGGCATAAGAGGGAATCTGCCTAATTGCATCTAATAATGGAAGGTTGATATTAACCTGCTTAAAAACCTCCAATATATCATTAAAGTTGGACTCCCTCTTAGTCGGAACTAGCAGCTGTGGGAATGGGGCTCTGGGAACAAAGCCGGGCTCAACAGGACCCTCATTGGTCTCTTTGGAGACTCTATCAGTCTCCTCATTTTCTGGCTCAGCAGGGTGAACTACAGCATGTTCACTATCAGGCATGGCGACCTTGTTGTCAACTTTCTTTCCACTCCTTAGGGTTGTGACAGCATTCACATGATTGTACGATTTCTCTCCTTTTGGGTTGGGATCAGTACGACTAGGGAACCTTCCATCTTCTCTCTCACTTATGAACTTAGCTATTTGTCCTACTTGAAGTTCTAATTTGGCAAGACTCTGGGAATTATTCTTCAATTCTTGCCTAGTTTCTTGTTGAAAGCTCATGTGGTTCTTTGTTAGCATTTCATGGTTATTTGCTAACATAGTGAGAGTATCCTCTAAGGTAGAGATCTTTTTCTCGGAAGTGTTCTGAAACTGGGTTTGACCTGAAGAGTTCTTAAAACCAAAACCTGGGGGAGGCTGAGAATTGCTAGACTGGCCTTGACTCTGGCCTTTAGACCAAGAGAAATTAGGATGGTTTCTCCAACCAGGGTTGTAGGTTTCTGAGTATGGGTCAAACTTCTGACGGTTCTCAAACCTAGAGTTGTTATAGACAGCATGGGCTTGCTCTTCACTAACCTGACCTTCCCAAAATGAATTATCGGGCTCTATTCCACAACTAGAGACTTGAGAGGCTCTATTAGGTTCAACAAGGGACCTATTTTTAGACTGACCCATTTCTAAAGCTTCTAACCTTCTGGACAAAGCAGCAAACTTAGCATCTGACGCAAAACTCGTATCTACCATATTGGTGCTACTTCTATTGACCAAGAGTCTTTTAGGGGGTTCAACACAAGATTCCCACTGTTGGGATTTTTCAGCGATAGCTCCTAAGAAGGCAAAAGCATCATCAGCATTTTTACTAGTGAACTCACCAGCGCACATAGACTCAACCATGGCTTTGGTCGAATAGTCTAAACCATCATAAATAATCTGTACAAGTTTCATATTATCAAATCCATGGTGAGGACACTGAGATAGGAGATCATTGAATCGCTCTAAAAACCTATAAAGAGACTCTCCCTCTTGTTGCACACTAGCACTTTTTCTGCCTAACAGCTGCAGTTTTATGCTTAGGGTAGAATTTCATATAGAAGGCAGCGATAAGTTCCTGCCATGTTTCTATGGATTCAGACGGTAGGTTGTTAAGCCAGGTCTTGGCTTTATCTCTCAAAGAAAAGGGAAACATCTTAAGTTTCAAGACTTCATCGGTAAGGTCTTTATCTAATTGTCCCACAGATTTCCTCAAAGTCCCTAATATGAAAATAAGGGTTCTCATCATCTTTTCCTAAGAATATAGGGATCATCTGAAGAATACTAGGTTTTATCTCGAAATTAGCCGTAGTGGCTGGCAATTTAATGCATGAAGCTCGGTTGGTCCTAGTTGGGAACATGTAATCTTTCAAAGTTGCCATCGTTGGCACAACTGGAGTACTAGGGGTACTCCTCACAGAGAAATTCTCAAAACTGAAGTTTCCAAAAACAGGGCTCTCCAAAGAAGAGTCTTCGAGCTCCCTGCTTAAATCAGAAGAACTACTAGGTTTTTCGCTAATCAATCGACCTAGAGTATCTCTTTTCCAAGCCCTAACAAAATCGGGCATACACTAAAAAGAATTCAAAAAGAAATAAAAATCCTAACAGGAAGGTTCTAGCAACACACAGCAGGCTGACTCGACTTTACCACAGCAAACCTAAAGATTTCTAGCAAACAACAAGCATGATGGCTCCACTTAGATTGTTTCTAGACCAGCTTCTAATCCTTCGAAAGGGAATTCGTTACAATTTGAGCAAACCCCTCTGGAATCAATCCGAGTTAAAGCAAGTTGAATCGAGGCGAGGGAAGCTCAGTGGAGCTTTGATACCCAAAACCTCACCGATCCAATGCGGCGCAGTCACGCATTCAACTCGCAGTAACCGTCAAGAACTTCGAGTGTGCTTAAAAGAGTAACCAATATTTTTCGAATGATTGTCCTGTTAAGCTCGATACCCTATAGGTCTCTTTCTAGTCCAAATTTTAGGCTTAGGTTCGCTTTAGGTTTCGTTTTCCTAAGGCGGGCAAGAAGGGAGCGGTGATGAAATCCGAACCCTTATCTTATATGGTCCAGTCCTTGCCCTTTACTAGGAATTTAAAAACAGTCCATTCAAGTCCTCAGCATATATTCACCTTAAGGAGTCCAGTAACCCGCTTGCAGGAGATTCGCGGGTGTTTAGAATTTTACCTCCCGTACCAGACGGGCGAAGAACCGCTGAAGTCGACTCGGGCCACGACTCCTATGCCGTGTGCGAACCCGAGGGGCCGAGACGATATCGTAATCGTCGTCCTTCCCTGCAAACAGTTTATATTTAAGGGTACCCTTCCGTAGGGTTTAAAAATAAAAATAAAAATGTCCCAAAATTAATGTCCAAAGTCCATAAAAAAAAATACAAAAGAAAAGAAAGTCTAATAAAAAAAATTAAAAAAAAATGTCTCTCTTTTTTTTTCTCTTTTTATCAAAATAATAAATAAAATTTTCTTCTTTCGCTCCTTTAGCTTTGCTTTTCGCTCCAACTTTCAAAAATCTGCAAGGAAACAAAAAAAAAAACCAAAAACGTAAAGAAGAACAAAAATAATAAAAATAATAAAAATCTAAAAAAAAATGCTAACTAAACACAGGTCCCCGGCAGCGGCGCCAAAAATTTGATGATTTTCAAATAGTGATTGTAGTAATAGTGGTAAAAAGGGGTCTTTTCAGACTTGTGAAGAAAACAATTTTTTTTTTTAGATTTAAATTAAACATGCAAATAAATAAAATAGTTCAAACTTTTGGAGATAAATACCAAGACTAGGATTCCACCATTGATCCATTAATTGATAAACTCTAAATAAAAATCATGCAATTCTATCTTTAAAAATAATTCTAATATTTGCCTCAAATATATTCTTGAAGTAATAGTTGTAATCAACGAGTATAAAACATCAAAAGTATTTAAAACCCAGCATGCTTCATCAAATTAATTCACAACTATTCAATAAGAACTAATATTTCAATTCAATCCCATGCAAATAATCAAATAATAATAATATTGCAAATAAATAGTAAAATTAGAATTATACCAATTAATGTGGAACAATGGCTTCCTCCGTCGCCTTGGCTAATGGGGTTTAGCTCCTCATCCCAAAAACATGATCATAAGATGTATCCATGGCTTAATAATGTGTTTTTATTGATGAAAATGGTGTAAAAAGAAGTTTGCAACGCTGTATAAATGTTACAGCGTCACTGTTACAAAGTGGAAGGGTCTTAAAAACAACGATAGTAGCACTAACTGCTGTAAAACAACGACAGTTGCTGTGACTATTGAAAAACGACGGTTTAGAAGCGTCTGTTCTTCGTCTTCTTCAACTGTGCAGCAGCAGAAAATATTTTCTCTGAAAGTTTTTCTCACGCCTCTCCTGGTCTTTCTTTTGCTCCCAAATCTCTCCTGATGGTTTCTAACCTTTTCTATGACTTGAAACCACTCTTATATAGCCCTCAAATCCCAAATAACTCGTAAAAATTCCGACTTTTTCTTCTCTGCGCTGTTGAGAGAATAATCCCTTCTGTTGAGCTTTTTCACGTGTTGTTAGCTATAAAATAGCTACCAAACTCTTCCCTAGACTTGAATAAGACCATGTACATGTTAATCCATCGTCAAATTCCTCCAGAAATCTCTCAAAAATCTTTGAAAGTGCACAACAGGACACGTCTCTCTGTTTTAACTTTGATTGCTTCTCCCGGATATTCTAGCCCAATTAAGCCCATGAAATCATCCATACTAGAATTTTATATCCATATCACGTCCAGCCCAATCAATTTCCGGTGTTTAATCTCCCTAAAACAGCTCCAACAATCGGATCAAAAATCAACAGCGAAATGCATGGCTTTTCCCGCCAAAACCAGTATTTGAAATTTGAAGAAGACCTCCCCCTATCCAGTTCTGGTGTCCCTTTAGCAGCTGCCTGGAAATGGGTCACCCCTTAGTAATTAGGTTACCCCTTATCCAAAATCAAGGATCCGTATAGCAAGTGTCCTCTGGGGCATTTTCCGCACTTTTTTCGGGGTTCCTCCGGGGTATTTCTGGGGTACTTCCGGTACACTTCTGGGGCGCTTCCGGTACTCTATCAACGGAGGTCCAAACGCCGCATTTTCAGCCAATTTCGCCGCAAATCCTTATTCTTCTAAAAACACCTACAAATAAATAAAATAACCAAATAAGTACAAAATTGAGCACTAACAATATATACAAATGAGCTATATTAGACACATAACTGCGTCTATCACTGAACCACCTATTTCTCAAGTTATATTCATCCTTCTATCTATGAGACGATATCGCATGACTAATTAGACCATTGAAAGCATATCAATAATTTCGGGTCAAGTTTATCTTGATAGTTAGTTTTCGAAATATATATGACTAAGCTTAATGAACATTTGTTCATACTTGATGAATTTGGGTTAAGGACAGTTTATTGTTCATAATCTAAATCGTGATTCAATATTATAAATAAAAAATATTCTGGAACAGTGATATGTGCCGTTGATATTATTTGGGAATGTTTCGAATTAATTTAGAGAGAAATATAGAACTAATGTAAATCTGGATACATGTACAATATGCATACCAGTTTCACAAACTAAGCAAATTGTTATAGGTCCGAATATGCAGTACATGTACCTAGTACACGTACCGACGTAGCTATAGTTCGGCAGTGACTTAGTGGTACACATAACCGGTATCCGTACCACAAAAAGTCTGTGAACTCGTGAACCTGGAATGGTACGCATACCTAGTATGCATACCGAAAAAGAACTGTTGGTGTTAGAGCATTGCTCGGTCGAACTCGCAGGCGTTGCTATCTCAAGCTTGTTTGTAAAGTTAGTTGCCAAAACTATAAGTCTTGATTTCTAGTCTACTTATAGCTAAGTATCGGTTTAGGATAGTAAGTGTAGTTGAGCTTTAGAATCCACGACGTTCATCGAATGAAGACGAATAACTACTCAAGGGAACTTGTGGAACTTCATCAACAAAAGGTATGTGGAAACTTGAACTTATCTATCACTTAAAAGTCTATCTATTCTATCTCCTATTTTGAGACAAAAGTCGTATTGCTATATACTCGCTTATCTATTTCTCGAAATATGTGTTGGTAAGCTTTCGCTTGAGCCAAGTTCATCTTTACTCGTGATGAAAGTCATGTTGATTATTTCAATAACTTGAAAATCGTTTTGATGAAAATAGTTTGTGGAAAAAAACTATTTTAACACCCTCTAAGAAAGTTTCAAGGATTGAAATGAGAGTTTAGAACAAGTAACCATGTTTGGATATAAACATATTATGTTCTCACATTTCTGCAAAAGTCGAAAACCGGGAACCTAAAGTATGCGTACTCGTACACGTACTGGCGGTTGTTGGAAATCCGGGTAAGTATCCATACCCGTGCGCATACTGGCGGAAGTTTCACGTCCGTGAATTTCTGCTGGAGTTTGGAAGTAAAAACAAACTCAATCGGTCACTTAAGTATGCGTACCCGTTTGCATACCTAAGCAGGTTACTTTCTAAAATCGGTTTGTTCATGAACCAAAACATTTATATAATAAGGAATGAAATCTTTGCAAAACGTGGCTATAATGTTCATGAATTGATTCGAGTAAATCAAAATCGATTTTTCTTCGATTGTGTCTTGTATGGTACTATAAGATCTAAGCAATTGAACAACTCTCTAACTAGCTCATTTGAGTCATTTGAACTAGTTATGGTGAAGATGAATAAGGTTAATATGAAAGTGCTCATATGGCTAACCATCGGTTAACTATTGTTGAACCGACTAGGTGTACACGTTTAGGTACGGTTAATCAAACCTAAATGAAGGTACATTTCATTTGTGTATAACAAGCTAAATTCGATCTAACAGTTGAAAGATATTAGCTTAAATCTAATCAGGTTTTCATCTAACGGTGAATATTGAATGCTTTGTTACCAAGGTAACTTAGATTGCAAATCCTGATTTGAAGACTATGTAAAGGAGAACTCTAGCAACTGGAAAACCTAATCCCCACACCTCATGTGTGATACTAGTTGCATAAGCTAGAGTCGATTATCCTTTAACCTTAGGTTTTTCACGAAACCCTGTAGGTTAACGACTTGAAGACTTCATTGGGATTGTGAAGCCAGACCTGACTATTTTCTCTGTAGTTGCGTGATCTGATCTTGATGTTTTCTATCGTGATTGAGTACAATCGTAAGATTGGATTGAGATTTATATCTCCGATAGGCAAGATAGAAAAGTAGTCACAAACACCTTGGTCTCATCATTTGTGATTCCACAATATCTTGTTTCGTTAATCGATTAAGATTATTATGAGTTGATTGATAATACTAGGCTGTTCTTCGGGAATATAAGTCCGGGTTATCAATTGGTTCATGTTCACCTTGATTTATCAAAAGACAGAACAAAAACTCGTAGGTTTATCTGTGGGAGACAAATTTATCTATTCAATAGACTTTTTTATGTGATACAGATTTTTTTATTAAGTCTTCGACTTTGGGTCGTAGCAACTCTTAGTTGTGGGTGAGATCAGTTAAGGGAATCAAGTGCGTAGTATCCTGCTGGGATCAGAGACGTAAGGAACACGACTGTACCTTGAATCAGTGTGAGATTTATTAGGGTTCAATTACATTCAGACCGAAGTTAGCTTTGTAGTTGGCTAGTGTCTGTAGCGGCTTAATACAATGTGGTGTTCAAATCTGGACTAGGTCCCGGGGTTTTTCTGCATTTGCGGTTTCCTCGTTAACAAAACTTCTGGTGTATCTGTTATTTCTTTTCCTCATTATATTTTGTTGTATAATTGAAATATCACAGATTGTGCGTTGAATCGAGCAATTGGTAAATCCAACCTTTGGTTGTTGATTGAAATTGATTGATCCTTGAACATTGGTCTTTGGTACCGTTTAAGTTATTTCTGTTGTATTCAATTAGGCTCGCAAATTCCTATTTGTTTAATTGCGGATTGAATCGAGAAATTGAGATATAACTCTTTGACATACTTTTCTTAAGATTGAGTGTGACTGTCTAGTTGATTCTCTTGAAAGTATATTAGAGTTAGTCCATACAGATTGCTAAGCGAAATATTGGGTGAGGTTGTTAGACCCATGCTTTTTCAGTTGGTTTTGAAACCGGTGTAGTATCCATACTCGTTACTCAATCCGGAACTTATTTTTGTCTTAAGGGTACACATACCCGGTACATGTACCATGACAAAAATAGTCATGAACAAGGTAGAGTACGCATACCTGGTACACGTACTTGCCCTGTCAAATATTTTTAGACTCACAAAAAATTATTTCTATGAGATAATTGGCATTTGAATAAATATCTAAAAACACTATATAAACATGATGACTGATCACATTATAACCTATGGTTGTGACTCAAGATTAAAGTCTTAAGTATTATATGAAAATTATTAAGCTTTTGGTTTAATCGGATGGTTTCGGATTACCGTCCATGAACAATGTCTTTGTACACGGTTCGGTTATGGCCCATACCAACCATAGTGTATATCTTGATATGTTAATTACATTTCAAATATTTATCTAACGGTGGATATTGTTTTCTTGGTTCCAAAGCTATCTTAGCTTAAATCAAAAGCAATTTATTCTTTGAATATTTATATAAGGGAAAACCTCAAGCAACTGGGATTTTTGAATCCCTGACATTATTCTTTGTGCGTCCAAGTTATAAACTAAAGTCGTCCTCTCCCTAAAACCCTTCTAGGGTTTAACGACTAAAAAAGACTTCACCTAGAGATTCTTGAAGTCTGGTACAACTATCTTTTTCTTGATAGTTATTGTATCCTGATCTTGTTTGATTGTTGAGCTTCTCACTCAAACAAGATAGATAGAAATCGCAAAGTTCTCTTCGTCTCAGACTTTGTGATTCCATAACTTTAATACTTGTGAGGTGAATAATAATCCAAGCTGCTCTTCGATAAGCGTAAGTTTGTATTTTGAGGTTAGCTAGACTTTGTCTATTGCTATTGATTTCCAGTCTCACCTTGATCTACGATCAAAAAGAAGATCACGCATATAGGCTAGTTTGTGGGAGGAAGATTGGTTTAAATTCTTTAGTTGAGTTGAAGCAACTCTTAGACTGTAAAGGACATCAGATAAGGGAATCAGTTGCGGGGAATCCTGCTGGGATTCAAGAGGCGTAAGGAACGCGACTGTAACTGAATTGTTGTGCGGGTTTAATTCGGTCTCAACTACATTCCAGTCCGAAGTTAATTGGAAGTAGGCTAGTGTTTTTAGCAACTTAATATAGTTTGGTTTTTAATCTGGACTAGGTCCCGGGTTTTTCTGCATTTGCGGTTTCCTCGTTAACAAAATTTCTGGTGTGTTTTTGTGTTATTTCTTTTTCGCATTATATTGTTTATCTTTATAATTGAAATATCACAGGTTGTACGTAAATCAATCAAAGTAGATACATCCAACCTTGTTTGTTGGATACGACTTGATTGATTCTTGGATATTGATCTTTCAAATCGTCCAAGAACTCTCACACATGAATCAGGTTCACAGACTAGTCTCTGTAAAATTTCTGATTGTGAGAGAAAGAGATATATATATAACTCTAAATATTATTCCTTGATTGAGATTCATTAATTTGAACTATCAGAATTATATTTAAGTTTGTCCATACAGGTTTCCTAATAAAAAAGTGTTTGGGATTGGATCTCTATGTTGTTTAAATCTTTCTATTTAGTGACTTTCATGATTGAAGGTCTCTTAAGTATCAAGCTAAGTTAGCTTAGGAATCAAGAAAACACTTTCTCAGTTTAGATGAAACACTGGCTAGGGTTTCACATAAGCATATGAGAAATTCTTCTTGAAATCACATAGTAGAATATACATTATGGTCAACCATAACCGAAACGTGTATAATGATATTTCATGGCCGTTTAGCCGTGTTGAACCATAAACTTACTCGTAATTATTAAACACTTTAGACTTTAATCTCGACATACAATCACTAGTGATTAAGTGATCAAATATGTCTTAGAAGTGTTTTGGAGAGTTAATCAATTATCAAACATATCATAGAAAATAGTTTGAATGCATCTGAAAATGTCCGACTAGGATGATATGCATACCGGGTA
Source organism: Papaver somniferum (assembly GCF_003573695.1). Lineage (NCBI taxonomy): Eukaryota > Viridiplantae > Streptophyta > Magnoliopsida > Ranunculales > Papaveraceae > Papaver > Papaver somniferum. Next base: position 12,126,476 of record NC_039360.1, on the reverse strand, counting down.
TGTATACCAGCCCAATTCGTGAACTCATATTACCAAGGTATGCATATTGAGTACGTGTACCTCAAGGAAGTTTCTGAACTCATGGATTTTAGTATGCATACCAGGTATGCGCACCATAAAATGCCAATTCTCGAATGGATGATTTAGATATGCATACCCAAAGTCAGCGAACCATAGAGTTACGTCGATACGCTACTAGGTATGTGTACCACTGATTCAGAACCAATACGGTTGAGTCGTCTTACTAACTTGTATCCATATTTTCAGTAATTCTATATATCTCTCTTTTAATCGATCTGAAACATTCCCAAGTGACAATAATGATGAATATCATCTCTCGGGCTATTCTCGAACGATCTTGAGTCACTATTTAGTTCATAAACAATAAATTGTTCTTTACTAAATTCATCAATTATATGAATGACTATTGCTTTTAATCATATTTCGAGATATTCAACACGACAAGCTTGATTCGAAAATTATTTTATGCAATATTTAAAGTCCACTTACTCATAGTACTTTGTCTCATAAAGATAAAAAAGTGAACATTTGAGTAAATAGAATGGTTCAGTCTTCACTTACCTTTTGTTGATGAAGTTCTCCAAATATCTTCGGTTGATATCCATCTTCAATAGGTGAATCCGTGATGTTTGAAACTCAACTACAAACTTCTATCCTAGTCTGATACCTAACTAATATGTAGAGTAGAAATCAAGATATACTTTTGTGCAACTAAATTTGATGACAAGATTGAGATATCAAAACTTGCGAGTTTGACCGAGCAGTGCTCTAACAGTTTCTTAAATAATATTGGACATACATTAAACCACTCACCAACGATCTCGCAATCAACAAATTTTGTGCACAACTATCTACTGAAACGCCCCAACAAAAAGAAACACAAGAACCCATTCGGATACAACGAAAAATATACTTTAGAAAAATTGGTACCAAAACAGAAAGTTACCAAACTTGGTATGAAATTTATCCTTAATTATTCTAAGCCAAAATTATTGGGATGCTTTTGAAGGTACAACCTTTCATGAAGACATACACAACCAGTCACTAATACATGTTTTCTACCACAACTTATAAACAAACACATCTTGCAATCTATACATATTAGTGAACTATGTGGTTAAAAAAACATATTAAAACTGAAATTGAAGCAAAACAACAACAATAATCCTGTAACGAAGCATATTTCAAGTGAAAACATATGATATCTTAACACAAAGACACCAGGAAAAAAAATAGATTTCATTAAATCCCAATGAAAAGCATATACGTAAATTTAAGTACAGTTAATGGCAACAACAAACTTGGGTAAAATATCGAAAACTACATCTGGAACTAACACTCAAATTTATGCCAAAATCTGCTAAAATGAATGAAATTAGCCTTCAAAATCTAGTTCTTAATACTATGATACCCAATTAAATTCAACATCGTAATAAAAAACTATACAAAAAACTGATCAAAAGTACATGATATTAACTGACATGTACGATGGAATACAAATAGCATACTTCAAAGAGTCTGGGAAATGTTATAAAGTTAAGCATGGATTACGAGATGTATCTATGTCTCATATAACAAGGTATATAGTCTAAGTAGTTGAAGCTCCTTACGTTCTACATACCCATGTTAAGAAACATAAAAACAAAGACGAAAAGATGCATTTACAATTTTACATATATAATAGGCAACACATAATAACTAGCAACAAAAAAGAAAAACTCATTTTTCGCACAAATCTCCTGCTTCATAAAATAACAATCACAGTAACTACGTTATCACCTATAAATCTCAACTAACAAAAAAGTACGTATACGCTTATTACAGGCAACATATCCATGTTAGAAAAACATAAAAGCAAAAAAAAAAGACAAATTATAATTTAAGCCCTCTAAATATATGTACCAAGAAGCATATACTAGCAATCAGTAGGGGAAATCGTATTACTTTGGGGTATTTCATATACAAGAACCACATTAGCAATCACATATCTCCATGTTGAATAACTAAATAACTTTAAAGAAACCAAGACAAAAATAACCCCCCATATTTTATCACATTCGAACTTCCAAGCAAAAACCCAACAAGAAATGCACAATAAAGTAAACATAGAACTCAACAACAACAACATCAACGAGCGTATACCTGTTAATAAAGGTACACACATTGTCGATTCTTATAAGTAGCTTGGTCTAGCTGAGGATCCCACCTACAAAACAACAAGAAGACATAAATAAAATTAAATCCCCTTTGTTCTCTCCATTAGAAAACCACAACATAAAAAAACAATGATCAAGACTTCAAAACACACTCAATTGCAATCACAATCACATCAAGAATATAAAAGAAAAAAACTGATTAAAATACTCACACAAAGGGAGAAGGTTTAATAAAGAACGCAACACGTCTACGTTATTCCCTTTAATACAATCAACAACAAGAGGAATCATTTCGTCATCATTTTCTTCTTGTTGATTATTGTCAGCACCAGCACGTCCTTCTTCAAGTAAATATTTAATAACCAAATTAAAATAATGAGAAAACAAGAGGATAAAATAGATTAATAACATCCAAAAAATGATCAAAAACGTTTCAATCAACCAAAAAAACTAAACATAAATTAGGGTTTATACCTTTTTCTGAAAATTAGGGTTAGTAGTTAGGGCTGTCAGCGACACTTATCATAACGGATAGTGACTCAGCCGCTTCCGTTACGATAAGATTTATCGGATATCCGATAATTTCCGACGAAAATATGAAATTCAAATGATTTTGTCACGTTTGAGTTACCGGCTATCAGATAATTTTTCTATAATTTCCGGTATCAAACTCAACAGCTGTATTACCATCTTCACTGGCATCTCAGTTCATCAACACCACCATTTCACGGTACTGCAATGCAACCAGCAACAACATTAACCGTCAATCTCACATTACCAGTCCCATTTGAATCATCGTTGTCGTTAATCAACCACAATAGTAGAACCATCTTCCCTGTAAATCGATCCTTGCCGTTATTCAACCACAATAGTAGAACCATCTTCCCTGTAAATCGATCCAGATTTGATCTCAACACAAACCCATCCATCGAATCTTTTTTTTTTTTGTTTTTTCTTATCTCAATTTCTTGTTGTAAAATCAAATTGGATGCCAACCTATCTCTAATTTCTTCCGAACTTATTCATATACTAATCAATCTTTGAAACCCATATGAACATCTACAACAACAACTTCTTCTTCTTCCCTCATTCGAAATCAACATCATCAATTGAAAACCAGTGTTCTTGCATCCACAATCAAATACAACTCTCCGCTATCAAACCAAATTCTCCACCAAATTCAAATTTCACAAATCAATTCTGAAACCCTAAGTTAAGTTTCAAAATCATAATTGAACTTAAAATTAGATTTTAAAAGAAACCCTAAAGAAGAGATGACAAAATGATGGTGATGCTGCGAGTATGAGACAATTAGAGGAAGAAGAAGAATATTCAGACGAAGAAGAAGATTTGAACAGAGAGAAGTTTTCTTAATAGAGAATAAGATATAACGAGAAAATAAATGGGATAAAAGACTAAACAGATAATGGGTTTATATCTTAACGGTATCAGAACTTAGGATAACAGAAACTAGCTCAGCCAGTTCTGTTACGACAACCAAAAAGTTCCGTTAATTTTTTCGTTTCTGATATCCAATAGCCGGATTCTCGGAAACGGCTAACGAACCCCATTGACAATCATATTAATAATTGATAGATCGAACTTTATGATTTAAGAGTTTTGATTAGGTACATATCTTAAAAATAAATGGGTTTTGATTTGAGGTTTTAAAGATGAATTCAAAACCTCGAACAAAAACTAAGGTTTTTTAATTAAATTTGGTTACTTCTTTTCACCTGAAATTTCGATCTAAAATCTCAGGTTTTCGAGAGTTTCTGAGAGTTGAAAGAGAAAAAAAGACACTGTGAGTTAGAAAGGAAAAAATAGTTTGTGAAGATAAGAGAGAGAGAGAGTTGTGAGTTTTTATTTAATAATAGAGTGAAAAAAGTTGTGTGTGGGGATGGATAATCTAGGCTAAATTAACAAAAACATAAGTAACTAATGATTAGGACTAATGAAAATAGCAAAATTTTACAAACTAGTAAGTAATTAATGATTAGGACTAATTAAAGGAATGGAGTTTTGTAATCAGTGAAGAAATAATTAGAAATTAATAAGAAAAATAATGAATTGAGTATTAGAAGTTAATATAAAGGAGAAAATGAAAGTAACAATAATATTTTTAAAAGTAAATAATGATTAGAATAAAATTAAAGTTGAAATAAATATGTAGATGATTAAATTTTCGGGTGAAAGTAAAATTTTGGAAAACAAAGGGGAAGTAAAATTTGAGATGGAAAATATAGATTGTTAAATAAAACTTGGGACGAAGATGGTTTTTAAACTAAAGTAAAATGTTAAAAAAGAAAGAAAAAAAAATCTAATTCAAAAGCCCTCGAAGTAAAATATAACTACAAAAATGCCACTGTACGCAATGTATATTAACGTTGTAAAATTTGCTGAAATGGTGCCATGTTAATTAGAGCAAGTTCAAGGAGACTAGTCTAATTTGATGATTTGTTTTTCCACATGGACGTACAAACTGATTTTTGGGCAGTGGGAAACAGGTAAACATACGAGCAAATTTAACTGTGAGTCCTTTTAATATTTATTTATGATTTTATGGGAAATATTAAAATAACACTCCCAGGCTCAAATTGAGCCCATATTCGCCTCAACTTGATGTGGTCATCCCAAGTCGAGTCGGGACTCGGGCCAGATCGATGTGGTAGTCCCAAGTAGATATGGTCGTCTCAGGTTGAAATGCTCGGCTCTACCTAATACGGTTTTGAGGGTTGGTCCATCCGTTTTAAATGTTTGGCAGTCCATTACAAGTGTATGTAAAATGGCCAAATCCGCTGGTTTGACAGTCTCATTGGAGTAGCTCTAATGACTAATTAACAAATTCAGATCCACAATAGAAAATCGCATGCTTATTAGGAAGATAATTTTTCCAGAAGAACAAGAGTAAGATAAATAAATATTGGTCAGAATCAAGGGCGTGAAAGAAGAAGATACCTCGAAAGATGTATGCGAAAAGGCCTCTGTCGTTGGTCGGCCATAAGTGTTTTCGCTACATGAATGGTAGGTAGCTCGGTTGAGATGTCTAATAGGACTGAGAGTCTCATAGAGTTCTCACGTGTGTCCGAGTGTGTGAGAAATGACTCTTATTGGCTGAGTGTGAGCTGTCCACAGCCTGTCATGTTCTAACATCTCTTGTCTTAGTCAGGACATGTATAAATGCAGGCCTGTCTTGTTTTTAGTGTGTAAGAAAGAAATCAGATTCTTGTTTTTAATCAATTACTAATGTACTACTATGGTATCAGAGCAAGCTTCCGCAATATCCATTAATGGCGTTCAACCTATAAACCAATTTTCAGATATAATTTCTTAAATACAATCAAAACTTTAATCAACCATCTTACTTCAATTCAATTTTTCAATCTAATTTCATTACTTTCTTGTTTGTTCTTTCAATGGCAGCATATGAATCAAGAATCTCTCAAGTTCCTCTCAATCAAATCTCACAAAGACTCAGTTACAAACTCAAGGATGACAATTTCCTTACCTGGAAATCACTTCTTATACCACTTCTGCGTCGATACAGAGTCAATGGTTTTCTTGATGGATCTTTACCATGTCCACCTTATCTGCTTAATAATGGCGTCAATCCTGGTTATACAGCTTGGCATGATGATGATACTACTCTTGTACTCTGGATTCAGATGTCTATCTCTGAATTTGTAATTCCATATGTTGTTGGAGCTGATTCTTCAAAAGATTTATGGGATAATATTGATTCTAGGTATGCAAGAAGCTCCTCTACACATTCAATTCAACTTCGTCTCAAACTTCAATCCACAAAACTTGGGTCAGGTACAACTTCTACCTTCCTAAGTGAAATCAAGAAAATAACAGATGAATTGTTTGCTGCTGGTTCACAAATTCATGATGATGAATTGGTAGTTACTATACTCAATGGGTTAGGCCAAGATTATAGTTCTTTCTGTACATCTATTCGTATTCGTAATCCACCAATCTCTTCAAAGGAACTTCATAATCTGCTTCTCACTGAAGAAATAATTGTTACAAATAAGCAAAAGAACTTACTTACTGAGGCCAATTCAAAGGCGTTTGCTGCTACAAGACCTTTTGTTCAAAATTATAGAGGTAGTGGCAGAGGTTATCATTATTCTTCAAGACCTGCAGTTCCATACTATGGATACATCAGACCACCCCCATCTTTTTATCCAAGAGGTTAATCTCAATTTCAGATGCATTCTGCTTCTTCATCAACATCATCACCTCATTTCAATCCAAGACCTCACTATAGTTCAGCTCATTCTTCTTCTGCTCCACCACCAATAACTGACAAGATTTGTCAGATCTGCAACAAAACTGGTCATCTTGCTTTGGAATGCAAACACAGATTAAATTTTTCCTATCAGAACAACTATACTCCTCACAATCTCAGTGCCATGCTTGCTACTGCCAATATCATGAGTGAAAATCCTTGGTATGCTGACTCTGGAGCAAACAGTCATATCACTAATGATGAATCTGAATTGCCTGAAGCAACATCTTTTGAAGGGGCAGATGAGATTCAAGCAGCTAATGGAGAAGGTATGCCAATTACTCATATTGGTCATGTGTCTAAAACAGCTTCCTCTCATTCTTTTAATCTAAACAATGCGCTTCTTGTTCCAAAATCATCTCAAAACTTATTATCAGTGCATAAATTCACTAGTGATAACAACTGTTCTATTACCTTTGATTCTATTGGTTTTGTTGTTAAGGATTACTCAACTGGGAGGATCATTTTACAAGGACCACATAAAGGAGGATTATATCCAGTAAATTTTTCCAAGTCTACTAAGAATAAAGCTTTCTTCAGCAACAATAATTCGGCTTCAGTTTGGCATCAAAGGTTGGCTCATCCATCATTTCAAGTACTTCAAAAAGTGTGCAGAGATATGCAACTGTCTAGTTTAGTCAAAACACCACTATTTTGTAATGACTGCCATATAGGGAAAAGTCATAAATTGCCTTTTACTTTATCTTCACATAGGGCTCAATCTCCACTAGAACTAGTGCATATGGACTTATGGGGTCCTAGTCCTGTAATCTCTTCAAGTGGTTTCAGATATTATGTTAATCTCATAGATGACTATTCAAGATTTTGTTGGATATTTCCTTTGTATGAAAAGTCTGAATTCAAAGATATTTTTCTACATTTCAAATCTATGACTGAAAAGTTACTGCATACTTCAATTGTTAAAATCAGAACTGATGGAGGAGGGGAATTCATAAATAATGCACTACAAGAATTTCTTAGTATACATGGAATTATTCATGAGGTTTCTTGCCCTCACACTCAAGAACAAAATGGACTGGCTGAGTCCAAACATAGACATCTTGTAGACACAGGGAGAACTTTCTTAATTCAATCAGGTATGTCAGAAAATTTTTGGGTTGATTCTTTTCATACAGCCAATTATGTTATTAATAGACTGCCTGTTAGAAGTTTGGATTACTTATCTCCTTTTGAAAAGTTGTTTGGTCAGAAACCAGATTATTCCTTCTTCAGATCCTTTGGTTCATCATGCTTTCCATGGATAAGGCCTTACACTACACATAAACTCCAACCAAGGAGTGTACACTGTGTTTTTATTGGTTACAGTTCTATGCACAAAGGATACAGATGTTTAGATATTAAAACTGGGAAAGTATATATCTCCAGACATGTAGTATTTAATGAGACTTTCTTCCCATTGAGATCTTCATATACATTACTTCCTGGCATTACAAATTCATCAGCACCAACTGATACTGCTTCTACAGCTCCATCTGCCAAGATATCTGTACCAACACCTGCAACATCAACTTCACCAGCTGCATCCATTGATACTTTATCTACTGATCCTTCAAACATTGTTAAGTCATCTGATGCATCCACTACAACTATTTCTGAACATACTTCAGCTTCTGGTATTTCTTCACTGGCTAATTCACACTCCATGGTAACAAGGGGTAAAAGAGGTATTTTAAAACCCAAAGTTTTTAATACAAAGTATGTTCTATATGCAAATCTTACTTCTGATCACCCACACCTACTTGTTATTCTAAGGCAATAAGAATACCTCAATGGAAACATTCTATGGAAGAAGAACATACAACCCTTAAGGATGCAGGCACATATACACTTGTTGCACCAGATCCATCCTATAATGTTGTAGGCTGTAAGTGGGTGTTTAGAATCAAATATAAGGCTGATGGTTCTTTAGATAAATGTAAATCTAGACTGGTGGCCAAAGGGTTTCATCAACAAGAAGGAATTGACTACACAGAAACCTTTAGTCCTGTAGCCAAACCAACAACTATTAGACTAATCATTTCATTGGCAGTTCACTTCAACTGGTTAATGAAACAATTAGATGTTAGTAATGCCTTTTTACATGAGGATTTAGCTGAAGATGTCTATATGCAACAACCTCCAGGCTTTGTTGATCAAACCAAGCCTCATTATGTATGTAAACTACATAAATCCATATATGGTCTGAAGCAAGCTCCCAGAGCTTGGTATGATAAATTGTTACAAATTCTTCTCACTCATGACTTCAAACCCTCCTTGGCAGATGCTTCCTTATTTTTTCAAAAGTTTGGATCAAGGATTACAGTTCTTCTGGTCTATGTAGATGACATTATTATCACTGGGAATTCAACTGAGTATATTTCTCAGTTTATCAATCACCTTAAGACATACTTTCCTATCAAAGACTTGGGCTCTCTTCATTATTTTCTTGGTCTTCAGGTGAAAAGAAATTCAGATAACCTTTTTCTTAGTCAAACTAAGTATGCCTTGGACTTATTGGAGAAATTCAATATGACTGGTGCTAAACCCTGTAGTACACCAGTCTCCCTCTCTACTTCACTCACTGCTTCAGCTGGTACTCCATTAGCAGATCCAAGTGAATACAGATCTTTAGTGGGTGCTCTACAATATCTTACTTGGAAAAGGCCTGAAATTGGTTTTGTTGTGAATCAGGTATGTCTTTATATGCAAGCTCCTACTGATCAACACTTTATTGCAGCCAAGAGAATTCTAAGATACATCAAAGGCACCCTAGATTATGGTATACTGTTTTCCAAAGGTCTTCTTACATTACATGGCTTTAGTGATGCTGACTGGGCAGGATCAATTGATACAAGAAGATCTACAGGAGGTTTTTGTATGTTTTTTGGTCCTAATCCAATTTCTTGGTCTAGCAAAAGACAAGGTAGTGTCTCAAGAAGTTCTACTGAATCAGAATACAGGTCTCTAGCCAATACCACAGCTAAAATTGTTTGGGTTTGTCAGCTACTCAAAGATCTTCATCTCTTGCTTCCTGCTCCACCATTGATATCTTGTGACAATCAAAGTGCGGTTTCTCTGTCATCTAATCCAGTATTTCATAGTAAAATGAAACATCTGTCCATTGACTATCATTTTGTCAGAGAACTTGTCCAGAAAAAAGACATTCAGGTCACATACATTTCAACTTGGGATCAAATTGCAGATATTCTCACCAAGGGACTGGCAGGACCAAGGTTTTCTATACTCAGAGACAAGCTGAAGGTAATCTCCAGTAACAACCTCCAGCTTGAGGGGGGCTAATAGTACTGAGAGTCTCATAGAGTTCTCACTGTGTCTGAGTGTGTGAGAAATGACTCTTATTGGCTGAGTGTGAGCTGTCCACAGCCTGTCCTGTTCTAACATCTATTGTCTTAGTCAGGACATGTATAAATGCAGGTCTGTCTTGTTTTTAGTGTGTAAGAAAGAAATAAGATTCTTGTTTTTAATCAACTACTAAAGTACTACTAATGTCTCGTACTTGAAAGGTCATGAGACTAATTTATTAGCAAGTGTGCATCTCGGGATCATTTGAATATATGATTTGAATATTTTATTTTTATTGAAGCATATATGATTTGAATATTTAGTTATGATTGAATCTACTTGAAGATTTCACTTATTATATACGCCCACCTAATGCTCGATTTTAATCATTAACTTTCTTAATTTATACTCGATCGATTTGCAACACTTTCTCTGACGCTTGGAAGTTCCAAATCTCGATCGAGAATGAGTAAGAGTTGCGCAGAAGTTCGTTACATTTCGACGGACGTAATCAGACCAGCTACTTATTGCAGCAGCAAGGCGTCAGGCGTTTCCGGGAGTGATGAGTGTATTGAGTTAAGTAAAGAGGATATCATGGTGCTACCTGTTGGATATATGCAGAGAGGTCTTCTCTGCTCTTGCAAAGAAGAAGATAAGAAAACCGTCGTCACTCGACTAAAAACGTCTCTTGCACTCACACTCGACCACTTCTTCCCTCTTGCCGGTCGTCTTGCTGTCAGAAAACATGATAATGTCGACGCCGACGCATCATCCTCTGTTTACATAAATTGCAACTCTGTGGGTGCAGAATTCATTCACGCAATTGCGGATCATGTAACCATAGGCGAAATTCTCGATCCAGTGTACGTTCCTCGAGTAGTTCAGGAATCCTTATTCTCACTCAATGGTGTAATGAATTATGAGGGTTTGTCAAATCCGTTGCTCTCTATCCAAGTAAGTGGAACTGATTGACGGGGCTTTCATCGGTTGCAGCATGAACCATAGTGTTTGTGATGGTACGTCGTTATGGCATTTCATTAATTCATGGTCTGAGATCTCTGGAGAAGCTCCAACAACACATCATATCTCACGCGTACCTTTCCTCGAACGCTGGTTTCCGGAGAGCGCGTGAGCATCCCCATTCAGCTCCCGTTCTCCATCGATTGCGAATCTTTCAAAGAAACATATGTCAGTACTACTGCTGCAGCCAATACGTCGCAACTGGAATCGAAATGTTTTCATTTCACAGCGGAGAACATAGCTAGACTTAAAGCAAAGGCTAATTCGTGCATCTCTGCAGAGGAAAGTACTAGTACAAAAATCTCTTCTTTACAAGCTCTGCTGGCTCACTTTTGGGTAGCTGTAACGAGAGCTAGGTGTTTAGATCAGGATGATGAGACTACGTATTTAGTAGCTATAGGCAACAGAGATAGATTGAAGCCACCTGTGTGCCAAGAGTACTTTGGGAACTTGGCTTAAGACGGGCGCGTAACCGTTAAGGTCGGTCAGCTGCTCGAACGAGGAATCGGATGGGGAGCTGCGTTACTGAACCAGGTGATTATGTCCCGCAATGACGAAGCAATTCGAAGCTCTTGGGATTCATGGATCGAAAATCCGATTCCATCGGTGCCTCTTAATAAAGCCATCACCCTATCATCATCTAGTAACAGCAAACGCATTTTGTTGATCACGGCGACTTCCCCAAGGTTTAACATGTATGGCAACGATTTTGGTTGGGGAAGACCCGTTGCAACGAGGGCTGGAAAATCTTACAAAAAGGATGGAGTTCTTTCAGCGAATCCTGGACCAATTGAAGGGAGTATGGAAATTCAAGCTTGTCTTTCAGTCGAGATATTTGAAGCTCTGGAGAATAATGCTGAATTCATGGAGTTTGTCACTGTCTTGCCTCCTTATGAAAGCGTTCAATCATAAGTAGTGTGTTAACTCATTGCATGCATTAAAAAGCTTAGCACCTGTTCCTTGGTGTAAAAACATTCTATTACTTGCATTGTGTCTCTTACAATGACTCTCATCTTTTTGAGTTAAAAAAATAAATACACCGAGTCAGATCTAGACGACGATTTCAGTCAGATCCAGATAAGTTGATTCAGAAAAAGAAGAAAAAAAAAATGTTGGTCAAATATTAGAAATGGATGAAAGAGATGGCTAATTTACGACCACACTCTACGCGTTACATGTTACACGCATATTTGTATATTTGTGAAATATTCCGGTCTTCTGGAAAATCAACCAGAAAACCACCACTCACCTAACCTGGATATGGTTAAATGCCCAGCACTCACTTCCACGCACTAAATTAATTTGCAAAGACTCTAATTATTGGATAAACAAAGATTAACAAAGAAGATTAATTATTAGTATACTGAAATTTCCCAAGCACCTCACTCCTTTGCCTCAACTTATAGAGTATTATTATTAAAATTAATTGGTAAGACTAATGACATTACAAAGATAAATAGATCAGAATTAAGGGTGTGAAGGAGAGATACAGAAAGCTATGTATGCAACGAGGCCTTTGTCATTGTACCGAGAGAATTCTAATGAGCTATCATGGCTTCCACCAGCTGAGGCTCATGGTTCATCAGGTTATCTTTTCATCACAGACAATGAAGAAGAATCAGTGGTCAAAGATGTTAAAGGAGGATTCTTGTTTCCTCACAACAAATTCGTAAACGTTGTTTACAGAAAAGGGGTAGGATATTATCGGAATATCGAATGGGAAAAAGTTTGGTTCATACCTGTTCCTGATCAACCCTTGTCTTCAAACAAATACTACGTTATAAGAGCATATGGCAAACACAAAGGGTAAGTACCTAGCTATGTTTCTATTTGTGTTCTGCTTTTTTTTTATCGCTAAAGAATTTGATGCTGACGAGTTTCTAACTCAGATCACTGATATCATCACCCAAAGACTTTACTACTCTTTTTCATGTGTTTCGCATGCAATATTTATTATGTGTTCTGCGTGCAACATTTATTAAGTTCTGATGATATTCATTATTTTTGTAGGCAAGCAATTACATGTTCAAGACAGGAGGATATGGGAACTTGTTTCTGCTCTAAATATATTAAGGATGTTAAACCCAAAGATTTGAATCACAGAAACATATATCAAATAGTAGAGATTGAACAGAAGCATGGTGGTTTTGTTGCTAAGTCGGTCGTTCCTGATGGCATTCTTCCAGGTTTCCTTAGGGATTCACAAGGGTGGAATGTGTACAAATCAGATTCAAAGCTTTGCCAGTTAACCCAAGCTTTGGGTCTTAATTTCTCTCTACGCAGCGTTTTACCGGAACTTAATTTCCCGTTACGTGGCAGTCAGATTTCTTCGCCGCCTGTGACTATCGGGAAATGGTATTGCCCTGCTGTGTTCATGAGGGATGGAGATCTGAGACACCAATTAGAAACTTTTTTGTTTTACGAAATGACTCTTGAACAGTTTTGGGAAGCAATTTATAAGTGCAAAAATGATTATTACTCGCATAGTAACGCCGTGACTGTGAGCACAAATGTGAAAAAAGAAACAGTCAAGCTATTCGGGATGAAAGCTACCATGGATAACATGGACCACGACGGGACTGATGGGATTCATTGGATACGAAACGAGGAAAACAATGTTCTCGGGTTGAGTATAGCAATTGTTGACAAAATGAAGTTGATTCAGGAAAAGGGAGGGTTCATAGGAGGAGATGGAGAAAGAGATGCCAGAGTGGAACATGTGGAAGAGTTCAAACAAGGAAATCATGCAGGGTGGGAGAGATTTGGTTGTTTTGTGTTGGTGGAAAGATTTGTCCTGAAAACAATGAGTGGAGCTGTAGTTTTTACTTGTGATTATAAACATGTTCATCAGCTTCAGTGCAAATGGGCATGAAATAACTTCATCTCTGCAAGAACCTAAATATTGTTACGTGCTTACCTCCTCTACTTGCATCAATAAATAAAGCATTAATAATTATTCTGTTCATGGCACTTGCAAATTCATTTAATATTCTATTACGTAAGAGATGCATATGAAACCACATAGCCACATTGTTACACAGGGCGACTAACAGTTACACAGGGCGACTAACAGTTACACATGTGCATATGTTACTGTAGTACATTGGTAAAGTTATTGGGTGATAATACCAGAGATCTGAGTTCAACGCCATATTTTTTACATGTTCAAAGAGAGAAAGAAAAACAATAATAGCAGTTTGAATTTTGGAGTTTACGCATCTAAAAAACGAAAGGGATGAGGGCCTTGACATGCTTAGGAAAGTTTGGAAACTTAGAAAGATACCATTTCCTAGTTGCATAGCTCCTTCCTATCAAATAACATGTATCTCCGATAGCGAAACAGATAGGGTACAATGACTGAGCCATCAACGAGATCCCGATAAACGTTAGAATTTCGAAAAAATAGTGTGCGCAAACTACAGCTCCAAATAGACCTCCTTTAGGGATTTTATACCCTTTATCACTTCCACCACTCTTTTCTTTCCTTAGATTTGAAAGTATGCAATGGTGGTAAAAGCTCCCAACAATACCCACCAAAAACAACGCGACACCGATGAACTTCAGATCGATCTCTGGGTCTGGAACACCTTGCAGTAAGTGTTGGTTATAAATCATGTTTACTGAGCAGAAGAAGTAAGTTAGAGAGATGAGGATTGTTGAGTCGAGCACCATGCCTCCACTGTACTTGTGAACAAACAAAACCTCGATATCCCTTTTGAAGAAATGAAAAGCAAGAGCAGAACTCACCAACAAGAATCTCAAGTCATGAGTATCAAAGCAAAGCCAGAGAGATACGGCACCTGCTACGAAAGCCGGTGTGTACAAGATGAGCATACCTGTTCTGCTAGAGAGTTTAACAGCTTTCGAATCGCTGCCAACATTCCAGAATTTTGAGTAGTGGAGATGTTTCCCTCTGAGCTCTGAGAATCCAAGATTCGCTAAAGCTATGAGAGTGATTACGGACATGGTTGACATGTATATTGATGGTGGTGGTGGAAACAGAAAGTTATTTTCAAACAAAGACATCATGAACAAATATATGATATATACTACTCTCCTGTTTTTGTTCTAGCTGCTGCTCAGCTCTGGTAAGATGAGGTAACAACTTGGATCACAAGAGATATAAATAGGCTTCGGCAGTAGTTGTCCGAGTGCTTGTTTAAGAGTTTATTGGCATTATTGTCGAGTCGTGTTAAACGAGGGGATGACCATATTGGTATTATTGGATTTGGGCGGTTTGGCGATATCAGAATCAAATACAGCAAAGCTTCAATAAAAAAAAGAAAAAAATAATAATAAAAGCTTAAATCAAAAAATCAAAAAAAAATCAAGTACAGCTGGAGTAAAACGCCTTTTCGAAATCTGAATGGTTGACATTGCAAATAGGTATGTACACAAATCTGTAGACCTACCATGTTCACACTCCAACCATACGCTAGTCGATAAGTTCTCATCGAAGTACCAAAGGAAATAACTACGAAATAAGAAAAGGCAAAAGCACCAACTAACATAGGAAGAACACTTCAGTTGATAGTTTGATAATGTGCAATTAAGACTCACATTTTCTGGGTTGTCTTGTTATTATGTTAAAGATCTTCTTCCTTTTCTTTTTTTGTTTCTTCTTCTTCTTCATCTTCATCATCATCACCATCATAATTTTCGGAGTTTCCTCTTTCTACATGCCCGACATGAGGACCTGGATTAAGGCTATCCAGATCTATTGTTCTTGCGCTAGCTGCATGGAGTGCAAAACTGTTGAGAACTCTATAAAAAATAGTGACAAGAAAGGACGGATATAAATGTGTGAATATTGATAGTTTCAATTTAGTTCTGTAAACCCATAACTGGACAGACTGAATAAAAACTAAAAACACATACAAATGTCATAAATAATGTCCAGATAGTTTCTAGTATCACAACCTACTGTCTAGGATGTCAAAACAGAATAATATTATTCGGTAACACCAAGCCTAAAACAGCTAATTCAGTAATTTGATATAGAATTTTTTTTTTGGAGCGAACACATTCACTGTCGATGGCATGAATAAAGCAGACAAAACTACGTATTGACTAGAACAAAAACGATGAAATTATATCATCAAATTAAGTAGTAAACCTACTTTAAAGTTGGTTATGTAAGAAGTTTGTTCCAAAGAATCCACGCTTGTCTTTGAAACGGTAAAGTTTTAGTAACTAAGCAAAACAGCTCTAGCATATGCATATTTCGGTAGTAGCATAAAGAATGTCTACAAGTTAAGATCACATTGGTTAGGCAAATATATGAGATACTAAGTGGCTTAAGTTAACAAGTGCACAAGATACTCACCCCATCTTTGCAGTCTTTTCTTCTGGTTTCAATACAAGTCATTGAAATCTTCTTCATCAATGAAATCGTCATCATTTTCTTCAAAGTCACCTTCCCAGTCTCTGAAGTCATCTATTTCTGCTTCTCTACCAACATCATCATCATTTTCTTCAGAGCCTTCTTCTGAGTCTATTTCTGGTGGCCCAACATAAGTACCTGAATTAAGCATCACAAGGCTCTCCACATAGACAAAGGTACTAGCAGCGAACGAATTATGCTGGTCAGCATGAGTCTTAAGATTTGTGGATGTCCCACGCTGTATGTCATACAAATCCAGATGAAAACCAACTTCCCCGTCATCATATCCTAATAAAATCTTGCCATTCTTGACAACTTGAAGCGGAAACAGCTGGTTAAAGTAATCACCGATAGTTTCATGGTCAATGGTGAAGAGTTCGGCCCAAGATTCAGTCACTCCATACGTCTTCATCTCCCATACAACAACATGGCTCTCATTGAACATAGAACCAACTAAGCAAAGAGAATCTCCCAACGAACACAAACTTGTTTCATAGTCCTTGCAAAAGCTGGGAAGGGGCATCTCATCGAATTTTTCATCTTTGAAATCAAAAGAGACTATGACTAATCTGTTACCTTTAGAGTCCGTATCTGCTAAAAAATGCATAGCTCCATTTATAATTACTTGAGCCATATCCATGTCTCCTCGAGAAAGCTGATAAGGTATATTCTCAAGTCTTCTCCATGAATTAGATTTCAGTGTATATACCTTCACTTCGCAAAAATATTCATCATCAACCCCCTCAAACCTTACAATCTTAAAATCGTCAATCTCATCATTATAAGTACCAAATCCATGATGGACGTAGCAAAATTCATCATCCGGGTACTCAATTGGTACTTCCTTGTACTCCATAGTAGCCGGATTCCAAAGGACAACAACATCCTCACCCCCTGGGCTTATGCAAATGAAGCCATTACAGGTTCCCCAAAACGTAATTCCGACAATTTTTTTGTAAGGATAATTTATACGAACACAGTTACTCAATGTAGATGAAGATGGATCATAAGCTAAAGAATATGTGCTGCTACCAAAAAAAACCAGGATCTGAGTGCATCATTACACTGAATTTATGCAGTTCAATTGTACGAGCAAGGTGTTTTTTCACAAGATAAGGGTCTTTCAATAACTTGCACCAGGCTTTCGATACACACCTGAACCGTAAGAGTGACTTCACTGGCAACCTTATAAAGATGTTTATTAATATGTCCTGAGCTTGAAGTTTCTCCATTTCCTGCGTTTACAGTAAAAATAAAATAAAAATAAAATAAATCAACAAAAGATGTACTTAATGAAGAAACAAAGCATCATATTTTTTTTCAAGTTCTGGTTCTTTGATTTCAAACCCTAATTTTATTAAATAAATAACCCCCAAATCTAATAAACCCAAATCAAATATAACCCATGATTTTAGCATCTTAGCACTCAAGAAAAATGAACCCAAAACCGAAAACAAACAACTGTTAAGTCCTAGTACCTCGATTACAACAGAAAATGAAATTTAGAAATAAAGAAATAATTTTTATGTAAAATAGAGATAGAGATAGGAAGAGTGTGTGTATTAGAGAGGTCAGAATCAGCAGGACAAGCTTCAGAAGAAGTCTTTGAGGTTCAGTCGACTTCCCTCCCTCCTCCCGCCTTGATTTGCGTGTCAGTTATGTAAAAAGCTTCATAAACCGACCCCACAAAAAAAAAACGGAAAAGAAAGAAAATCCCGATACACACGCAAAAGGGCCCCCTACGGCCCTGCTAGCTTGGTAGGTGGGAATGTCGGCGCACCAGTATCATAAACCGATAGGGAAAATTAGGCGCAGGCCCAAAAATAATAATATTCTCAGTATCAGGTCCATAATTAATTTTAGGTACAGTGACATCCATAATCCGTGACACTCATAATTATATTATTCAAAATGTCTGCATGACGGATTATGCATCCACATGACGGGTTATGCATCAGGGGTATAATTGGCAACGCAACTTGGATATAACATATCTAAAAATTCACGCCTTGGAATTTTACAAATTTTATATCGTTGGGAATCTTTTTAAGAGAGGTACGCAACGAGTACAAACAACAATATCAAATTTTTATTTTTCACGAAAAAATTGGAGGTGATCATCATTTTAGGCAAAATTTCGGAAACTGACTACATAACCATTATGCAACCACCAAAAAAGATGCATAACACATTCTGCAGGCGCATAACGAATTATGCAACCATTTTCTCGACTGCATAACAAATTATGCATCTGCATAACAAAGTTATGCATTTATAACAAGTTATGTAGCCATTGTTTTGGTTGATTTTAGTGCGTACATAAAAAATTGATGCATAATGCATTATGCAGCCATATTTTCGGATGCATAACAGGTTATGCATCAATTTTCTTGATGCATAAAAGATTGTGCAACAATTTTCTCGATGCATAATGCATTATGCAGCCATATTTTCGGATGCATAACAGGTTATGCATCCATTTTCAGATATTATTATTGCTGCATGACAAGTTATGCAGTCTTTGTTTTTGTTGGTTCCGATAGTGACAAAAAAGTTGTTGCATAACATGTTATGCAACCGTTTTCTGGACTGCATAACAAGTTATGCAACAAATTTTTTAGATGCATAATAGGTTATGCATCCATTTGCACGACTGCATAACAGGTAATGCACATTTTCTCGACTGCATGACAGGTTATACAGATATTATTGAGGAGCATGACAAGTTATACAACCCACTACTACCAGCTTTCACCTACTTCAATGCGGCAACACCTTCCACCTGAACCATTTCATCACCACCTTTTTTCCTCTAACACCAACACCTGCTTTCTTGTTTCCTCCATCAAGGACAACTCAATTCTCGTGTCCGAGCTCTCTATACGACAGCGCCAACATCTCATATAAATCATCTCAGTCACGTCCAAGCTATCACCATCAACGCCAAACAAGACCCTCAAACCCATCTTCTCAGCGTATTACCTTCTCCTTTGTTGTTGTCACCAGCTCGAATCCATTCACAAAACACGAACTGCATACAGCCGCTATATAGCCAACTGCCACCACCGACTGCACTTCTATCTCTGACAGCACAACTCGAGCTGATCATCTCCGTTTACACAACACTGTATTTACAGCCACCAAATCTAGCTGTTGAACGATCTTACTTCGCAGTCACCTCGTCTTCGAAACTCTTCATAATCTCTCTTACACCAGCAGACACATTATAGACCCACCAAAAGTCAGTTGTTGTTGTGTTGTTTCTCAGTTGAGAAATTTCACCAAAACCCATTTTCATTGGATGACATGAACACCAACATTTTTGGTTCGTCTGAAGCTACCAACTCCGAGTCTCATTCAGGCATAGCAGCAAACACCTTGTCTTCTATACTTCTTAAACTTCTTTATGAGCTTTCCTGCGATCTCAATTATTACATTTTCACACATTAACAAATCGATTATTCGTAAAATCAGTAAGACAACAACAATAGCAAACCCATGTCTTCCATTTTCACTAGCAACGTAACCACTTGACGTGTTTCCTTCAGTCAACACCATTCACGGCCACCATCAAAAGTAGCTTCTTCACTGTCTTCTTATGCTAATTCAAGTTCAAACAAAACTAATAGATTTTTCTATCTTCTTCCGGTTCTAAAACTCGTAATCATCGATACGAAATTTAATTTTTCTTCTCCACAATTTCTTCAAACACCGCCACTAGAGCCAACTCTTATAATTCTCAACATCTATATGGGGACCGTCGAAAGAAGCAAAAGGGAATGACAAGGAAGTTAAGGTAAACAATGTATATGATAGGGAGAGAGCACCATTAGCACAAAATGTTCCTCTCTTGCGGAACTTCAGAGAAGTATATGAACAAAATAATTCTCAATTTTGGTAATCGCAATTGGAAATCCTTACAAAGTAGTTTATCCATAGAAATGATGGAAACTGATATTTTACGGTGTCGTTGAGAAAGAAGATAGAGACAAGATAGTGACAGAAAGTTCGTCTTCTGATTATGATGTAGCATCACTATATTTCATCATCAAATCAATGGCAATACATCAGTTCTCCACCAAATCCAAATTGGATTGATACCCAATTTCTGATTCTCGCTCATCTTCAATTCCATGTTCGACAAATACCTATCCTTCTTGTCCTTCTTGAATTCATTCTAATAAATTTGATAGCAACAACCGGGATCCATTAATTGAATCGGTATCAGATTACACCTTGTCCAGACCTTATGAGATCTCGCCTCCAACCCTTGTACTCATGGTTAGACATAAAAATAGAAAAATAGAATTTTACCTGACAAATAAACTCCATGAACCAGAAAGATTATAATTTCTTCATTGATTAAAAGAGAGAAACCAGATTTAAACTTAAGGGATATGGAGAAAATTGAAAAGCAGAATTTTTAGAAAATATGGGTTTGGGAGTAGTTTTTTCCTCAAGAATGGGGGCGCGCCTTCTGCCCGTGGGTTTCATAGTGGAAAAAAAGTGAAAAATGGGTGTGGTGGTAGTTTCCACTAAACCGATACACAACAAAAAAAAACGGAAAAGAAAGAAAATCCCGATACACACGCAAAAGGGCCCCCTACGACCCTGCTAGCTTGGTGCGGTGGGAGTGTGGGCGCACCAGCATCACCCAAATCTAAGACTGGTCCTCCAGTTAGTCACTTGTTTTTTTGTTGACGATTGTTTGGTGTTTGCTAGGGCTACTGTGAAGGGTGCTAGGAGTTTGGAGAATATGCTACGACTGTTTAGTAAGTTCTCTGGACAAGCTATAAATTTCGACAAATCAGGTATAGCTTTTAGCCATAAAACAAATACTAGAACAATTAATCAGATTGTTAGCATTCTTAACATAAAAAAACTAGGACTCCAGGATAAGTACTTACGGGTATCATTGTTGATTCAGAGGAACAAAGTTGAAACCTTTAGCGGTCTTGTGGATAATTTTGATAAAAGACTAGTAACTTGGAAAGGAAAATATGTCAATCAGCATGGGAGGACTGTTTTGACTCAGTTAGTCCTAGGAACTATGGCTTCCCATCATTTAGCGGTTTTCCCGATGCCCAAAAAACTGACTGATAGAAAGGATGATGTACAACGTTGGTTTTGGTGGAACAAAAAAGGATCAAACATGGGATTATCTTTTACAAACTAGGACAATGTTACTAAGGCAATAGTCCTAGGTGGTTTAAACATCAAAAAAACAGAACACTTGAATTCTGCTTTGTTAGCTAAGTTAGCGTGGAGACTAGTTACTGAACAAGATGCTTTGTGGACTAGGATCTATAAGGAAAAGTATTTTCCTAATAATAATCCACTACACTTTGTTAAGGAAGATTCTATTTCTTGGGTTTGGAAAGGGGTTTGTCGAGGCCCGGAGATTATTAGGAAACACTATTGTTGGGAGGTTGGTGACGGTAAATCAGTTGAAATATGGAAAGACAGATGGGTTCCAAATAAAACTGGTTTACTAGATTCAACTAATGCATCTTCTAATATAAAATTTGTTAGTCAGTTAATTTTGCCAAATGAATGCAAATGGAATATGGATCTGCTAAATTCTTTGTTTGATAGGAATACAGTTCAAGATATCTGTAACATAAGAATTCCTACTTCAGGTTTTGATGTTTTGAGATGGAAACCAGCCCATAATGGAATTTTTAGTGTTAAATCTGCTTACAGAGTCATCATTTCTGATTTGTATGGGAATGAACAACCTGATTTTCCATGGAAGAATCTTTGGAAGCTTGATCTTCCACACAAAATTAAATATTTTTTGTGGAAAATGTGTAAATGATTGTTTCTTGTTAGACAAAAACTTGCTAGGTATGCGGTAGATATAGACAGTAAGTTTCCACTTTGTGGAGATGAAATTGAAACTTCGTATCATTTGTTTGTTGACTGTCAGGTTAAAAAAAACTTGTTATGTGCTGTTAATCCTAACTTTGCAGGTGTTGTGGGAATTAGGTCGTTGAAGGAATGGATTGCAGATTGGTTTAATGGACCAACTACAATTGCAGAGAATCAAAATAACTTTATAACTCTTATAAGTTTGTCTTATGGCATGTCTGGAAACTTAGGTGGACAGTGGTTTTTGATGGTGCAGTGATTCAAATTGATCTTTTTGTTAGGCAAGTTAACAGAGATGTAAATAACTGGAAAAATAATTCAGTCAGAAGAATAGTAAGTAATTTGTCCATTGGACATGCTCGTACTGTTATACCATGGGCACTTCCAGATAGTAATTTTGTAAAAGTTAATTTTGATGCTTTTTTATGAAGGAAAACAAAAATATGGTTATAGGGCTAACTATGTTTTTTGATGCAGGGGAGTGTACATGAGCAGTATCAATACCACGCATAACAAAATATGAGGAGCACGCACAGTCCTTAGCGGCACTGGAAGCAATCAAGTGGGCTAAGGGGGATGCAGTGGAGTGGCTACACTTGGAAGGAGACTTTCAGAATGTGGTTAATGCAATAAATGGTAGTGTTGGGTCGATTAGATGGACAAATAATAGTGCTCTGATTGTTAAGAGATGTTAAAACAATTTCAAGTGTGGAAGTGCAATTATATACCTAGGGAGTCAAATGAAGTCGCAAATTGTTTAGCAAAAACTGCTAGGACAAGTAGAGTGTCAGAATTGTGGGTTTCTGTTTTTCCCATGTGGCTTAAAACTCTCATTAGATAGAAACTGGATATAATCGTTTGATTCTATCTCAATAAAATTTCTTTTCCTATTAAATAAAAAAAACAAAAAAACAACAAATCTGTCTCACATATTTGGATAATTCTGGACGGATCACCATAAAAACCGTCCAGCAAAATCGTTTACTCACAGACGGGTGGTCCCCTCCTTACGGAATAACGGGTTTTGGGGGAGATTTTAAGAGTGGATGGTTTTTTAGTGGTTTTTTAGACGGTTCATTAATAATTTTCATACTTAGTTGTTGTGTGTGTTTCTGTCCGGATGGAGTTTGTTGACAAAATTTTTACCCTTCCAGTCTATTAACGTAGAAGTATTTCCTCCACTTCTAGTATCCAAACATTCTCTTACTTCAAGAAAGTTCTGATGTCCCACCGAAAAGAATACAAAAAGAAAGATCAAGCTTCTGTTCCAAATGGTTTTGGAAAATTCAATAATAGACTTCTTGAAAAATTCAATTCAGACAATACAAAACTACAAAGTATAAACTAAAATGTTGGTAAGGGTTGAAAAAAAACTTGTCAAATGGAAATGGATCAACCTCCATTATGTAAATTTTGGTTGTCAATTTCATTCTCATTAGTTCCGGCTAACTTTTAAAGAATCCAGACCAAAACTTTCGACAACATAAAAAATATGCATGATATTTTTGTTATGGTCTTGATTTTTTATAGAAGATGATAAAAGTGGATAGAGGAGTAACTCAAATACTCAGAGAATACTGCCTACAACTTTACTATTTCATTGATAATCTTCAACCACAAAACAGAGGCATTGATAGAGATGATTACCAAACATATATAAAAACCCCAGTGATCATCTCATCCATACACGTGGGTATATCACCACACTTAATTACTAACAGCCAATTAGATGTTATAACATAATTAACTATTAACTCAAACATTTAACAGGATTTTAACACCCAACTCCAAATATGGAACATCACAGGACCATGACAATACTCCCCTCTTCAGCGTATCCTTGTCCTCAAGGATTATATTTGGGAAAACGAGTTCTGACATGAGCCAAGTCCTCCTATGTAGCGTCAACAGGAGTGGTATGAGACCACTGAATCGGTAACTGTTGAAGTGCATGGCCACAACGCAAAACTTGTCTAAAATCTAAAGTTGCAAGTGTTTTTAGAAATTTTTCACCTTCAGAATCCAACAAACATAGTGTAGGAATGGTTGTTGCAGCAACACCAATCTTCTTCTTTAATCGAGAGACATGGAACACGGGGTGGATCTTGGAATTAGGTGAAGGTCTATCTTGTAAGCAACTTGTCCAATTTTCTAAATGTAAGGGAAGGGGCCACAGTAACGAGCTGGAAATTTGAAATTCTTACGCAATGCAGAGAAAAACTGCCTGTAAGGTTGTAGTTTTAAGTAAACCATATCACCATTGGAAAAGGACCTGTCTAGACTCTTTTTGTCAGCAAACAACTTCATCCTGTCTTATAAAGAGATTCCTTCAAAATATCTATAACATCGTCCATTTTCTTCAAATATCTCTCCACTGAATCTACAGAAGTAGTTGTTGCATTACGAAAAGTTAAATGTGAGAGCTTTAAATGGTGACATCTTCCAACTTGTGTATTGGTTGATATTGTACCACCATTCTTCAAGTGAGAGCCAATTAAACCAATTCTTAGGATTATGACATGTCATGCATCTCAAATATCCATTTAAACATGCACTCACTCTCTCAGTTTGGCCATCTGATTGAGGATGATATGCATTGTCATGTGAAGATGTGCTGCCAAGTGTCCTAGAGAGTTCTTTCTAGAAGGTACTGGTAAAAAGCTTATGGTAGTCAGAGACAATGGAAACTGGTAAGCTATGCAACTTGAAGATTTTATTTAAGAATTCTTGAGCCACTATAATTTTTGTAAAGGGATGACTTAGCCTCCACAAAGTGATTGTATTTGGTGAATCTGTCTACCACTACCATAATGATATCCTTGTTGATGGATTTTGGTAGGACTTCAATGAATTCCATGTCGATGTATTCCCAAGCTTGATCTAGTAGTGGAAGAGGTTGTAGAATACCATGAGAATGATTATTTTCTACTTTATTTCTTTGACAGGTATTACACTGACTAACTAGCAGTAAGTTGTCTGCTTCAATCCTCTCTAATAAAAGTAACTCTTGGCTCTCATATAGCTACCGTGTACGGTTGAATGACCCACTAATATCATATAAATGGATGCTGAATAAGCGGGGATCTAACAACCACACCTAATATTTCGTTTGCCAATCTGAGAGGACTTACTCCAATATACTTTTATGAGAATCAACTAGACAGTCATACTCAATCAAATAAGAAAGTATATCAAAGAGCAATATCTCTATTTCTCAATTCAACCTGTAATCATCAAATAGGAATTTGCGAGCCCAATTGAATATAAGAGAAATAGCTTGGATAGTACCAAAGACCAATGTTCAAGTGTCAATCAATGTATATCAACAACCAAAGGTCTGATTATCTAATTGATTGAACTTAACGTATAACCTGTTATATTTCAATTATATAACAAAATATAATGCGGAAAAGAAATAACACAGACACCAGAATTTTGTTAACGAGGAAAACCGCAAATGCAGAAAAACCCCGGGACCTAGTCCAGTTTTGAACACCACATTGTATTAAGCCGCTACAGATACTAGACTACTACCAATGAACTTCGGACTGGACTGTAGTGGAATCCTAATCAACCGCACACTGATTCAAGGTACAATTGCGCTCCTTACGTCTCTGATCCCAGCAGGATACTACACACTTGATTCCCTTAGCTGATCTCACCCACAACCAAGATTTGCTACGACCCAAAGTCAAAGACTTGATAAACAAATCCGTCTCACACATAAAAGTCTATTGGAATAAGTAACCCTATCTCCCACAGAAATACCTACGAGTTTTGTTCCGATCTTTTGATAAATCAAGGTGAACAAGAACCAACTGATAACCAGGCTTATATTCCCGAAGAACAACCTAGTATTATCAATCACCTCATAATAATCTTAATTTTATGGTAGAGAAACAAGATATTGTGGAATCACAAACGATGATACGAAGATGTTTGTGATTACTTTTTATCTTGCCTATCGGAGAATAAATCTCGAGCAAATCTTAAAGAAGATAGTACTCAAACGATAAAATCAGGCAAGATCATAACACGCAACTACAGAGAATGTAGTTGGGTCTGGCTTCACAATCCCAATGAAGTCTTCAAGTTGTTAACCTATAGGGTTTCGTGAAGAAACCTAAGTTTAAAGGAGAATCGACTCTAGTTATACGATTAGGTTTCCCAGTTGCTAGAGTTCTCCTTTATATAGTTTTCGAATCAAGCTTTGCAATATAAGTTACCTTGGTAACAAACCATTCAATATTCACCGTTAGATGAAAACCTGATTAGATTCAAGCTAATATCTTTAAACCGTTAGATCGAACTTAGCTTGTTATATATATTCACAAATGAAATGTACCTTCATTTAGGTTTATGTAACCATACCTAAACGTGTACATCATGTTGGCTCAACCTTAGTTAACCGAGGTTAGCTATATGAACACTATCATATCAACCTTATTCATCTTAACCATAACTAATTCATGAAAATGCGGTGGTCTAACAACCACACCCAACAATTCATTTGGCAATCTAAGAAGACTTATTCCAATACACTTTATAGAGAATCAACTAGACAGTCAAACTCAATCTAGAATAAAGTGTATCAAAGAGTTTAATATCTCTAACTCTTCATTCAATCCGCAATCAGCAAACAGAAATCTGCAAGCCCGATTGAATATAAGAGGAGTAACTTGAACGGTACCAAAGACCAATGTTCAACTGTCAATCAATGTAAATCAACAACCCAAGGTTGGATATTCTAATTAATTGATCTTAATGCACAACTTGTGATATTTCAATTATATAACAAAATATAATGCGGAAAAGAAATAACACAGACACCAGAATTTTGTTAACAAGGAAACCGCAAATGCAGAAAAATCACGGGACCTAGTCCATATTGAAAACCACACCGTATTAAGCCTCTACAGACACTAACCTACTACCAATTAACTTCAGACTGGACTGTAATTGAACCCTAATCAATCTCACACTGATTCAAGGTACAGTTGCGCTCCTTATGTCTCTGATCCCAGCAGGATACTACGCACTTGATTCCCTTAGTTGATCTCATCCACAACTAAGAGTCGCTACAACCCAAAGTCGAAGACTTGATAAACAAATCTGTCTCACACACAAAAGTCTATATGATTGAATAAACTTGTCACCCACATAAATACCCAAGAGTTTTTGTTTCGTATTTTGATAAATCAAGGTGAACAGGAACCAATTGATAAACCGGACTTATATTCCCGAAGAACAACCTAGTATTATCAATCACCTCACAATAAACTTAATCGACTAGCGGGAATCACAAACGATGATATGACGGTGTTTGTGATTACTTTTCTATCTTGCCTATCGGAGATATAAATCTCAAGCCAATTTTACAATTACACTCAATCATGATAGAAACAGCAAGATCAGATCACGCAACTACAAAGAGAATAGTTGGGTCTGGCTTCACAATCCCTATGAAGTCTTCAAGTCGTTAACCTATAGGGTATCGAGAAGAAACCTAAGTTTAAAGGAGAATCGACTCTAGTTATACGACTAGTGTGGGGGAATTTGATAGGTGTCTAAAACACATTGATTTATTATCAATGTTTATGCTTTCTTTGCTATTTTTCTTGTGAAATATGTATCTTATGTTTGCTTTTGAGTTATTAGGTGCTTTGGAGTCATTTTGAGCAAAAGAAGGAGAAAATGTTTATTTGGAGCGTAAAGAGCAGAGTCGTCAATTCGCAGGCGAGTGATATGGGAGTCGAGCCATCTCAACATACATGGCTACCATTTGGTTGTCCCTTATCCTTTTTATGGGTGCCTAGAGTCATTATGGTTATCCCCTATCTACTTCACCTAAGTGGGTATAACAATTCTCATTCCTACACATAAAACCCTAAAATTAAGAGAATTTTCTTTCTCTTGCCATTTCAATTCCGGCTGAGAGTTAGAGGTGAAGAAAGGGAGGTGGAAATGGTTGTCTGAAACCATTCTCATCTGTAATCGATTGATGTTAGAGATGGAATTAAGAGAATAACTAGAAGAGAAGATTACGGTGATGAACCTACGGTTTGTAGAAGGACACTTCTGGTGACGAGATGAAGCAGATAAAGTTAACAGTGAGTAGAAAATCAATGGAGAAGAAAAATAAGATCGAGAAACTGAAGTTGGGTCTGATTCAAAATGAGATTTGAATCAGAAGTTGTGAAGAACTCGATGAGTATTGCTGGGTTTGACTGAGATTTGAATCATGGAAGAATATTCGAGAGATTGGCGGAGATCCTGGTGGATTGTTGTTGAAATTGAATCTAGGGTTTGATGTTTAAACAAGGAATTAAGAAGTTGGGTTTATTTGGGGTTATTATAGGTCAAGAAGGAGATGAGTTCACTGAAGTTTGGTGGTGTATTTGAGATGTTAAGAAGAAAATTGCATCTGATGGTTGTTGGTTTGGAATTGAGATGGGTTTGATTTGTGTTAGCCTGAACTCAAGCTGCAATGAGAACAAGAGATAGGGATGAACACAGACATGGGTTGGCTCTGCAGAGTTGCAACTGAGTTTGCAAGTAGCTGAGACTGGTAGCAGTTGTTGGTGGTTGTAGAATGGAGATGGCTGTGAAGATACAATGGGTCAAGATGATTGCAGTTGGAGTTGCAACTGCAGGGAAGGCAGAGTTGCTGCAGCCAAGTCCAAAGAGATGCCAGATGATAGTGGTGGTGATATGAACAACAGGGGCTTTGAGACAAAGAAAGATGCAGCTGCAGGTGACTGAATTGTATGGAAGAAGAAGCTGCAGCTGTGAAGAAGGAACAACCATCATGGATGGAATTGAAATAAGGGACTATGCAAAGAAGAAGTTGATATGAAGCTGCAAGAGAAAGCAGTATTGCAGCTGTACTGTTGTTGCTATGATAAAGGCGATGTTGTCATCATGAATGAATGATTAATATGCTGCAGTTGAGCTAAACTGAGATTGCATAGAAAATAATGGATGTTATATGAAATTTGCAGGTGGCTTAATTTTTTGCTGTCATGGTCATAATGTGTAGGGAACTTGTAGGACTGAAGCTGCAATTCTGCAGAATTGAGATCGTTAAGCAGAGAACACAGGCAAGTAGGTGATGATGATGTGGTGGTAACAGCTGAGTTGTAAGTGCAGCTGGAGAAGCTTGCCGGTGAAGATGAAGTTGCAGGCAGTGGTTGCCATGATGGTCTGTGATGCAGTGGTAGTGATTGCCAAGGGTATAGTAGAGCTGTTGCAGATGGTGATGGCTAGAAGAATGGAATGACTTATTTGAGCACTAGCTGGACCAAAACAGTTACATGGTGATGGCTGAATGAACTGGTGTTATAGCTTCTGGTGGTTGGTCTTAGATGGGAGAATGTATGTCTTGGTGGTTGGCTTGTGTGGGTTTAATTTGAAGCTGGGACAAGAAGCACATAAAGTGCAGTTGCAATTTGAGATGACTTGAGGCAATAGTGATGTGATGTTGTTATGATTGATGTTGTTGCCATTGAGAAGAATCAGAAGAAGAAATGAATTTGACTGAATGGAATAGATGAAATGAATCAGGTGCAGTTGCAAAGCATATGCTGAGTTGGGAAGATTGCATTGTAGGAGATGAAGATACAACAATGAAAGGATAGTTGTGACTGCACAATGGACTTGGAGGATGTTGTTAAATTGTGAATGTATGGAGACATTGCAGCTGTGTGTGATGGTTCTGCAATGGCTTTGGCAGTGTTGAGATTACAGGGATTGGCAAGGGAGAGTTGCAGCTGGAACTTTTTGTTGGTGTTTTGAACACTGAAATGAGCTGTAGTTTGAAGTGATTCTGGTGGTAATTTGAGATTGCAGTTGAACTGGTGAGAATGGAAGAGCCAAGATGGCTGCAAAATTATGCACAACCAAGATGGCTGGCCAAGGAGCTGTGATGCACAATCATTGTGCAACACAAGTTATGGTCTGTGCAAGATTGCAATGGCTTTGGCCTTGGCCACTCAGCCCGTCCAGCTGAGTAAGACGCTGACTCGTTCTGACTGGTTGATTTGGTTTGACTCAATTGACTCGACCGAGTTGACTCGTTGACCGGTGACCGGGCGGACTTTGCCGGTCACCTGAGATGTTTTCGGACGACTTTTCCGTCCAACTTCCGGTCGCTTTCCGGCGACATTCTTTTGGACATATTTTCTACATGGGTTTTTCACACTAATAGGCTTATTGGACCACTTGGACTTTGGGCTTTGAAGACCTAGTTTTGGAAAGATGAAAAACTACAAAAGGAGAAAGTTTCTACAACTTTGGATATCACGTATTTTTTTCTACTTGGAGTTTGGAGGAGAGAGACGATTCTACTAGGGTTTGCTTTTCGCAAATTTTTCATTTCATTTCATTATTTTATGATTATGATTATGATGAACTCAAAAGCTATGAGTAGCTAAATACTATTATTGGTTATGGGATAAAAGTTGATTTCTCAAGCATGATATTTAAATCAATGGATTAGTTTTGTCCCAGCTTTATTGTTTATGATTCATGGTTTATATTGTTTTATGATTTGAATGATAGTTTGGTTGAGTCCGGAATCAATTAGATTAGTCTTCATCTCTATTGCTAGATTAGGGTTATTATACGAAAAAGTGATAATTCCTGATTAAAAGTAGCATAAATGTGAGTAGTGCTTGTAGTGATATATCCTACTAGTCACATATGAATCATAACCTTTGTTAAAACGAATTAGTGCTTTTACACGTTTGTTTGCATTGATTAGTCTTATTTCATAGAACTTATTGCTCTTAGGGAGTTAAAACTTAATTGTGATTTTACACTTTAGGTTGCTTTCTAGGTAAATTTCACAATAGCATCTTTTAATGTTGTTTGTGATAAAATCGGGAAATAAACGGGATACTCTTGCGATCAAGGTATCCTAGGACTTCTAGTAAATGAGAGATTAAAATATCAATTCTAGTCATTGATGAAAATACATGTTTGTGAATGATATTATCCCGTGACCAAAATCTTCTCCTTATTGATTATTCAAATTATTTTATTGCTTTTGATTACTTTTATTGCTTTGTTTATTTAGATAAACAAGAATCTGAAAACTTGATAACAACAAAAGCCTCTCTGTGGGAACGAACTATTTCTTATCACGTACTATATTTATATCTAGTTGATTGAGAAAGTGAATTATTTTTGACGCATACGACATCGATCAGCCGGCACCCTGAAACCCCCAACCAACACATGACCTATATGAGGAACATCGAAGGGAGGATCAAAGATAGCCCCAGGAATAAAATGTTGCATTACCAATGCTTCACCAGTCACATGAGCCTTGTCAGTTGCAAGAAGCCTTTCAGAAGAAGTCACCGTGACAGCTGGAGCCCGCTCAGTATGGGGAACCGCCTCAATAATAGCAGATGTTGCCTCTCTTACATTCCTCCTGATGTCTACTTCACTCTGAGTGCTGATTTCCGACACGGCCCCGTCTACAAGATCACTAAGGTTACCACTTGGGGAGGCACTCCTTTCAGTCGAGCTCGCACCATCTTTGTCATTATCTGGAAGAGGATCAGTATCACCAGACCTCTCCTTAAAAGCATCGCCAGATTTCTCATGAAGACCAACATTGCCAGACTTCTCATGAAGACCAGTATCGCCAGACCTCTCGTTATCACTACGAGCCAGTCTTGCATAAGCATTTTCTTTCGATATTCCCTGATCGGCAACAAAGTATTACCTTTAGTGAAAGTTGCTCAGGAAGAACGAAACCAAGGGATCAAACATAAAGAAATTTAAATACCTGCATATTGGAGGAATTGAGGATCACCGAACCACATGCCTGCTTCTTAGACCGCACTCCTTCTTGGGGACTGCAGTCGTCAGCTCTGGTTCGTTTACCTGGGAGTGGTTTCAACCGAGGATGCTCCTTCAAGACGTCAGAAGATGGCTCGCCGCGGGAATCTGTCACAACCTCCTCCGATAATTTCTGGAAGGTTAATAATTGCTCCCTCCAAAATTCCTTATACCTGCTAGTTATCGTCGTATTTCTTCCGATATGAAAGAAAGGAAAGCTCTGTACTGACGAAAATGTGTCAACATTAAGAATGTCTGGGAAAAGTTCTTTTGGAGCCTTCAATGGACGAAGAAATGGAACACCCTGGTCAAATCCCATTTGCCGAGCAGCCCTGTCAATATTGTACGGAGTCACGGTAAATTATTCGTCAAATAAATACGGGACATATCCCGGAGTGCATCTTCGCAAGTAAATAAGTTCCCCAAGACTCGCGGTTTCGGCATCAGTATGCAACACAACATCAGGAACAGTAGCAAAAGTCTTCGGATGAACAATGGAAGGGTGGATCGGCCCCCATGGACGAAAATTTATGAAGGACACATTGTCGAAGACATCCACAAGCTTCACACCGGTTTTTGGACGTCTCTTCTGCCAACGAAGTATTCTCGAACCACCATACAAACTGCTGAGT
Organism: Papaver somniferum; assembly: GCF_003573695.1. Classification (NCBI taxonomy): domain Eukaryota; kingdom Viridiplantae; phylum Streptophyta; class Magnoliopsida; order Ranunculales; family Papaveraceae; genus Papaver; species Papaver somniferum. The sequence continues at coordinate 12,093,947 of NC_039360.1, read as the reverse complement.
GAAGTTGCAGGAACAGGAGCATAGCTTTTGAAATGTTCCCACAAAAACGCCTGAAGAAAAGCAATGTGGATATGCGAATCCACCTTCTTATACCCATTGGAAGAATGCATGTCCGTGACTAATGCGTCCAGATGAGAATACAGTGATCCAAGAAACAAGGCACCTAGGGGAAGGACCTCACCTTTTGCCATCTTTATAGCAAACATGACGAGGTCACCTCTTATGGTCTTCCTTCCAGAACCATCGTCAAATATGTCTCTGGATAAACACAAAGACAGGAATGCAATCACGCTGAGCTCGTCTTCCAACTCCTGACCCGGTTTCGGATCTACAGGAGACCACTCCGACACCCACCAAGTGTAAAATCATTTCGTATCTTTCTTCTCCTTCTCCAAGTCATCGAATTCTCTCGCCTTTCGAAGTATAGCATTATAATCGCGACGTTCTGCATCAGAAAGTTTATAAAAGAAGCTTCCAGCGATAGGCAAGTTCATTAATGCAGCTACGCTTTCCAGAGAAATGGTCATCTCTCCCCATCTGCATATATATGTATGAGTAGAAGGACGCCACGGAGAAATGAAAGGGATCAAGCCTGCAACATCTTTCTTAATTTGAAGAGTGGCGGACGCCATGACCGCATCAAGGATTTGCGCCTTAACCAAATTAGCTTTAATCTTTTTATTACCCAACATGCGTCTCATCCATCCTTCATAAGGGCCCGGCGGAGTGTGACAAATCTTGAAGTCAATAGGTGAAGGCGGATATTCATTTCTCCGAAGACAGAACCTCATCACAAGTGCATAAGAAGAGGATGGATCATCTTCCATATTTTCTGAACCCCAGAGCAGGACTATCTTGTGAGAAGGATGTTTTTTAATATTCGGAAAAGGCACGGTGAACAACTCATCATCTATATTCGGCATATTTTTGAAGCTGTCAACACTCCCTGACTAAGCACCAGCATTATCCCCAGAAGACATTTGAACAAGATTCTTTTTGTTTATCCTACAAAAGACAAGAGAGTCAGTACTTGTATGAAAACGCATGGGATGCATAGTCACACACGACAGAACACACATTCACGTTGGAGTACACAAGGATGTGGAATATCATACAAGCAAGACTATCATGTCACGCAAGTAGGCAGGTACTGGGTCACATCAGTCGGGTATTGGTCAAAGCCGATCAAGGTCACAAGTCTGGTATTGGACCACGTCATCAAGCAAGGTTGGTCAAGGTCACGAAGCTGGTATAGGGTCGATGTTCAATCAGGCGTACATAGTGGGACTCACGTCCAACCAAGCATATATGGTGGGATCACATTCATTTGCACGTATTATCACACGATTTTCTTTATTCAGGGAGTCGTGTCTACGAAATTCAAGCCAAGGTTTTTTTTTTCAAGCTATAACCTAAAAAGCTAGGTTTTGCATGCAACAATGTAAAAAGAAGCAAAAAACAACATATTCATGGATTCACGGCTTGTTTACTAAGCAATCCTAGCAATATCGGCGGTTTTGATATCAACTTTGGTGAGGAACTAATCATGATATGTCTTGCAAAAGAGGTTTACCTAAAAAAACTTGGGTTTTACCTTCAAAAAAAATAAAACGGGAAGCTTACCTTGGTGCAGACGAGCGGACGGTGGCGGCGACGGCAAGCTCCGGCGGCAACGTTGGCGGCGGCGTGATCGGCGGCTGTGAAGTCACGGGTGGTAGCTTCACAAAAAAAAAATCGTGAGGAAAGAAAAAGGGTCGGTCCATTTTATAAACAAATAATTGGGAGAATCCCAATAGAACAAGGATTCCTCTTTTGATTGGATTCCTCTTTTGATTCAAACACCTAAGGAGGGAAACCGGTCCCACTAAAGGATTCCATGCTTGCACAGCGGCGTTTACATGGACAACTACTAGCGGTCGGTCAAAGTTCTTCCGGGTAAACTTTCTTTATCCTGTCTTTCTCACATAAGTATGCCACCATCTCATGCCTACCCCACAGTAGTGTAACCATTATGTGCTAGGCAGGGGACTTAATGTTGATGGTGGATTTTCATTAAAGGATAAAATTGTAAAGGCCGAAATTATGCGCCAACATCCTGCAAAGGATAAAGCCACTGATAAAATGGTGAATACTTCCTCACTATAAACTTATAGCATTATCAATTAATGCATGACCAGCCTTGTATTTTCTGTACTGCTCCGCTCTCATTATTGGTGCGGCATGGCGACTGAGTGTTGCTCTCAGCAGAGCAACATGAATCTCCAAGCGTTAATAATGAAGCATATACGAAATACCCGTACAGGCTGCAATTATCGGAGTGTTATACTAACCCGATCGAGCATCTGGACTGTCTACGACAGTCTTGGAAATAATCACGACCACGCAAGTCGGCCACAAAGGTATAAAGTCACGCCTGACAAAATAATCACCAAACGCCATCCCAGAATGGATATCCAGACTGGTGTGGAGAAGCTTGGAAAAGTTTGTGCGCACAAGACCGCCTACGGCAGTCTCAAATTCATCACGACCGTCCAACTTCACCAGCATGGTTGGACGGCGTAGATTATCCCATGACCGGTTAGGCAAAGCTTGTCCTGTACACCGGCGGGCCTTCTTCCTACCTGCATGACCAACTCTTCCCTAACCTGACCAGATTGCAATATACGATTGTCCGAAGTTGGGTCAGCGTGGAGAATTGAGGGTCGCCGAAAAGTCCACTAAAAACCTAAAATTGATCAAGACCATCCAACTTCACCTGTAGGATCAGAATCTCGCAGCAATAATATTTCAGCGAAATTATCAATAACACAACACAACAGCGTCGCAGAACAATTTCAGAAATGATATAATAAACGACATCAGCTAAAATCATGAGAAAGATGTGATGATTTTGCGAAAATTAGAGAGTTTGTGAGATTAACATTTGTAAGGTTGCGAGAATGTCGCAAGCCATATCCAAAAATAAAGGACAGATTAGCTGTCATCCACTATGTACTTCCCTATAAATAGTCGTTCAGTTGTAAAGGAAAGGAGAGATCTTTTTCTGAGTAAGAAACAAGTAAATAGGAGAGAGAAAGTCTAGAGCAGAGGTTATTCTTGATTCCTTTATCTTTTCTTGTAAGAATATTCAAAGATTCATCAACAAAATTAAGATTGTAAACCTAAAAATGAGTTGAGTATTAATGAAATCATATGAGGGGTGTAGTGTAGGATTTCCTGCAACTACATAATGGCGCTAAAAACAGGGAGGTATTGAAGGTTATTCTAGAAAAAATTAAAGATTAATATTGAGATTTGTGAAGATTTAGAGTGATTGATTAAGAATTTTACATAATTTCTTGCAATTTGTTAACATTGAAGAAATGGCTAGAAGAAGAAATACATCCGAACAACCGACTACTGTTAGAAGAAGCAAGAGAATTGCTAGGAGAGAAAGAAGTGAAATGGGAGAATATACTAGAATTATAAGTAATAGAGAAAATCAAATTCAACCACCAATTCAACAAACACTAGTACAAGGGAGGAATACAAATTATGATAGGGTGAGTATACACACTTGGCAATCAAATTCGGCAGAAGAAGTAGAAGAAGAGCAACAAACCAGAAACCATAGACAGGTAGAGAGAAATCAAGAAACAAATGAAGGAATAATTCATGGAGATGAGGAAATTGGAGCGTTAGAAACATTGAGACGAAGAATACATGAAGAAAGAAGAGCTGAGGCAGAAGAACGTGCAAATCTAACAAGGCAAAATCACGAATTGAGGATGGAAAATATAAGATTACAGAGTAGAAGATCGAGAAGTATTATAAAATCATATTCAAGATCGACTAGAAGAGAAATAAAGCGAAACTCACCCACAATTAATGCTGGAAACAATATTCAAGAAGAAATATCACATCCTAATGAAGAATATCGTGAAAATAGAGAAAGAGTTGATGATCGTTACTTCCACAAAATGAAACTTTTGATGATGGGAAAAATGGTAGAAATCAAGAGAACGGACAACGTCAGGGACGAAATGACCAAGATGGCGAGGGAAATCGAGAGGAAGGAAGAAGAATTTTACATGAAAGAGAAACTCAAAGAAATCAACAGACGATTGAAGAAGAAATTGAAAGACATTATGCTGAACAAGCACGTTTAATTTGCGAACGTGAAATATTGAGAGTAGAAATGGAAGAACAAGAGCTTCAGGAGACAATTCGCCAGAACAATCACGACAATCGAGAAAGAAGGTGTACACAAAACCGGAATAACGGTAATATCAATGAAGAGTACGATAGAATAAAGAGGATGGCTGAAAGGCAGTGAATGAAATTAATAAGAAATGAACAAAATCATGAAGGGGAAAATGAGAGACATAATCATTTGCGAATTCAAGATAGATATGAAGAAGAAACTCGCAGAAGAAGACGAGATGAAGATAATGAAGAAGAAATGCAAAATTTCGCGAGAGAAGAAAGACATGAACGTAGAAGAAGAGAGGAGAAATTAAAAAGACCAATGGATCAAAATTCAGGTGTAAATAAACAAATCTTGAAAGAATTAGAATAAATGAGAGGAATGCTAAATAATAGAGGAGAAGTAAGCAGAAGACAATTGGATGAAGCTATAGAAGAAGCTGCGAAAACTCCATTTACAAGGGAAGTACAATTAGGAGGAATACCGCCGAAATGCAATTACCCGCATTAACCAGCATTTTTGATGGAACAACTTGTGCAATTCAACACATTAAAGCCTACGTGAGGTGCATGTTGCAATGGGAAAATCATGATGTTGTATTATGCAAGTATTTCGCATCCAGCTTAACAGGGGAGGCGTTAAAATGGTTCGAAGGTCTACCAAAGAATACAATAACATCCTTCAATCATTTGCAGACTACATTCCTAGGGGCATATATAAGTAATAATTCTTCGCGACCTGGTATAGAAGACGTGTTTGGATTAAAACAGAGGATTGGCAAAAGTTTGAAGCACCTGACTAAAAGATGAAGAAATATGTGTAGCGAAACGGCTGGCCGTGTAGATGAGAGATATCTTATATTATCATTTATCAATGCTATGTTTGCAACAAACCTATTGTATGTCCAAATTTTCAGAGTCAAGAATACGATCACAATGACTGAATTGCGAGAACTTCAAGAAGAATACATTGCTCTAGAGGAAAGGCAAAATGAAATGGAATCATATCCAGTTGCGAACACCAGCTCACAAACAACGAATGCAAGCTTATTACCCAAGCTAATAAAGACAGTAGCGAATACTTCGCAAGTACAACAAGAGAAGGTGACGGGTAACAATCAACAAAAACTAGTGGCTATGGGAAGCCGAGATCAAGAGGAGTATGAAAGAGAAAGAAATTTCTACAATCGTGGTGGAAATAACAAGATTCAAAGACTCGATCAACCACAAGAAACTTATGGATGACAAAGACAAAACTATAATAGAGGACAAGGAGGTCACAAGGTAGTATGGGAAGAAATCAAGATGCCACCTCTAAATGCAAGTGTAGAGAAAATATGGGAAGCTATAATTTTGATGGAGAATATACCAACACCATGGAACACGGGAACGGAACCACCTCCAAACCACAGAAGCCATGAGTTTTGTTCTTATCATCATTTTCATGGACATACAACAAATGATTGCAAAAATGTAAAAATAATTATTCTGAAAATGATAGATCAAGGAAAACTAAACCACTTTTTGGTAGGGCACCCACAATCTCAACCATTTCCACCACCACCAGAGCATCACAAAGTAAACACGATGAAAAAGAAGGAAACATTCTTCATAGAAGTTGGTGCAAAAGCAAAGAATCTATTCTGTCACTCTATCGTACATTCATACAAGACAATTGAAGATTTTCATGACAATATTTTAAGTAGAGTGTTTGCAAGAGATAATGATGGAAGAGAAGTTATGAATATTGTGAAAATCTCGCCACTGTCAGAAACATATCATTTCTTTTACCACAGAAGAAATCCCTGAAGGTGAAGAGGTACATGATAATCCATTGGTAGTAAAATTAGAAATTAATCCAAAACCGAAAGAAGATGAAGATGATGAAGCTGAAGATTCATGGGCAATTAATAAAATTCTAATCGATACTGGAAGCTCTGTGAACATCTTATTTTATCATACTTATAAAACTATGGGAGGAAGAGATGATGATCTTATACCATCAACATATAAGATATATGGTTTTAATGGTACTGCTAACAAGCCTAAAGGGGAGGTTACTATGCGAATTCCATTGAAGGGAATATCTTCTGAAATCTTATCCTGTGTCGTTGATGTAGAATCACCTTACAATGCATTAATTGGTCGACCTTGGTTACATGGGATTCTAGGTGTAGATTCAACTTTCCACCAGTGCATCAAATTCCCTCACCCCAATGGTGTAGGAATTATAAAGGGAGATTGGGTTGAAGGAAAGAGTTGTTACGAAACTGAGATAAAATCTTGTGAAGGAAGAGCAACCAAGAAGGAAAATTGGCGACACAAAATCAAAGAGACAAAAAGAAGTGAGAGGTTGATGGTAGATGCAATCGAAAGAAAAGAAGAAGAAATGTTGCGAAACTAATGCTAGCTCAGAATAAAAATGATGAACATACCACTACCAAGGAAGCAGTAGCAGAAAATAATAAAGAAGCAGGGATGGCAAAGGTAATAAAAACAAGAAATGTATGAATGATTAAGTTGTTGCGACATTCTCGCAATAAGTAAAATTCTCAAGAATACATTTTATTGAATGACAAAATTGAGATTGCAAAATTCAAATACAATATGATGATATGAGAGACTCTCGCAGAGATAATGAATTTTACATAAGACAATCAGAGAAAAATGACAAAAGAGAAAGGGGCGAACCTTTATGACGTACACCCTAGTTCGCGAATACAATTTCGCAAGAGGCAAATGTAAGACCTAAAGTACGTCATATAAGGGGGTACCTGTTGCATGGCTCAGGGAAAGGCTACACCGCCACCGGAACCTGAGTCATGGAGATTTGGGGTCAATAAAGCCCATCCGGGAGAGGCACCTTGGATTCTCAGCTTAAGCATATGACTTAGGTTGGGCGACTAAGGTAATAAGGACTCTCCCAAGGAGTGCAGATCTGATCAAGGCGCCGAGGTACACGGTTGAGTCAAGAGTGCCAGGGACGTTTGAAGCGTACTTTGCCATTCTTGACAAGTCTTGGCTTATACTGCACTCGGCCTGAAGAAAACCCCACTTAGGGTGCAGTCTCGTAACCATAAGCCCTATAGGTAAAAGGGATAAGAGGCTGCGAAAACAACTGGTTGTTGTTAAGACTGGATGGGAGGAGCTAACCTTGTATGGTAGAAGTACGCCTCCTTGAAGGGGCAACCAGGGGGAGATAAGGGCGGCACCCTCCATTAGGGAGCTGATAAGTGTCTTAAGACGCAAATGTCATGAGGCTTTTTATTCGCAAGGGTATTAAGGCTTGTCATATTTGTGCAACAATCCTGAAGAGGCAATAATACAAAAGAAAAAGATAAGACGAGATCAATGGGTTTTCGCATGAAAGTGCGAAGACGTCCTGCGATTTCGTCGCAAGACGGCAATGTCATGGGGCTTTATTTTCGCAAGAATATTTAGGCCTGTCATATTGTCGCAACATTCCTGAAGAGGCCACAATACAAAAAAAAAGTTAAGGCAAGATCAATGGGTTTTTGCATGAAAGTGCAAGGACGTCCTGCGATTTTGTCGCAATGACAAGAGGTGGCATAATAAGACCTTTAATTAGGAAGGCAAAATAAGACCACACAGGAATGAGATTTTGAAAAGAATCAAAATTCACTTCGCATAAGATTGCGAAATTATACATAATTAACTGCGAAATTGAGGCATAAAATAAGAAAAATTTATAAAATCTCTCATTTGGATACAAATAACAGAGGCAAGTATGGGAATGAATGAAATTAGAAAATGTTATTTGTCTCCATATGATAGATTTACAAAGATTCAAAAATTAATGATTATATTGATTAACTGTATTGCAAGGAAGAATTGTTTTAATGAATGCAGGTCAAAATGAAAGAAAACAAATATACAGAAAGAAGGAATAAATGTACAAGTATTACAGAGATCAAGAAAGAAAAAAAAGACTACTTCTTAGTTGATCCTTCATTATCTTCATCAGACTTGTTCCCTTCTTCGTCTGCGTCAGAATCTTCATCACCATCAGACTTCATCATCAGCTTCGCTATAGAAATAATCAGACTGGGAGTATTCTGTGGGATCTCTTCCAAGAGACAAGGATAATCAGAATGAGGGATATTATGATCGTCACAAACCATTTGGATAGTTTGATTGCGAAAATGCATAGCATCATTCTTAAAATTCGCAACAGTGATCTTGATTTGATTCTTTAATCTAGAATACTTGTCGTTGCGAGAAGAAAGATTCTTTGCGAGTTCCTCCTTTTCAGCTTCGAGTTCCTCAATCTTTTCACGATATCTACTTTCAGAATCTGCGAGCAAAAGACAATCAATTATTAACTTGATGAAAATTCATAAGAAGCAAAAGATTAGTAAAGAAGAGCAGTTAGTAACCTTCTCTGTCAGAAATCATATCTCTAATCAAGGCTGTATGCTCAACTTGGAGACTAACATTTACACCTAAATCTTTTCTGGCATCATCTAAGATTTTCGCAGCCCAAACAAATTCATCCTCATTACTTATAAGAAGACGAGAACGAATTTGGTTTTCCCTTTCGCAGAGCTCGATGTTCTTGCGGTTAGCTTCATCTCGTTCAAGTTGAACTTCAAGAAGAGTCTCTTGGAATTTCGCCAAAGCCTTAGCACCTTGATCAGAGATGCGATCCTTATCATCTATGAGACCGCTAATTTTGGTTCTTAACTCATTGGTTTTCTCTTTAGAATCAAGAAGGAGACGCTTAAATCGGTTGGCTAAGCCTAAACTAGATCTATGGTCAATTTCTAAGAGGCGAAATTTAGATCTAAGCTCATTTAGAGAAAGAGATGAAATTCTATCATTTGAGAAACTATTTAAGGAATTATTAAGACGCTCAAGAAGGGTATCATTATCCAAGGCATTAGGAAATGAACGAAGAAGGGTAGCTTCATCAGAAAGACCATAAATGTCTGCAAAAAGGATCATTTAAATAAGATAAAACAACAGGATGAATGAATGAAGGGAAAAGAGAAAAGTAACATACCGTAAAGCTGATTATTAGCTTGCTGAAGACTAGAGATTTTGTTCTTATACGAAGAAGAATCAATTTCTAGTTGTCTTTTTTCTCGCGAAGACTTTAACTTCAGCTTCCAATTCTTCATTCTTTGTGCGAAATTGAAGATTCTTCTCAAGATTTCGCGTCTTCTCTAGATCTACACGCAAGAAGCTTTTCCTGCGAGAAAATATAAAAAATATTAATATAGAAAGATTTTGAGTTATGACAATGAAGAAGTAAAAGGATGAAAGTATACCAGATTAAGAGAATGCAAGAAGTCGGGAGTCACTGATCTAGAAACTCCACGAAGAGAACTATCACCATCCAGCAAAGGGACATCGCAAATTGTAGCGAGATTTGCAGGTTAGCGAATTGGCTATCTCCCATTCCTTGCAGAGAATCAGAAAAGAGGCCAGAGAGCTTAGCCATAGAAGATTCAGGTGGAAAATCTTCACTTGCGGCAAGTCATCATTGTCCTCATCATCCTTGTCACTTTCGGAATTTTCATGAGAAGGAATATTTGAAGGAGAAGAAGAACGGACTTCCTTTTTCTTTGAAGGAGGAGCAGTTGATTTTTCCTGCGAAGAGCACCTTTGCCTTTATCACCAGTCTTCGCAACATGCAGGTTCTTCTATTTCAGCAATAATCTTCACACACAGATAGAAATAAGAAAGGGAAGCAATAGTATACTGTTTAAAATAATAAGAGAAAAATTTCTTACCTCATCTGTATAGGAGCGAAGAGCTAACAAGGTACTAGCCCTCCCAGTCCTGTTATAACTATCTTTCAGTTTTTGGATCTGTAGAATATCGCAAGGGTCAGCGAACAAAAGAATAAAGACAAATAAAGAAATATAAAGTGAGCAAAATTGGAAGAAACATACCTCTTTCTCCTTCTCGGGCCAAGAGAATACCCAAGGTTGATAGGTAGCGAGATTCTCAGGAAGAATATTTGATCCAGCAATGTAAGGCCCTCTTAGGATCAAGGGAAACACACCATTTATCATCTTTGGATTGGCGAGGATTTTTGTTCTTACCAGAATGCCAATCAATATCTTGCATACGTATTTTCGCTTCATCAATGTTATCTTTCCTTTTCAAACGAATACCCCAGCGAGTATTCTCTTTCTTCATGGAGATCAATTCATAATTTTCAAAGAAGCTCGCTACTGTATATTTCTCAGCAATTATTTCTAAGTCTGCGAATTTAGGATCCCTAAGTTATTTGGAGTACAGAGATCCTTTACCAGCACCACGATTAGCGAACTCTAGCATCAGACGGATGCAATCCCCAGTCAACTGGAACATAGCTCGCGAAAATCCCTAATGAGCAAGAATTTCATAGAACAGAGGGATATCTGGGTCGTAAAGAGGAATAGGGAGACCTGCGAGAATTTGACCGAGCGAAATTATGATTGATCATCACAATATTGATCAGAAAAAAGTTTGATAGAAAGAATTGATTTGGCACTTTCACCAGGAATGGTAGAAAGTGCGAAACCTTCCTCTGCAAGATCTTTTTGAACATCTTTTAAGTTTTTCTCATGTTTATGGCCACTTGGAGGCATATTTGAATATAGAGTATGGGAATGAATAAAAAGTAAGAAGATTGAAGAAGGAAGAACTACAGTAGCGGAATTTACGGAAGAACAATAGAGTTGCAGAGATGAGAGAATTAAAAGAGAAGAGAAAGTAAAAAGAAAGTGAAAAGAAGAGTAAGAAGAATATATAAGGAAGATTTTTTACTCGAAGAAATAAACACCATTAAGACGAAAAGACATGAGCGGTTACAGAAGACGTGTCAAGAAACGGATGGAAGAAAGAATACGTGTGATAAATGCAGAATATGAAGAGAGGAACAACTGCGGCATTTCTCACATCATTCTCTACTTTGTAGAGAAGATATGAGAAGAGGCAAGATGTAGGATCAGAATCTCACAGCAATAATGTTTCAGCGAAATTATCAATAACACAACACAACATCGTCGCAGAACAATTTCAGAAATGATATAATAAACGACATCAGCTAAAATCATGAGAAAGATGTGATGATTCTGCGAAAATTAGAGAGTTTGCGAGATTAACATTTGTAAGGTTGCGAGAATGTCGCAAGACATATCCGAAAATAAAGGACAGATTAGCTGTCATCCACTATGTACTTCCCTATAAATAGTCGTTCAGTTGTAAAGGAAATGAGATATCTTTTTCTGAGTAAAAAACAAGTAAATAGGAGAGAGAAAGTCTAGAGTAGAGGTTATTCTTGATTCCTTTATCTTTTCTTGTAAGAATATTCAAAGATTCATCAATAAAATTAAGATTGTAAACCTAAAAATGAGTTGAGTATAAATGAAATCATATGAGGGGTATAGTGTAGGATTTCCTGCAACTACATCACCAGCATGGTTGGATGGCTTAGATTAACCCTAAGATGGTCGGACACATACCACCGCACTTAGCACCGGCCTAATAAGTGCCCCACACAATCGTCGTCTTCAGATAAGGTATATAACACGTATTTTCGGTTAGCCAAACTAGCTAACACGCGACCGGCCAAAAACCCTAACTAGGGTTTGTGTCGCAAATCGATCACGAGCGTCCATTTTCTCCTGCTCGAATGAAGGGTCCAGGAATAGACTAAGCAGGTCCGGTGAGTATCAACACGATCATTGTGGGTCCATCTATCTCCACACACGATCGACCAAAGCATACCATGACTGGTTGCCTCGATTCGCACGCCCAAACTAGGCGTGGTCACACTTCCCAATTGCAAACCAATCTCGACCACTCAACTTCGCCGGAAAAATTGAGTGGCTTAGATCACGTTTCTATGGGACAATAAGGTATAAACGTGTACACCAGCCTACCGTCTGCACAACTGAAAGATCGGCCAAGACCGACCAGGCTTGGTCGTATCGAAACACGCGCCCGAAGTAGGAATGACGCGCGGCCTTTGCGGCATGAGATTTCTGTCGCAAATCAATCTCAACCATTCCTCTTTGACCGAAAAATTCAGTGGTCTAGGTTGCACCTTCATGAGACAGTGAGGTATAGGCACCTACGCCAGCATGCCATCTACACACATGCCCGATCGGCCCTGCCAAATATGTCTCCCACGCTTGGATTCGACCAAGCTAAAGGTTGGTGTTTGAGCACCTCCTAAACCCTAATCCAACGGTCGCATATGTGGGTCGCAATCCATCTTGTCCGTCCAAATTCACCAGCTTGGACGAACAACCTAAGACAGGAATTAGGCGACCAGTGAGGCATCACCACAATCACCGTCCACCACTCTTCCGCAAAAAATGATCGGCCAAGTCAGGATTAGATGTACATCCTCCAAACGATCACTCGAAGATGGATATACATGCATCTATTTTAAGACGCTTAATCGTGACTTACTCCGTTAAGCCTTAAACAGCGATGCTTCACACATGCTGATTATATTCGATGCATTACCTGCATAGAATACACAGAATATTTCACAAATATCGACTTCCTAAATAACTTAGTTATTTAATCTAGCATCACATGCTACCTTTTGTGGGTCCCACGATCCACACACTCGAGACATTAGTCATGTCACAAACTGGGGGATACATACTGGGGTATTGGTCTGGCGGTTTACAGCGTGCAGCGCACAACGCGCCATCACAAGAATGTGTCAGGAAGACATGGACGGTTAGTGATGATGGGAGAAGTGGGCAAGACTAATCGTGTGACACTAACACACGCAACTCCACTACTCTGTCACTCCACTTTCTCCACTTCCCATGAGATACGTGGGTAAGTCTCAATGACTTGTATAAATAGGTTCTCCTCCCTATTTCAAAACAACACAAGACAACAAAAACCAAGTGTTGATACAATCGTATCCAAACACCAGAACTGATAGCTTACATTCTGCAAGCCAGTTCAGCTTTCTGATACAAGTCATAAACAGCCAACACCTCCACATTCTCAACACCTTCTTCGCTTCCCTCCCTAAGATCAACCCCATCTCCTTCACTTTGTGACCGTAGCAAGTCTAGAACGGCCATTTCTTAGTATAGGCCAGATTTGTACAGATTGATTTCTTGAATCAAAAGCACTCCCGTGCTGTGCATTTGTTTAGGGTTTAGATTCATTTCTCATCCGCACACCCCAAATTACCAAAACCGGCAGAGATAGTTTTCACCCATAAACACAACTAAGTGTACACCTTTAGGTATGGTTAGTCAAACTTAAATGAAGTTACATTTCATTTGTGTATAAAAAGCTGAAAAGGCGAGGGTACCCAAATATACCTCAAGCTAAAACTTTTCCTACCTATAAGTCCTTTCTCCGAAAGTGATTATCTATGGACTGAGTCGAGACAGTACAACTAATTGGTTCACACTTCGTGTGATCATCTATGGATACGAGATAGAGACAATACAACATCGAAGTATGTTACTTGATAAAAAGGTTCGGCCTTAACCAAACACAATAGGATTCACTTATCAATTAAATAGGAATTAACGTTTGTGTAATATACTTTAATTATAATAAAACAATTATATTGCGGAAATATAAAGTAAATGACCCAACAAGATTTTGTTAACGAGGAAACCGCAAATGTAGAAAAACCCTGGGACCTTGTCCAGAATTGAATACTCTCAGTATTAATCCACTACAAAAAATTACACCTAACTTCGTATAGTTGAGACCAAGAAACTAAACCTATAATTCACCTAGTTCCGTCTGTATTCCCATGCCTCCGACCTTAGTCACGTAATTGGAACAGTTCCTTTGGTTCGTATTCCAAACAGTAAAGGAACAACAAATCTGTTTGGTATCAACTCTATTCAACCAAGTGATATGAGTTGGACAAAGGCTCTTCTGTTTATCTTAACATAAACTCCATCGTCAGGTCCTTAGATATATCTTATATTCAATTAATGAAGTAATCGTTTAAGATTAAACCAACAACATTATTAATCCAAAGAATTGTGTTGATGTCGATCTACTCAATTAATCAATTCAATCTATCACAAGGATAAACCGATTATTAATTGGATCTTCTTTTACCGAAACAAGTATTGTGCACACCAAAGATTATGAACCCACAAATCAGAAATCTTCAATATCTTCTTCGTCTTCAAATCTTCTTACCTTCAATAATAACCTGCACACAATTACTTGAATCTCTTGTGATCAATCACGCACAGAACGGAGTCTGTTAACAATGGATTATCACAAGATCGTTTTTAGAACTAACAACAGTCTAAAGATCCCTGTTGAAACTCTGAACTAGTTTGAATAAATCTTATATCAGAAGAGAATATTCTCAAGCATAAACAAACTACATGCAATCAAAGTTCAACCATCGTTACTCAATCAAATCAATGAAAACAAAATATAAGCCGCAATTATCTAGTTTCCCACCAACGGTACACGATAGAGCTTCTCAATCCCAAATAAGACTTTAAACTGAGCGGCTGTAAGAGGTTTCGCCTAATTAGGTTACTCTCCTCTCCGAATAGGCGGCCACACCAGTAACAACACAACAAAGATGAAGCTTGTTGTTATGAAGGATTAGTTTGCTAGAAAGGCAAACTTCAAGTATTTATAGACAAGGAATTTTGGACACCAAAAAATTTCCAAAACCGAAAATATTCTCAAGATATTCATTAAGGCACAAATTCAGTTTTTATAATTCCTGGAAATGCTCTGTCCAAAAATAATGATCCAAATCTCTTGGAAAATCTCTAATTAGTAAATGCACATTACTAATTCTTATTTCCCTACAAAATGAAGTTAAATACCTTAATTAAAAGATTCTTAACTTATTTATGTTTCGATACTGGGATTCTATTCCCTTAGCTATTAAGGAATAGCTTTGAAAAATTAAATAATAAACATTCATAGCACGTGTTCAAAGTATGTCGACATCCTTACTTTGTAAGTTCTCTTTCACACTTACAACTTGAAACCGATTTTCCACACTTCCAAACAAGTTTAGAATTAGTTCATCTGACTTTCAAGAACTATGCGATTGATCAAATAACATTCAATCACAATCATTGGTTTATCGGTTCTACCAAAACAAGTTTCGGTTCTACATAATCCTTTTTTCCATGCAGTCTTCTTTCCAATGAGACATTTTGAAATGGTATCGTGTTTAATTTCAACTCCGTTAATCAAGTGATTACATTCCTCATTGTACTTAATAGCATTATAAATTGTCTTACGATCAATATAATAGATGCATCAACCAATAAAAGTCACAGAACTAAGTTTTTTGTGATCAACATTGTGTATATTGGCATAGAACACTCTTACCAATTCAGGTGAATATTTTTCAAGATTAAAAAGATTCCCCCAGTTTCGATCTTGAACAAAATTCACATAACCCTTATTTTCGACATCTGGATCAAACTTCTTTTCAGTGGTAAAATCCATTCCCCTAAGTGCTTCGTATTTCCTGAAGCAAGAGATATCAATGAAACAAGCAAATTCATGCTTGTTATCAATACTTTTAGGAAATCTGATTTCATCAATATTTTCAATTCTGATCCGATTATCAACGGATTTAGTTCTTGATTTCCTTTTTCTCATACTTGCGAAATCATGAGAAACCCTAGTTACGGTTTTGATTAATCTTCCCCAATATGTTTGGACACATAGCAAGAGTTTATCTTTTATAGGAAGATTAGATATCAAAAACCGGAAATAACTAGTCTTAGGAAATACACTCAGAATCGGAAATCGTGGCTTGTGGGTAAACAATTCTGATTTTGTGTCTAGGTCTTTCTTTTGGAAAACCGATTTTCTATGGATTGGATCATTATTTCGGATTGATTCCATGTTTTTGTCCAAAAATCTGTTTACTTTTTTATTACCAGAAAGTGGCAATATCACTTGAATCTTATCCAAGAGTTTACTAGAGTATACAGAGATAAATTTGAATAAGATACGATATTTTTAAAAATACCATCAGAATCATAGTCCCAGCAATATTTCAAAAGATCACTTGTTGCATTAAAACCGTTGTGAGGTGTATGAAGCAAACCATTGTTAATAGAATTATTAACAGAAAACTCATTCCTTGTAGGATCACATATTTTCCAAACCCGCATCCTAGAAAGAGGAACATTGACAGTCGTTGATCTGAAAATGTACATGTGTATACTTTGGTAGGCCATCCAAAATATATTTAAGATTCCTGATTTTGCCGGAACACAATAACCGATGTTCATAAAAATATTAAGCAGAATCTTAGCATTTTCAAGATATGACATGTCTCATAGGCCATTGTATCATAGTTACTCACCACAATGATATACAATCATATGATAACCAAAGGATTATTTAAGTCATTTAAGATATACATAAGCATAATTCCTAACAGGTTTAGGAATAAAAGTATTACATACTTCATACGTGTTTTCCACCACGATTTTATAAAGTAGTCAAATCCTGCCATTACGTTAACTGAATCGACCATTAAATTCAATTCTTATAGGTTGGATCGCTCCAAACACAAATTGTTAGATCTTTTCGTGTTTGCCTGCTCTGATACCAATTGAAAAGGCGAGGGTACCCAAATATACCTCAAGATAAAACTTTTCCTACCTATAAGTCCTTTCTCCGAAAGTGATTGTCTATGGACTGAGTCGAGACAATACAACTAATCAGTTCACATTTCGTGTGATCGTCTATGTATACGAGATCGAGACAATACAACAACGAAGTATGTTACTTGATAAAAAGTTTCGGACTTAACCAAACAAAATAGGATTCACTTATCAAGTAACTAGGAATTAACATTTGTGTAATTTACTTTAATTATAATAAAACAATTATAATGCGGAAATATAAAGTAAATGACACAGCAAGATTTTGTTAACGAGGAAACCGCAAATGCAAAAAAACCCCGGGACCTTGTCCAGAATTGAATACTCTCAGGATTAAGCCGCTACACAAAGTTACACCTAATTAACCTCGTATAGTTGAGACCAAGCAACTAAACCTATAGTTCACCTAGTTCCGTCTGTATTCCCACGACTCCGACCTTAGTCACGTACTTGGAACAATTCCTTTGGTTCGTATTCCAAACAGTAAAGGAACAACAAATCCGTTTGGTATCAACTCTATTCAACCAAGTGATATGAATTGGACAAAGGCTCTTATGTTTATCTTAACATAAACTCATTCGTCAGGTCCTTAGATCTATCTTATATTCAATTACCGAAGTAATCATTTAAGATTAAGCCAACAACACTATTAATCCAAAGAATTATGTTGATGCCGATCTACTCAATTAATCAATCCAATCTATCAAAGAATAAACCGATTATTAATTGGATCCTCTTTTACCAAAACAAGTATTGTGCACACCAAAGATTATGAACCCACAAATCAGAAATATTCAATATCTTATTCGTCTTCAAATCTTCTTAGATCTTCAATAATAACCTATACACAATCACTTGAATCTCTTGTGATCAATCATGCACATAACGGAGTCTGTTAACAATGGATTATCGCAAGATCGTCTTTAGAACTAACAACGGTCTAAAGATCCCTGTCGAAACTCTGAACTAGTTTGAGTGAATCTTATACCAGAAGAGAAGATTCTCAAGCATAAACAAACTAGGTGCAATCAAAGTTCAACCACCGTTAGTCAATCAAATCAATGAAAACAAAAGATAAAACACAATTATCTAGTTTCCCACCAACGGTACACGCTAGAGCTTCTCAATCCCAAAGAAGACTTCAAAGTGAGCGGACGTAAGATATTTCACCTAATTAGGTTACTCTCCTCTCTGAATAGGCAGCTACACCAGTAACAACACAACAAAGAGGAACCTTGTTGTTACGAAGGATTAGTTTGCTAGAAAGGAAAATTTCAAGTATTTATAGACAAGGAAGTTTGGACACCAAAGAATTTCCAAAACCGAAAATATTCTCAAGATATTCATTAAAGCACAAATTCGGTTTTCATAATTCCTGGAAATGTTCTGTCCAAAAATAATGATCGAAATCTCTTGGAATATCTCTAATTAGTAAATGCACATTACTAATTCTTACTTACCTACAAAATGAAGTTAAATACCTTAATTAAAAGATTCTTAACTTATTTATGTTTCGATCCTGGGATTCTCTTCCCTTAGCTATTAGGGAATAACTTTGAACAATTAAATAATAAACATTCATAGCACGTGTTCAAAGTATGTCGACATCCTTACTTTGTAAGTTCTTTTTCACACTTACAACCTTGAAACGATTTTCCAAAATTGCAAACAAGTTTAGAATTGGTTCATTTGACTTTCAAGAACTATGCAATTGGTCAAATAAAATTCAATGACAATAATGGGTTTATCGGTTCTACCAAAACAAGTTTCGGTTCTACATTCCATGTGAGTACTGGGCATAGTCACACTAGCTTTCCAAAATTCGGTTGACTAGGTACTAGGATTGGTTCCCCACATATATACGGTATCTAACTTATATGTATTGCACATGTTCATAAGATCGGTTCCCCTTTCTGCTATAAACCTTGCTGCACCTCATACAAGGATCAGTTCCCCTTTGTGATGTACCGCACCTCTTACTAGGATCGGTTCCCCTTTCCCATATTTGGTCAGACATAAAATCACAAACCCGATCATACCATCTCAGGTGATTACTTAAGATCGGTTTCACTATTAAAAGTCATACCAATACATAAGTCAGGCCTTTGTGAATATTTCTACCAAGAACACAACAAGTCGTGAACGGTTATACTCAATCACACATATTGGTTGTTCATAAGATATGCAATGAATAACAAAACCAATAACGCCTGGAAATTTCCTTTCGATTCACAAACAAGTTTATGAACTTACTTCCTTAGAACACATGTAAAATATTGTTCCCTAGGATGAAATCCTCACCTCATACCTATACATAATAACAATAGCATTCAAATGATTATGGCGATGTCTTATATATAAAGTTTAATGGTTAAGCAATAAACCTCGTATTGTATTCCTTAATACTATGTCTATCTAGAGTTCAAATATGCTTCACAGTTTTGTTTTCAATATGCACGACTTGAAAGATACATTAGGTAATGAAACAGTTCAAGTCAAATATCATTAACCTCAAGTGGAAGGATGATTGTTGTCGTTGTAGCTCCTTGCTTCTTCACATCTTCAAGACTTCGCAATGCTTGTAATGTCTCATATCCTAATACTTTCAAGCTAACCTATACGAAGTTGACTCTAGTACATAATCAAGCGACTCTTAACATGAGTTTTGATTCACTAAAATATGACAACCAATCTTGACATACCAACGCTTGGTGGGTTCAACCGAGCAATGCTCTACCACAAATTAAGTTCGATCTAACAGTTGAAAGATATTAACTTGAATCTAATCAGGTTTTCATCTAACGGTGAATATTGAATGCTTTGTTACCAAGGTAACTTAGATTGTAAACCCTGATTTAGAGACTATATAAAGAAGAAATCTAGCAACTGGAAAACTTAATCCCCACACCTCCTTTGTGATACTAGTTGTATAATCTAGAGTCGATTCTCCTTTAACCTTAGGTTTCTCTCGAGACCCTGTAGGTTAACGACTTGAAGACTTCATTGGGATTGTGAATCCAGTCCAAACTATTTTCTCTGTTGTTGCGTGATCTGATCTTGTTGTATCTATCGTGATTGAGTATAATCGTAAGATTGCTTGAGATTTATGTCTCCGATAGGCAAGATAGAAAAGTAGTCACAAACATATTCGTCTCATCGTTTGTGATTCCACAATATCTTGTTTCGCTAGTTGATTAAGATTATTGTGAGGTGATTGATATTTCTAGGTTGTTCTTCGGGAATATGAGTTTAGTATATCAATTGGTTCCTGTTCACCTTGATTTATCAAAAGACGGAACAAAACTCGTAGGTATTTCTATGGGAGAAAGATTTTTCTATTCCTGTAGACTTTTCTGTGTGAGACAAGTTTGTTTATTAAAGTCTTCGAATTTGGGTCGTAGCAACTCTTAGATGTGGGTGAGATCAACTAAGGTAATCAAGTGCGTAGTATCCTGCTAGGATCAGAGACGTAAGGAGATCAACTGTACCTTGGATCAGTGTGAGATTGATTGGGGTTCAACTACAGTCCAGACCTAAGTTAGTTTGTTGTAGGCTAGTGTCTCTAGCGGATTAATATAGTGTGTGTTCAATCTGGACTAGGTCACGGGATTTTTCTGCATTTGCGGTTTCCTCGTTAACAAAACTTCTGGTGTCTGTGTTATTTATTTTCTGCATTATATTTTGTTATATAATTGAAATATCACAGGTTGTGCGTTGTATCGATTAATTGATAAATCCAACCTTTGGTTGTTGATTGAAATTGATTGATCCTTGAACCTTGGTCTTTGGTACCGTTCAAGTTATTTCTCTTGTATTCAATCAGGCTCGCAGGTTTATATTTGTTTGAGTGAGGATTGAATCGAGAAATTGAGATACAACTCTTTGATATACTTTTATTAAGATTGAGTCTAACTATCTAGTTGATTCTCTTAAAAGTATATTGGAGTTAGTCAATACAGATTCCTAAGAGAAATATTGGGTGAGGTTGTTAGACCCCCGCTTTTTCAACGGAAATATATTTCCTTAATTCTTTTGCTTCAAATAGTAACAGTTTCTCCTTGTTCATGCTTTTAATTCCATCTTTAGAACATTGAGGACAATGTAAGATTTAAGTTTGGGGGTGTAGTTGCAGGAAATCCTACACTACACCCCTCACAAGATTTCATTAACATTCAACTCATTTTTGGGTTAACAATCTTAATTTTATTGATGAATCTTTGAACAATCTTACAAGAAAAGATAAAGGAATCAAGAATAACCACTGATCTAGATTTTCTCTCTCCTATTTACTTGCTTCTCACTCAAAAAAGATCTCTCTCTTCTCCTTTACAACTGAATGGTTATTTATAGGAAATTACATAGTGGATGACATTCTCGCGACCTTACAAGTCTCGCAAACTCCCTAATTTTCGCAGGACCATCACATTTTTCTCATGATTTAGCTGACGTCGTTTATTATGTCATTTCTGAAGTTGTTCTGCGACACTGTTATGTTGTTAATAATTTCGTTGAGGCATTATTGTTGCGAGATTCTGATCCTACATCTTGCCTCTTCTCATATATTTTCTGCGAAGTATAGAACGATGTGAGAAATGTTGCAGCTATCCATCATCTCATATTCTGTATTTATCACACGTATCTTTTATCCCATCTGTTTCTTGACACGTCTTCTGTAACCGCTGTTTTTCAACCGCTCACGTCTTTTCGCATTAATTGTGTTTATATTCTCGAAAATCTTCTCTATATATACTTTTCTTACTCTCCCTTTTCTTCCTTTTTACTCTCTTTTTCATCTTCTCTGCAACTTCATCTTTTTCTCCGTAAATTCCTCTGCTGTAATTTTTCTTCTATCTTCCTTCTTCAACCTTCTTAATTCTTCGTCCATTCCCATATTGTTCCCTCTGTAGATCTTCACTGTTCGTAATTTTCTTATTTTTTAATTTTTACGAATTAATCTTCCTGCTGGTGTATTCCATGGATTCATCGAGGTTAGTTTTCTTTTTTTCTTTCTTATGGGTTTTGCTGAAGTTGATCTTGCTTACTGCCTTATTTGATGTTGTTTATGTGATTCCCATACTGTTGTTATTTCAGCAAAATTGCCTCTAACACCAAATTTACGGTTCAAAACCCTAATATTTCCAAATCGCAGCATAAGGTTGTTGTAAACAAAAGAAAGTCTACGGATCAGAAGGTGGTAAGAAACATTATTCTTTTCTAATAACAATATTGTTTCCTTTGTTTCTTATCCGGATTGTGATTCGCAGGGTGATAAGGATGCCAACAAACCTCTCAAGAAATCTCGCCACCTCAAAACCGTTGAAACCTCTGTTCCATTTCACTTACTTATCCCTTCAAAATCTCCTGCGACATCTTCACAAGTTAAACCATTATCTCCAATTCGCGAAAAGGTTGCCTCATATTTCATCCCTTCAACTGACCTTTCAATGATTGAAACCCCCCAATCCTTATGTTAATGAAATTTCTTCTCCTCCTATTGATAATGTTTCCCAATCTTCTATCATTGCCAGTTCTCTGCCCGAGCCTCTTCCTTTAAATATTTCTTTCAAAGTTTTGTCTGAGGTTCTGGATGATGTTAAGAAGTCTCCCATTGATCCTGTCAAGTCTGGTGTTTGCGAAATTCTGAGTAACTATTTTGGCTTTGACAGAGCTGCTTCGCAAACAACTTTTGAAAAAGAGGTTAAAACCTTGAATAAGAATCTCCAAATGATGACTTTAGAGTGTAATGCTCTTCGTCTTGAAAATCAAAAGATCCAGAATGTTTCACTGGATCGCGACAATCTTCGCAAGAAGAATGATGAACTGAGAGGTATGAATTCTTTATCCGTGTCTTCAATTTGCCTTTCTAATGATTTTATCCTTTCCATATTTAGTTATCCTTGAAATCCCTTTTTCGCATAATAAGCCTTAAACCAGAAAAGAATAATGGAGAGATATCAATTTGAATCTGCTGTTGAAGAAGCCCGTGTTGATAAAGAGATTTTGAAGGATCAATATAACCAATTAGATAATCTCTATTCATATTCTGTTGATCATATAAATAATCTTACTAATGAAAATACCCAATTAGTTCAGAGGAAAAATTTATTAAGTAATGAAATATCTCGCCTCTCTTATTCTTTAAATAAAGCTAATCTAGGAATAGAAACTTTATCAGATGAGAATAAAACTCTATCTCAAGAGAAGCGAACTTGTTTAAACAAGATGGCGATATCTTCGCAACAACTTAGCATCCTTCAGAAAGTATGTGATGACCAAGAACAATCTCTTCGCTCCTTAAGAAATGAACTTAAAGAAGTAACAGAGTCATCTATCGCTGAAAGAGATACACTCATTCAAGGTAAAATAGCTTTAAGTGTAAAGGCGAACCAACTTAAAGAAAAATATTCCAAATTAGAAGAATCGTATTCTTCACTTGCGAAGAAAAATGCCTTTCTTATTTCTAAAGAGAAAAATCTTCGATCTCGACTTAAAGGTTTAATTGGAGATAAATTTAATGATGCGATGAACCGTTGGGAGAATAGTTGTCTGACCTTGATTCAACACCTTATTTCGCAAAAGGAAGGTAGTCATAACAATTTCACTGCCTTAACTATCTTTTCTTTGTCATACCTTTTTGAGTTCTTCATCTTACTGAAATTTTGTATTATACTTTTCGCAGAGTCTGAGAAAAATCTTCATTCCTCCATTTCTGTTTTGGAGGCTAAATATGCCAAAATTCGCAAAGAAAATGCACTACTCGTCTCTGTCCTTACTGGTTCTCGCGACTGAGCAGAAAGAAGACTTGATTATCTTGCTTACTTTAAGGATATTCAAGATAGGAATCATCAGAGAGCACTTCTTCGTCAAGTTCATCTCCGGGCCGAAGTTCTTGTGAATGATATTTTATTGTCCAAATCTCTTCCTCCTACATCAATCGAACCTTTGGAAGTAGATGATGATGAAATTCCTCGTCCTGCTGACAGTGATTATGATTATGAAAGTGGTGAAGAGAATTATCTTTTGGAAGATGAAGAAGAGATCCCTTCTAAGGAAACAACTGATGGTGCTAATCAAGATGGAAGCGAAAAAGAAATCCCTTCTAAAGAAGTAATTGCTGGCGATAATCAAGATGGCGGCGAAAAAGAAGTCTCTCTCAAAGAAATTATTGTTGGTGAAGATCGGAATCGAAATGAAGAAAAGGCTGGCGATAATGAGAACATTGGCGAAGAGCTTCTTATCTAGTTCTATCTTCTTGAACTATTTCATCTTTATTATTTCTTGCGAATAATATTCTTCAACCAACTTTGGAATTAATTTTCTCTTTTAATATTTTGCTGGCGAGAAAGATAATGCCTCTTGTTTACTGATTCCCATACTTGCCTCTCATTATATTTCTTGCGAGAAATGATCTGTTATGAATACTTATAAATATTTTGTTTTGTCATGTGGTCTTATTTTACCTTCCTAATTAAAGGTCTTATTATGCCACCTCTTGTTATTGTGACAAAACCGCAGGACGTCCTTGCATTTTCATGCAAAAACCCATTGATCTTGCCTTAACTTTTTATTTTGTATTATTTCCTCTTCAGGATTGTTGCGACAATATGACAGGCCTAAATATTCTTGCGAAAATAAAGCCCCATGACATTGCCATCGTGCGACGAAATCGCAGGACGTCTTCGCACTTTCATGCGAAAACCCATTGATCTCGTCTTATCTTTCTCTTTAGTATTATTGCCTCTTCAGGATTGTCGCACAAATATGACAAGCCTTAATACCCTTGCGAGTAAAAAGCCTCATGAGATTTGCGTCTTAAGACACTTATCATCTCCCTAATAGAGGGTGCCTGATAGACGCATTTATGTGTCTAATTTGTCCTCAATGTTTCATATTGTTAGTACTCGTTTTCGTCCTTATTATGGTGTTTTGTGTGTTTGTAGGTACTTTTTTGGAAATAAATATTTTTGGAAATTTCGGCTCGAAAAGTTGCCCGGGGCACCCTTGGAGGACATTTGCTATAGGGACCCTCACTTTGGATAAGGGGTAACCTAATTACTAAAGGGCACCCCATTTCTAGGCAGCTGCTAACCGCACCCCAGAACCGGATAGGGGGAAACCCTTCTTCTTCATTTCAAATTCATTTTTTGGCGGGAAGAAGAGTTCACTCCTGGCAGTTTTCTCGATCGGATTTTGGATGGGTTAGAGGTAGACTAAATCGCTGAAACTTCATGGGTGGACGTGATATAGCCTAAAAGGCTTGGTATGGGCCTTTGGTTCGATCCAATTTGGATGGATATTCCGCGAGAAGCAAACAGAGCTACACGTTCGTGGGAGAGTTTTTCACGGGATTTGCTATGAATTGCGTGTGCTGCTGGGACTCTAATTCGTGTATTGAACGTGTATGGAGGACTCTTAGTTGCGATAGACGCGTGAAGGAATTAAAAAAGGATATAAAACCATAATTTTGGAAATAATATATTCCCGAGTAATGGCTTTGCTGTGAGAGAATTTAGAGACATTACTGCGAGATATTTTGGTCCTGTGGAGTATATATAGGGTGATGGGAACTCAGAGAGGCCGGAGGGAGATTTTTATAGGTTTTAGAACACCACAGAGCTTAATCACCAAAGTAGCAGAGCTGCCATTTTCTGCTACTGCATTTCTGGAGAACGCGAAGAACGGACCGACCAGGACAGTCGTTTATCAACAGTGATAACGACTCCCAGCTGAGGGTCGTACATCTGCAGCAGACTTATTTACTAAAGTTTTTGCGACACAACAGTAGCAGTCTTATTTTATCGAGGGTCGTAGTTCTCTGGTTTGTAACAAATATAATTGTTACAAAACCGGTTTTATTGTATTTCTCATATTCTCATCATTTGTAAACCATTTTTGAGCATCAATGAAATTCTTTGAGAGGTTTTCCAACATGATGAGCGGCTAATTCTCTCACAACCAAGACAATGAGGAAGCTATTTACGTATGAATAATTGGTAATTATTTATTCTCTCTAATTTATAATTTATAATTCACTCAATCACTGCTTTTGCAGTTTTTAATTGTTTGCAAAAATTTTCTTCATTAGTTGTGATTCAATTAGATAGGTTATGTTTGTTTAGATAATCTATGCTTAGGGATACAATTAATTTTTGAGAATTTTTCATATTATTTGTGAATTAAGAAATAAGAGTCTTAAAAGATAATTGGAGTTTTGGATTGTTTACGATAATTTATTCATGTGTAATAGTGAAATAAGTGTCTTGGTTGTTTTCTAATATCTTGAATTTTGTAATAAGTTTTCTTTGTTTTTAAACTTTTATTAAGTCTAAAATTCATTGCCTTCACAAGTCTTAAAACAACCTTTTTATCACTATCTACAACAACTTTGAGAACACATCATTGCCGCCCTTATCTTCCCCCTGCTTGCCCCTTCAAGGAGGCATACCTCTACCATACAAGGTTTGATCCTCCCATCCGTTCTTAACAACAACCAGTTGTTCTCGCAGCCTCTTATCCCTTTTACCTATAGGGCTTATGGTTACGAGACTGCACCCTAAGTGGGCTTTTCTTCGGGCCGAGTGCAGTATAAGCCAAGACTTGTCAAGAATGGCAAGGTACGCTCCAGACGCCCCTGGCACTCTTGACTCAACCGTGTACCTCGGCGCCTTGGTCAGATTCTGCACTCCTTGGGAGAGTCCTTATTACCTTAGTCGCTCAACCTACGTCATATGCTTAAGCTGAGAATCCAAGGTGCCTCTGCCGGATGGGCTTTATTGACCCCAAATCTCCATGACCCAGGTTCCGGGGGCGGTGTAGCCTTTCCCTGAGACATGCAACAGGTACCCCCTTATATGACATACTTTAGGTCTTACATTTGCCTCTTGCGAAATTTTATTAACGAACTAGGGTGTACGCCATAAAGGTTCACCCCATTCTCTTTTGTCATTGTTCTCTGATTATCTCTGCGAAAGTTTCGCATATCATGATCTTGTTTTGATATGAATAATCTCGCAACTATTCTTTCATTGAATGTTTAGTCGCAATCGTTTTGTTGCGTCATACATAACTTCTTAAAGCTTTATGGATAATATCTCTTTAAGTACAATCTGTTCCATGGTCTGTCAAGTCTATGACCAACATCTCTACCTTCGGGATCCATTAATTTATAAGCTCCTGTCCCAACTATCTCCTTAATGATATAAGGTCCATCCCATTTTTCGCTAACTTTCCACCATTGTCTCGCTGATATATTGGTGTCTCTCGCAAAACTAAATCTCATGGTTGAAATTCGCGTACTTTGACACGTTTATTATATTCTCGGGCTAATCTTTGCTGATAATTCTCCATATGCTGTAAATCTCTTTCTTTTTTTTCTTATAACTCATCAAGTTTGTTTAAGATCAAACCCGCACTAAGATTTTTCTCCCAAGCTTCTCTCTTTGTCGTCGGAATAACAACTTCTGTTGGTAACACCGCTTCAACTCCGTATGTTAAACAAAAAGGTGACATTCCAGTAGCTTCTCTCCTAGTTGTGTTATAAGCCCATACTGCATTATGTACTTGTTCGCACCATGCTCTATGATGTCCTTCTAATTTTTTCTTTAATATATCTGCAATTGTTTTGTTTGTTGCCTCTGCCTGTCCATTAGTTTTTTGATACAGAGGAGTAGACTTTCCACATTTTATCTTAAATGCATTAAGTAACATTTCTATGTTTTGTCCTTCAAACTGTTTCCCATTATCAGATACCAACTGCGCGGGAATTCCGAATCTGCAAATGATATTTTCGAATATGAATGTAAAGATATCTTTGTCGTGAATATGTTGTACTGCCTTTACTTCTGTCCATTTTGTGAAATAATCTGTTGCGACTATTAAGTATCTTCTTTGTCCAGATCCTGGTAAAAATGGCCCCATAATATCTAAGCCCCACTTTCCAAAAGGCCATACACTGGTTGAAGATGATAATGGTGCTCTAGGTGCATGTATTTTCTTTCCGTTCCGCTGACAATCTTCGCAACGTATTGATATTTTTTTTGCATCTTCGTGCATGTATGGCCAGTAATAGCCTTGCATTTTTGCTCTATGCGCCAAAGATATTCCCCCGCTATGATTGCCAGCATCCGCACTATGTAACATTTTTAGCACCTTTTCTCCTTCTTCTCGTGTCAAACATCTGAGTGATGGTCCATTAAAGGATTTTCGGTATAGCATCCCATCTCTTAATTCATAATTTGCTGCGCGGCTTTTTAACTTGTGTACTTCCAATCTGCTTCTTGGTGTTTCTCCTTTCGCCAAATATGCATGAAGCTCTGTTCTCGAATCTGCGATATTGTTCGTTTGTTCTTCTTCTCCACCTTCCATCATCATTACGTT
Source organism: Papaver somniferum (assembly GCF_003573695.1). Lineage (NCBI taxonomy): Eukaryota > Viridiplantae > Streptophyta > Magnoliopsida > Ranunculales > Papaveraceae > Papaver > Papaver somniferum. The sequence goes on along the minus strand of NC_039360.1, from coordinate 12,065,757 downwards.
CACTTATTCTTCTTCTTCTTTATTGATTGATGGTGACAGAAGTGTCTGTATTTTTATGCATCTCGCAGTTGGATATGTCATCATGCTTGAGATGAAAGCAAAAGCGTCTGCGAGTCTGTTATCCCTCCTTGAAATGTGCCTCCATTTTATCTTTGGGATTTTCGCTGACAATTCTTCATTGAGCTTCTTGTATTTCTTCAAGGATGGTTCATTTGTAGTGTACTCTCCCTTTATTTGGTGAATAACTAGCTGCGAATCACTAGTGATCCTAGCATTTTCTAGTTTTATTTCTATTGCGAACTTTAAGGCATGTACCACAGCTTCATATTCCGTTTCGTTATTATTGGATGCGAATTCCAATCTGAATGAAAAGCCATCTTCGCTCCTCCTGGCGAAATTAAAACAATTCCAACCCCATTGCCTTCCCCATTTGATGATACATCTACCAATATCTCCCATTTATTTGGTTCTGTTAATAAGACTTTTGGATCTCCATGTTCTTCTTCTATATCCATCATCTCCTCCACCGCTTCATCATCTTCTAAAGGAAATTCTGCTAAGAAATTTGCGATAACTTGTGATTTTGGTGAAGATAATATTTCATACTTGATTTCGAAATGTCCTACTTGTGCATTCCATCTCTCCACCCTACCCGATCTTTTTGAATTCTTCATCACTGATTCAATTGGTATTTTTGTTAGCACCTTTATTTTGTGTGCTTGAAAATATATGCGAAGTTTAAATGCGGCGTATACTAATGCTAAAATTAGCTTATCAATCTTTGAATAATTCCTCTCTGTAGCATTAAATGTTTTGCTGATGTAATAAATGGGCTTTTCCACTCCTGCATCCGTTCGCAATAACACAACGCTTAAAGCATGTGATGTTGTCGCAAGATAGATCAATAGTTCTTCTCCTGGTTCTGCCTTTTGTAAAATATATGTATTCATGAGGTGTTCTTTGATCCCTTGAAAAGCTTTTTCACATTCATCAGTCCATTTGAATTTCGCACCCTTCTTGAGTATATTGAAAAAATGTTTACATTTGTCTGATGATCGCGAAATGAATCTTCCTAGCGAAGCTAAAAGTCCGTTCAATTTTTGTACATCCTTTATCGTTGCTGGTGTTGGCATGTCACGAACTACTTGTACTTTTTCTGGATCAACTTTTATTCCTTCTTTTTATACAATGTAGCCTAAAAATTTTCCCGATGCAACCCCAAAAATGCATTTTTCAGGGTTCATTTTAATGTTATGATGCCGCATCTATTCAAAAATCTCCCTCAAATCTTGTACATGATCTTTGACTTCTTTACTCTTCACCAACATGTCATCCACGTACACCTCTAATGTTTTGTGTATCCATTTCGCAAACACATTCTCTACCATTCTTTGATATGTTGCTCCTTCATTTCGCAAACCAAACGGCATTTTTGTATAATAGTATAAACCTCTTGGAGCGAAAAAAGTAGTATTCTCTTGATCTTCTTCAGCGAGAGGGATTTGGTTATAACCTTTGTACCCATCTAAAGAAGACACTCTATCATTTCCCGCTGCTGATTCAACCATTTGAGGAATATCCGGCAATGGAAAACTATCTTTAGGGAATTCCTTGTTTAAATCAGTGAAATCTATGCAAATTCTTATCCCTTTATTTTTCTTTGGAACAACAACCATGTTTTCCATCCACTCTGGGTATTTAGCTTCTCTTATAATTCCCGCCTCAAGCATTTTCTGTAATTCTTCTTCTATTTGAGGATGGTAGGTCGTTGCGATTTTTTTTATTCTCTGTTTAAATGGTCTCATATTCTTGTTAATCTCCAACTTATGACATGCAATTGACGGATCTATTCCAGGTATCTCATCCATGCTTCCCGCAAAAATATCTTTATATTCCCGCAAAAGATTGACAGTTCTTTCTTCCTCTTCTACATCCATCTTGGTTCAAATCCTCAGTATTAGGGGTTCTTCCATAGTCCCAAGATTTACTTCTTTTGTTGGTTCTGCCGCAGTGTAACTAGCCTTGGGTTCTCCCATTGGTGTTGGCTCTTTTATCATCTTCGCATGTATATCTCCTTCCTCCGAAATTTCGCTGGGTATTCCTTTACCTTCTTTTGCTCTTATCATGTACACTCTAAATTCTTCCTCTTTCTTTGCCTCCTTTGCTATTTTTCTGCGAAATTGTCGCTTTTTTGCTCGTCCTTCATAATGCTTTACTTCAATTTGATAACATAATTTCGCATTTTCAATATCTCCTCTAATTTCACCTACTCCATTTGGCATGGGGAACCTGATGCATTGATGCAACGTTGATGCTACAGCTTTAATTGCGTGTATCCATGGCCTCCCCAACAGCATGTTATATGGTGATTCCATATCCACTACGCATAGTGTTACTTGTGTTTCGATCTCTCCTAGTAGAATTCACAACACTATTTCTCCTTTAGGTTTTGTTGTGGATTTTCCAAAGACATGAACAAGATATGTTGAACAATACATTTCTTCATCTTTGAATCCCATTCCTTTGAACGCATGATAGAATATTATATCCACTGAACTTCCTGTATCGACTAAAGTTCTGTTCAATATCCATTCTTCCATGGATTTTGTTGTTGTCCCCTTCTCTTTTCGTGTAATAGGTACTGTAATAACCAACGGAGATGTGTGGTGCAAATTTTCTTTTGGTATTTCTGCTGCCATGAATGTGATTTTTTGCTTTTCCCAATCTTTCAAGGGTGATGTTTTTTCTACCGCCATAACCTTTCTTCCTTCAAAATATCGTTTATGTATCCGTCCTTTGATGTTTTCATGGAATTAATTAACCATTGTTTTTCTTATCATATTACACTCCAATCTTTTGTCACCTTCAATGACTCTAATCATTTTTCTTCTAACTGGTTCACTGATTTGTTTAATCACTTTCTTGATTTGAACAATGTCAACAACAATCTTCAACTTTCAATCTTCATTCCCTGTTCTAGCGCCATTATGTAGTTGCAGGAAATCCTACACTACACCCCTCACAAGATTTCATTAACATTCAACTCATTTTTGGGTTAACAATCTTAATTTTATTGATGAACAATCTTACAAGAAAAGATAAAGGAATCAAGAATAACCACTGCTCTAGATTTTCTCTCTCCTATTTACTTGCTTCTCACTCAAAAAAAATCTCTCTCTTCTCCTTTACAACTGAATGGTTATTTATAGGAAATTACATAGTGGATGACAGCTAATCTGTCCTTTATTTTCGGATATGACTTACGACATTCCCGCGACTTTACAAATGTTAGTCTCGCAAACTCCATAATTTTCGCAGGACCATCACATTTTTCTCATGATTTAGCTGACGTCGTTTATTATGTCATTTCTGAAGTTGTTCTGCAACACTGTTGTGTTGTGTTGTTAATAATTTCGCTGAGGCATTATTGTTGCGAGATTGTGATCCTACAGGGGGTATGAGAGAAACTTTTTAGTTGCATTATTAAACTCCAGAGACTAGAAATTTATGCTTATTAAGGATATCACTAACCAATCTAAGTGGATGGAAGCATCTTGGAAAAAAAGTTGAAAAAAAAAAGAAAAAGAAATTGAGACCAGACCATTAGACCAACCAGAATAAATTTTTCAATAAAATCAACCGGTGATTCCCTTGTATATGCCAGACGAATTGATCTAGAATTAGGATTATCGACCACTGGTTCCCTTGTATATGCCAGCTGTGTTGATATTAGTCCAGAACAGTATCTCAGTCCATTGGATCATAGGATTCATCTTGGCATTGACGTCCATTCGCAACCATTTATTTCTATTTCCATCTTCTTAATTTATTCATGTGATTTGTTTGATTCTGGATATTAATGTCCATAGTGTGACTATATGAGTAGAGCTCTGTCACTTATATATGAGTTTTAATGTGGGAGTGCAAACTCGTGTACATCAATTGGAATTTCGCATCAGGGTACTTCCTCCTGTAGTCAATGAGAGTATGCCAACCAAGGAGGTTCTTTAGTGATATTCAAAGGTTTTGCATAGATAGCTAGGGTTTGGAGTAAAGGTTTTGTGGGTACACCTATTGTAAACCCTCCTGAGACTATAACTCGGCCACTAGGGCCACCTAGGGTTCAAAGGCTTGTTGCACACGCTAAGTGCAATCGCTATGCCTGCGACAGTGAGTTAGAATTTTATTTTATTTTAAATTTTCTCGAGGACTAGAAAATAATAAGTTTGGGGGTATTTGATAGACGCATTTTTGTGTCTATTTTGATCGCAATTATGTGTATTGTTTGATTATGTTATGTTTTTGTAGGTGATATTGAAGAAATAAGCTTTTGCGGAAAAATTGGCTCGAAAAGTGATATTTGCACCCCTGGAAGAAAATCACTAAAGGCACCCCAGAAGTATGTTGGAGCCGTCCAGGAGAAGCGTTATTGGCATCCGAAGAAACTGATAAAGGCATCCCCAACTGACTATTCACACCCCACATTTACCATGTGCACCCAACCGGCTATCAGCATACCTTCAGAGTATAGGGGGTACCATATTCTTCACGGTTTGAAGAACAAAATTTGGAGGGAAAGTTAAACTCTCGTATGTGTATCTTTCAGGCAAGGATTGGAGGAGTTTTACTCAGAGTTTTGGATAAATTTGGATTGATAATGAGTGTTGGCGACAAAACAGGGTTGGTAAATGCTTCGGACTCGACGAAAATGGGAAGATTTCTTCTCGATTTGGAAAACAGGGGAAGAAGAATTTCTCGGGTTCTTTTTGGTGGTATATTGGGAAGTTGTGATAAGATATTCTCCTAGATTTGTTTTCTGTTAATTTTGGAGAGAGTTTAAGAAATTTCAAACACATCCAAATACGTGTGAAGCAGCACACGAAAAAGGAGAGAAAACATAGTTATTCTTTCTCGGGTTATTGTTGGAAGATTTCGTGGATAACAGGGGAAATACCTTTTCTATTCTAGGTCGTACCCTATATTTGGAAGGAGTTTGGATGAAGCAGAACGATGCATAGGAGGATATTCCGGGACTTGAGGAAAAAGAAAAATAAAGAATAATCGATGATATCTGTCATGTACCGGTATTATATTGGAGTGCCCATATCATATTAATGGGGGGAGTTAGTTGTTAGTAGTATTTAGCTTAACGATAAGTGTGTTTATCAGTTGTAATGGTGCGATAGGATGCGACCACGTGGGCTCTTGGTAGCCATAGGATGTAGGGATATAAACCTAGCTTTATAAGGCCAAAATCTGTAATGAAAACCTTATCAAATTATTAATCAAATTGGAACTTTGTTCTTAGGATGTGTTCTTCGTGTACCAGAGAGGCTTGATTCGTGAGAATCAAGAGAGGTTTATCCTCAAATCTATCCACCCCCTCTTGTCATTATAGCCCGATATATGACAATTGGTATCAAATTCGTTTCGATCCATGGCGACGCTTGATGCTACGATGGAGAAGGAGCAGAAACTCAGGGATGATTTACTTAATCTCCGATGGTTGTATTATACTCACAAACGAGAAGATGACTCCCCAACTCAAGAGTATAATCTTCTTTATATGTTGAAGCTCATCAGCAGGAATGAGAAGCAGTTAGATTCACTCCTTGGGGTTAGTGAAGCTAAGAAGATTCAGGAAGAAATTTTCACTGAAGAAATTATTAATTATTCAATCTTAGAGTCAATCTTTGAGTCAATTATGGATTCCTTGAACTCAGAGGAAGTTACAGATTGTAGCAAAGACTATTCAATTCTATCTGAAGCAACACCATATGACTTTGTAGATGAATTGGTTATTCCTTCTTTTTTGTTCGCTGAAGAAAAGGTTGATTCTCAAATTACAGAAATCGCCAAGGCTGAGGTGAATGATGTCGACGGAGAGAATCATGTGCAAATGAAGGATATCAGTTATGAGATCCTTGAAAGCTTAAGGGATTTAATCACGACCCACAGCGAGTTGAATCGTAAGGATTTCTTTACTTTTTTTTTATTTTACTCGTTCATTATTCAATCAAGGAAAGAAGATTGAGCTCAGTTTAGAGAATTCTTATTTTGCTAAATGTTATTGTAGTTGCAGGAAATCCTACACTACACCCCTCATATGATTTCATTGTTGATCAACTCATTTTTAGGTTTATATTCTTAATTTTATTGATTAATTTTTGAATGTTCTTACAAGAAAGATTAAGAAGTCAAGAATGATCTCTGTTCTGAACTTTCTCTCTCCTATTTACTTGTTTCTTACTCAAAAAAGATCCCCCTCTCTTTACAACTTGAATGACTATTTATAGGGAAATACATAGTGGATGACAGCTAATCTGTCCTTTATTTTCGGATATGTCTTGCGACATTCTCACAACCTTACAAATATTAATTTCGCAAGTTCTCTAATTTTAGCAGGACTATCACATCTTTCTCATTATCCTAGCTGACGTCGTTTGTTATATTCTTTCTGAAATTGTTCTGCGACGCTATTATGCTGTGCCTTTGATAACTTCGCTGAGACATTATTGTTGCGAGATTCTGATCCTACATCTTGCCTCTTCTCATATCTTCTCTGCGAAGTAGAGAATGATGTGAGAAATGCCGCAACTGTTCTCCTCTTCATATTCTGCATTTATCACACGTATTCTTTCCTCCATTTATTTCTCGACACGTCTTTTGTAACCGTTTATTTTTAACCGATTATATCTTTCCGTATTAATCGTGTTTATTTTCTCGAGGAGAAATTCCCTCTATATATATTCATTCCCACTCTCTTTTTTTTTTTATTTTCTCTGCAACTTCATCGTTCTTCTGCAAATTCCATTATTACAATTTTTCTTCTTTCTTCTTCAATCTTTTAAGTTCTTTTTCATCTTCATACTAGATCTTCATAGTTCGTAATTTTCTTTGAGACAATCTCCCTGCTATTATTTTTCATGGATTCATCAAGTTTAGTCTTCTCTTTTCTTCTTTATGAGTTTTGCTGAGATTGATATATTTGAAATTGATCTTGTTTATTTCCTTATTTGATGTTGTTTATGTGATTCCCATACTCTTGTTATTTCAGCAAAAGCGGCTCCAACACTAAATTTACAGTTCAGAACCCTAACATTCCCAAATCACAGCATAAGGTTGTTACACATAAAAGAAAGTCTGCGAATGAGAAAACACTATCTTTTTCTAATAACAATATTGTTGCCTCTGTTTCTTATCTGGATTGTAATTCACAGGGTGATAAATATCTTAATAAACCTCTCATGAAATCTCGCCACCTTAAAACTGTTCCAACTTCTGTTCCCTTCCACCTACTAATTTCTTCCAAATCTCCTGCGACGTCTTCGCAAGATATACCTTTATCTCCAATTCGCGAAAATGCTGCCTCTGACTTCATTTCTTCTGCTGACCTTTCTATGATTGAAATTCCCCTTGTGGATCCTTCTGCGAATGAAACCTCTTCTCTTCCCATTGAGAATGTTTCTCAACCTTCTATCTCTACCAGTTCTCTACCCAAGTCTCTTCCTCTTTCGAAAGAAACCGTGGAAGGGATAGATATTACTTTCAAAGTTTTATCTGAAATTCTTGATGATGGAAAGAAATCCTCTACTGATCCTATCAAGTCTAATGTTTGCGAAATTCTGAGCAAACATTTGGGTTCTGACAGAGCTGCTTCGTATAGAGCTTTAGAAAAAGAGTGTAATGCTCTTCGTCTTGAAAATCAGAAGCTTCAGAATGTTTTGCTGGATCGTGACAATCTTCGCAAGAAGAATGATGATTTGAGAGGTATTATTTTCTTATCTATGTATTTAATTGTCTTTTCGATGGTTTTATCCTTCCCATGTTTAATTATCCTTGAAATCTTTCTTTCGCATGTTAAGCATTAAATCAGAAACGTATAATGGAGAGATATCAATTTGAATCTGCTGTTGAAGAAGCCCGTGTTGATAAAGAAATCTTGATGGATCAATGTAACCAATTAGATAACCTCTATTCATATTCTCTTGATCAGATAAATAATCTTACTAATGAAAATACCCAATTAGTTCAAAGACAAGATCTATTAAGTAATGAAGTATCTCGTCTTTCCTATTCTTTAACTAAAGCTAATTTAGGGATGGAAACTTTATCAGATGAGAATAAAACCTTATCTCAAGAGAAGGGAACTTATTTAAACAAGATGGCGATATCTTCGCAACAACTTAGTGTTCTCCAAAAAGTATGTGCTGACCAAGAGCAATCTCTTCGCTCTTTGAGAAATGAACTTAAAGAAGTAACAGAGTCATCTATCGCTGAAAGATATACACTCATTCAAGGTAGAATAGCTTTAAGTGTAAAGGAGAATCAACTTAAAGAACAATATTCCAAATTAGAAGAATCTTATTCTTCTCTTGCGAAGAAAAATGCCTTTCTTATTTCTAAAGAGAAAAATCTTCAGTCTCGACTTAACGGTTTAGTTGGAGATAAGTTTGATGACGCAATGGATCGTTGGGAGAATAGTTGTTTGTCTTTGATTCAACACCTTATTTCGCAAAAGGAAGGTAGTCATAATAGTTTGACTGCCTTAATTATCTTTTCTTTGTCATATCTCTCTGAACTCCTTATATTAATAAAATTTTGTATTCTATCTTTTGCATAGTCTGAGAAGAATCTTCATTCTTACTGGTTCTCCAAAATATATCCACCAAATGCTATCGGTGAATGTAATCACAGGGGGAACAATTTTAAAAGGTTGGAAAATTATCAGAATATAAGATACGTATCGGTGTATGGCGTGGATTAATATAAAACCACAATACTCTACAATTAAAATACGTTTCCTACCACGAGAAGCTATTGTCAATCGACCACCGACTAATAGGGTGACTCCTGACCAACAAAACTAATCTTAAATTAAGCTTTAGCGTCTTAGATTCAAAGCCCACGGCTTATTTATGGGGCGTTGTTTTGCGACGGTAATTATGTTGTAATACGCAGTAATAATCCCCATAAATTTTCACCATTTAAAAATGATCCCAAAATAATGCCAAAATTCTCAAAGAAAATGCATTGATTGTCTCTACTCTTACTGGTTCTCGCGATCGAGCGGAAAGAAGACTTGATTATCTTGCTTATTTTAAGGATATTCAAGAAAGGAATCATCAGAGAGCACTTCTTCGCCAAGTTCATCTCCGGGCTGAAGTCCTTGTAAATGACATTTTATTAACTAACTCTCTTCCTCCTACATCAATTGATCCTTTAGAAGTAGATGACGATGAAGTTCCTCGTCCTGCTGATAGTGATTATGATTACGAAAGCGGTGCAGAGGATAATTTATTGGAAGATGAAAAAGAGGTTCCTTCTAAAGAAGTATCTGCTGGTGTTAATCAGAATGAGAAAGAAATTTCTCCTGAAGAAGTAATTGCTGGCGATAATCAAGATGCTAGTCATGGCGAAGATCAAAACCGAAATGAAGGAGAGGCTTGCGAGAATATTGGCGAAGAAATTTTGTCATCTCCTGCTACTGAAATTAATATTGAATATTGAGCTCTCTATCTAGCTTTGTCTTCTTAAATTGTCTTATTTCTATCACTTTTGCGAATTAAACTTTTCTACCAACTTTGGAATCAACTTTTCTTTTAATATTTTGTTGATGAGAAAGATAATGCTTCTTGTATATTGATTCCCATACTTGCCTCTCATTATCTTTCTTGCAAAAAAAAATCTGTTGCGAATACTTATAATTAATTTGTTTTATCATATGGTCTTATTTTGCCTTCCTAATTAAAGGTCTTATTATGCCACCTTTTGTCATTGCGACAAAATCGCAGGACGTCCTTGCACTTTCATGCAAAAACCCATTGATCTTGCCTTAACTTTTTCTTTTGTATTATGGCCTCTTCAATAATGTTGCGAAAATATGACAAGCCTAAATATTCTTACGAAAATAAATCCCCATGACATTGCCGTCTTGCGACGAAATCGCAGGACGTCTTCGCACTTTCATGCGAAAACCCATTGATCTCGTCTTATCTTTTTATTTTGTATTATTGCCTCTTCAGGATTGTTGCACAAATATGACAATCCTTAATATCCTTGCGAATAAAAAGCCTCATGACATTTGCGTCTTAAGACACTTATCAGCTCCCTAATGGAGGGTGCCGCCCTTATCTCCCCCTGGTTGCCCCTTCAAGGAGGCGTACTTCTACCATACAAGGTTAGCTCCTCCCATCCGGTCTTAACAACAACCAGTTGTTTTCGCAGCCTCTTATCCCTTTTACCTATATGGCTTATGGTTACGAGACTGCACCCTAAGTGGGGTTTTCTTCAGGCCGAGTGCAGTATGAGCCAAGACTTGTCAAGAATGGCAAGGACGCTCCAAACGCCCCCGGCACTCTTGACTCAACCGTGTACCTCGGCGCCTTGATCATATTCTGCACTCCTTAGGAGAGTCCTTATTACCTTAGTCGCCCAACCTAAGTCATATGCTTAGGCTTAGAATCCAAGGTGCCTCTCCTGGATGGGCTTTATTGACCCCAAATCTCCATGACTTAGGTTCCGGTGGCGGTGTATCCTTTCCCTGAGCCATGCAATAGGTACCCCCTAATATGACGTACTTTAGGTCTTACATTTGCCTCTTGCGAAATTTTATTCGCGAACTAGGGTGTACGCCATAAAGGTTCGCCTCTTTCTTTTATGTCATTTTTCTATGGTTATCTCTGCGAAAATTTCGCACATATGATCTTGTTTTGATATGAGTAATCTTGCAATATTCTTTCAGATTCCATAACTTCTCAAAGCTTCTTACGGATAATATCTTTTTAAGTACAACCTGTTCCATGGTCTGTCAATCTATGACCAACATTCTTCCTTCTGGATCCATTAATCTATAAGCTCCTGTTCCAACTATTCCTTAATGATGTAAGGTCCATCCCATTTTTTCGCTAATTTTCCACCATTTTCTCGCTGATATATTGGTGTTTCTCGCAGAACTAAATCTCCTGGTTGAAATTCGCGTATTTTGACACGTTTATTATATTCTCGAGCTAATCTTCGCTGATAATTCTCCATATGTTGTAAAGTTTTTCTCTTCTTTCTTCTAATTCATCAAGTTTGTTTAAAATTAGCCCGCACTAAGATTTTTCTCCCAAGCTTCTCTTTTTGTTGTCGGAATAACAACTTCTGTTGGTAACACCGCTTCAACTCCGTATGTTAAACAAAAAGGTGACATTCCAGTAGCTTCTCTTCTAGTTGTATTATAGCCCATACTGCATTATGTACTTGTTCGCACCATGCTCGTGGATGTCCTTCCAATTTCTTCTTTAATATATCTGCAATTGTTTTATTTGTTGCTTCTACTTGCCCATTAGCTTGTGGATAAAAGGAGAGGACTTTCCACATTTTATCTTGAATGCATTAAGTACATTTCTATATTCTGCCCCTCAAACTGTTTCCCATTATCAGATACCAACTGTGCAGGAATTCCAAATCTGCAAATGATATTTTCGAATATGAATGTAAAGATATCTTTGTCGCGAATATGTTGTACTGCCTTCACTTCTGTCCATTTTGTGAAATAATCTGTTGCGACTAAAGTATCTTCTTTGTCCAGTTCCTGGTAAAAATGGCCCCACAATATAAGCCCCATTTTCCAAAGGGCCAACACTGGTTGAAGATGACAATGGTGCTCCTGGTGCATGTATTTTCTTTCCATCCGCTGACAATCTTCGCAACGTCTTGATATTTGTTTTGCATCTTCATGCATGTATGGCCAGTAATAACCTTGCATTTTTGCTCTATGTGCCAAAGATCTTCCTCCACTATGATTGCCAGCATCTCCACTATGTAACATTTTCAGCACCTTTTCTCCTTCCTCTCGTGTCAAACATCTGAGTGATGGTCCACTAAAGGATTTTCGGTATACAACCCATCTCTTAATTCATAATTCGTTGCTCGGCTTTTAACTTGTGTGTTTCCAATCTATTTCTTGGTGTTTCTCCTTTCGCCAAATATGCATGAAGTTCCATTCTAGTCTGCGACATTGTTATTTGTTCTTCTTTTCAATCTATTATCATCACATCCACATCTTCCTCTTCTTTATTGATTGATGTGACAGAAGTGTTTGTATTTTTATGCATCTCGCAGTTGGATCTGTCATCATGCTTGAGATGAAAGCAAAAGCGTCTGCGAGTCTTTATCCTTTCTTGAAATGTGCCTCCATTTTATTTTTGGGATTTTCGCTGAAATTCTTCAACCAGCTTCTTGTATTTCTTCAAGGATGGTTCATTTGTAGTATACTCTCCTTTTATTTGGCGAATAACTAGCTGCGAATCACTAGTGATCCTGGCATTTTCTAGTTTCATTTCTATTGCGAATTTTAAGGCATGTATCAAGCTTCATATTCTGTTTCATTATTAGTGGATGCAAATTCCAATCTGAATGAAAAAGCCATCTTTATTCCTTCTGGCGAAATTAAAACAATTCCAACTCCATTTCCTTCTCCATTTGATGATCCATCTACCAATATTTCCCATCTATTTGGTTCTGTTAATAAATCTTTTGGATCTCCATGTTCTTCTTCTACATCCATCATTTCTTCTACTGCTTCATCTTCTTCTAAAGGAAATTCTGCCAAGAAATCCGCAACAACTTGTGATTTTGGTGAAGACAAAATTTCATATTTAATATCAAAGTGGCCTACTTGTGCATTCCATCTCTCCACCCTTCCTGATCTTTTAGAATTCTTCATCACTGATTCAATTGGTACTTTTGTTAATACCTTTATCTTGTGTGCTTGAAAGTATATGCGGAGCTTAAATGATGCATAAACTAATGCTAAGATTAACTTTTCAATCTTTGAGTAATTCTTCTCGGCAGTATTAAAAGTTTTGCTAATGTAATAAATGGGTTTCTCCACTCCTGCGTCTACTCGCAATAACACAACACTTAATGCATGCGACGTTGTCGCAAGGTAGATCAATAATTCTCCTGGTTCTGCTTTTGTAAAATAGTTGTATTCATAAGATGTTCTTTGATTCCTTGAAAAGCCTTTTCACATTCATCACTCCATTTAAATTTGCACCCTTCTTGAGTATATCGAAAAAATATTTGCATTTGTCTGATGATCGCGAAATGAATCTCCCCAGCGAAGCTAGAAGCCCATTCAACTTTGTACATCTTTTATTGTTGCTGGTGTTGGCATGTCACGAACTGCTTGCACTTTTTCTGGATCAACCTGTATTCCTTCCTTTGATACAATGTAGCCTAAAATTTTTCCCGATGCAACTCCAATAGTACACTTCTCAGGATTCAATTTAATGTTATACTGCCGCATTTGTTCAAAAATCTCCCTCAATCTTGTACATGGTCTTTAGCTTCTTTACTCTTTACTAACATGTCATCCACGTATACTTCTAATGTTTGTGTATCCATTTTGCGAACACCTTCTCTACCATTTTTGGTATGTCGCTCCCGCATTTCGCAAACCAAATGGCATTTTCGTGTAACAATATAAACCTCTAGGGGCAAAGAAAGCAGTATGTTCTTGATCTTCTTCAGCGAGAGGGATTTGGTTATACCCTTTGTCCATCTAAAGATGATACCCTATCGTTTCCCGCTGCGGATTCACCATTTGAGGAATATCTGGTAACGGAAAACTATCTTTGGGGCAAGCTTTGTTTAAATCAGTGAAATCTATGCAAATCCTGATTCCTTTGTTTTTCTTTGGGACAATGACCATATTCGCTATCCATTCTGGGTATTTAGCTTCTCTTATGATTCCGCATCAAGCATTTTCTGTAGTTCTTCTTCTATTTGGGAATGGTAAGTTGTTGCAATTTTTTTATTCTCTGTTTAAATGGTCTCATTTTTGTTAATCTCCAACTTGTGGCATGCAATTGATGGATCTATTCCTGGTATCTCATCCATGCTTCCTGCGAAAACATCTTTATATTCTCGCAACAAGTTAACAGTTCTTTCTTCTTCTTCTTATCCATTTTGGTTCCAATTCTCAATATTAGAGGTTCTCTATAGTCCCAACGTTTATTTCTTTTGTTGGTTCTGCGGCAGTGTAACTGGGTTTAGGTTCTCCCATTGGTGTTGGTTCTTTTATTGTTTTCATAGGTTTCTCTTCTTCCGAAATTTCGCTGGGTATTCCTTTGCCTTTTTTGCCCTTATCATATACTCTAAATTCTTCTTCTTTCTTTGCTTCCTTTGCCAATTTTCTGCGAAATTGTTTCTTTTTTGCTTGTCCTTCATAATGCTTTACTTCAATTTGATGACATAATTTCGCATTGTCAACATCTCCTCTGATTTCACCTATTCCATTTGGAGTGGGGAATTTAATACATTGATGCAACGTTGATACCACAGCTTTTATCGCATGTATCCATGATCTTCCTAATAACATTATATGGCGATTCCATATCCACACACAATGTTACATGTGTTTCGATTTCTCCAAGTGGAATTCGTACCACTATCTCTCCTTTAGGTTTTGTTGTGGATTTTCCAAAGCCGTGAACAAAATATGTTGAACTGGACATTTCTTCATCTTTAAATCCCATTCCCCGGAATGCGTGATAAAATATTATATCAACTGAACTTCCTGTATCGATTAAAGTTCTGTTCAACATCCATTCTCCTGTGGATTTTATTGTTGTCTCCTTCTTTTTCGTGTAATAGGCACTGTGATGACCAACGGAGATGTGGTTCAAATTTTCTTTTGGTATTTCTTCCGCCATGAATGCAATTTTTTGCTTTTCCCAATCTTTCAAGGGTGATGTTTTTTCTACCGCCATAACTTTCCTTCCTTCAAAATTTCGTTTATGTATTCTTCCTTTGATGTTTTCATGGAATTCATTAATCATCGTTTTTGTTATCATATTACACTCCAATCTTTTGCCATCTTCATTAATTTTATTCATCTTTCTTCTAACTGATTCACTGATTTATTTAATCACTTTCTTGACTTGAATATTCTCAATCAACAATCTTCAACTTTCGATCTTCGATCTCCCTGTTTCTAGCGCCATTATGTAGTTGCAGGAAATCCTACACTACACCCCTCATATGATTTCATTGTTGATCAACTCATTTTTAGGTTTATATTCTTAATTTTATTGATTAATTTTTGAATGTTCTTACAAGAAAGATAAAGAAGTCAAGAATGATCTCTGCTCTGAACTTTCTCTCTCCTATTTACTTGTTTCTTACTAAAAAAAGATCCCCCTCTCTTTATAACTTGAATGACTATTTATAGGGAAATACATAGTGGATGACAACTAATCTGTCCTTTATTTTCGGATATGGCTTGCGACATTCTCGCAACCTTACAAATGTTAATTTCGCAAGTTCTCTAATTTTTGCAGGACTATCACATCTTTCTCATTATCCTAGCTGACGTCGTTTGTTATATTCTTTCTGAAATTGTTCTGTGACGCTATTGTGATGTGCCTTTGATAACTTCGCTGAGACACTATTGTTGCAAGATTCTGATTCTACAGTTATAATGAGTTTGGGTCTAAATTCGATGTGTATTTGAAATTTTTGGATGGATACTATAGAGAACTTGTTCAAGAGTTGATTCACAAACATGGGTATTGGTCACATTGCACGCCGCACGTTGTAAACCGCCAGACCAATACCCCAGTAACTATCCCCCAGTTTGTGGCATGCTTGATGTCTAAAATGAGTGGATCGTGGGACCCACTGTAGGAAATAGCATACGATGCTAAGTTACTTAAAGAATTGATATTCATGGAATATCGTGTATGTTTGATGCCTGTTATGCATCGCAAACAATCAACATGTATGAAGCATCGATGTTTTAAAGCTTGACCGAATAAGTCGCGGATCAAGCGTCTTAAAATAGCATCACGTCCAGCCATCTTCGAGTGATCATTTGGGGGATGCATGGGTGAGCCATGCTTTGGTCGATTACTCCCTGTGGAAGAGTGGCGGACGGTGATCATCGGGATGCTTCATTGGTCGTCTAGCTTTTAACCTAGGCTGTCCTACCAAGCTAGCAAAGTTGGACGGACGAGATGGTTCATGACGCTTATTTGCGACCTTTGATGGAACTTTAGGGTTTTTAAGAGGTGCACAAGCATCACTCTTTTGCTTGACCGAATTCAAGCATGGATACCATTTTTGGTGGGACCGACCGGGCATGCGTGTAGACGGCCTGCCGGTGTACATGTCCATACCACTTTGTCCCATGAAGGCGCGACCTAGGCCACTCAATTTGACCGGCAAAGATGAGTGGTTGTGATCGATTTGTGACAGAAATCCGTTGCCGCAAAAGTATTTTAGGGGGTCACGGCATGCCACCTTTGGGCGCTCCTTTCGAGGTGCCTGTCCATGGTCAACCTTGGTCGGCCGGTCACACGTACAGGTGGGACCGCAGAGATCATGTTGACACTCGCTGGACCTCTTTAGTCTATATCCACACCCTCCATCCAAGCTTGCGAAGATGGATGGTTGTGATCGAACTACGACAGTTATGCAACGCCGCAAACCCTAATTAGGTTTTTGAAACAGTCACGTATACATGACTTTAGCCAAACGGTTTGGCAAGTCACGCTTCCCCTTTGGAGAAACCGACCGTGTGGGGCCACGTTGGGCTGGCGGTGAATATATGTGCACCTCCCTGATGGTCCTAGGAGCGATCTAAGCCATCCAAACATGCTGTCTAAGTTGGATGGTTGAGATCAATTTAAGACGCTAGTGGGATTTCCGCGACCCTTTATGCATCACGTCAGCCACACTTCGAGCAAGCGTTCATTGCTCTAGGGCTAGGTCGTGAGAAAACCAATCAGGCAGGGATAGAGTAGGCCCGCCAATGTGCGTATTGACGCCTCCTCCATCTTTCATGGAGAAATCTAAGCCGTCCAATCAGGCTAATGAAGTTGGACGGTCACGATCGTTATAAGACTGTCTTAAGCAATCTTGCTCGTTCGAGCTTCTTCGAAAGCAGCGTGGCCACCCTACTTTAGGGCTGGCGTTTTGGCACGCTGGGAAGTAAAGTGTAATGTTCGACCAGCTATGGCATAAATAGGCCCGCTGGTGGTCATCACGGTGATAGTCTGCTCCTGCTAGGGTTCGTCTAGGATGGTTAAATTATGCGGTCAACTTGCGTGGTCGTGATCGTTTCTAAGACTGATACGGACAGTCCAAATTTCCCTTCGGAAATTAAATATGCTCGATCGGGCTAATATAAGCACGCCGATACGAGTTTCTCTTTGTTAGAGAATGGTGTAGCCTGTACGGGAATCTCGTGCATACCTTACTATTGACACTTGGAGATTCATGTTACTCTGCTGAGAGTAACACTCAGTCATCATGAGGCACCAATAATGAGAGTTCTACTGAGAATAGCACAAGAAATACTATGCAAACCATGCATTAATTAATAATGCTATAAATTCAAAGAATATTTGGGATTGTTGCTACATGCACCATCCTGGGTGAATTTTATATATTTATTGAATTATTTCAAATAAATAAAACGAGAGGATTTCTGCGCTCATCGTTTGTTAAATGGCTTTATCCTTTGCAGGATGTCATCATATTACTTTGGTTTTACAATTTTATCCATGAATTAAAATCCACCATCAACATTAAGTCCCCTGCATAGCACATAATGATTGCATTATTATGGGGTAGGCATGAGATGGTGATAGTTCAAATACTAGAACGATTAAGCTAAAGTAAATACATATTTACCGCATAGATGAACATCGTCCTATGCCTCAAACGTCCGTGGTTGATCAAACCGTTTCTTTTTAAATATCTAACGGCCTTTCCGATCTTGATTAGGGTTCGGAAGAAAACACGACTCGGTCGGTGTTGAATCCTTATTCATCGGGTATATCTCGCCGCAGCCGTTTTTAGTCTTCCTTTAGGGTTTCCTCGACATATATGTATATGTAGGGATTTTGAACCGCTTTTACCGTTTTGCGATAGGATTTTCTTGCAGAAACTCCATCATATCAAACAACAGTAGATCGTCTTCTTCATACCATCCAGGGTCTTCTGCTAAACGTGCACGACTTGCATCTCAGTGTGAACCCGAGCTTCATGGTGAATACCCTGCTCGTGTTCTCCGAGTTAAGAAGATCATACCGGTTTGTTCCTCTTTTCCTTTTCCTTTCCGAACAGTTGCTTGTTCTTCATGATCAGGCGAATAATATTCCTTCCCCCCCTTTTTTTATACAGAGATACCCTACTGGAAAATGCGTGAAGGTTATCGACGATGATGACTGAACTAGTCCTCTTTCTTGAAACTCAAACGCACCTACCCTTGCGGACCTTGAAGATGCTGATTTGGGTATCTCATCTTATGAATACCCCAACACGGGTCTTTTATTCGATATTCACATGAAATGCCTATCTTCCAGCTACCGAGTTGTCGGTGGATTCTTAGTGCGGAAGGAGTTTGTGCCTCTATACACAAAGGTATGGAGAAAGTATGGCAACATCGCAACTAGGAACGTAGTTCGACACTGTTCATCTGCTTTGGTCACCACAGTAAACTGCCTTCTTCCCATGATTGCTGAGATGGAGAACATCTCTATTCGCAACGTTGCTGAATCAAATATTGAAAAGTTGGAGAACATGGTATCTACCTGCGAATCCATGGAGTTCAACGTGGGCTGGTTGCGGCAGCGTCTTGACATCATCAAGGTTGATCGAGCTGGTATCCTTGTGAATGTAGTTCCTGCTACGAAAGCTATCTTGGAGGAGGAGAAGGCCCTGGCTGCGGAATTAGAGAAGGTGGAGCAGGCAATTCAAAACTTGAAGGATATGATGGAGAGATACCAAACTAGGTTGAAGATGATGCTCTCAAGGGACTACAATCTGCTGGATGGCTTCTTCTAAGCCACACTTCCTTATTGTCAACTTTCTTTTCGAACATTCTTGAGAAATAAATTGCACATTCTTGAGAAATGAATTGCATTGGTTTTTGGTAGATGGATGAAGTTTTTTCTTTTTTGAATAAATTGATAATTCAAAATGTATAATTGAAGATGCATGTATTGTCATGTCACAAGACAGTAGCGGGACAATGATCAAGCATGGTATGCCTTGAGCCATTTTCCGTTGACGACTGCTTCTAACTTTCCTTCATCCACCTTAATGATCTTGTAATAGCCGGTACTGTAAGCCTTGTTAATCACATAGGGACCTTCCCATTTCGGAGAGAACTTTGGTGCAGACATGTCTTGATGAATGTGCTTGGCCGTCTTCAAGACTAAATCTCCTACTTTAAAAACACGTGGATTCACAGTCTTGTCATACCCCCTGGAGATCCTATTTATGTACACCTGAGTACGTTCCTCTGCCTTGCTTCTTCTATAATCCAGAGTGTCTAACTCAGCGACTCTTGAGTTATATGCTTCAGCCTCATTCCAGTGGACCCCACTTGCTGCTGCAATCCTGGCTGATGGGATCTTGATTTCTGCTTGGAGGATCGTGTTCGCACCGTAAACAAGTGAATATGGAGAAACCACAATGGAACTCCTAGGTGACGTCTGATACGCCCATAGCGCCATTGGTAGTTGTTCGTGCCACTCTCTGGGGTTGTCATGTATTGGTTGACTGAGAATCCGAATTAATGTTTTGTTGGTGCTTTCAGCCTGTCCGTTTCCTTGAGGATAGTAAATGGTGGAGAATACCTGTTTAATTTCATATTCTTCCAGTAGCTCTCGTACCTGTTTGTTGGCGAAGGAGGTGCCGTTATCAGTGATAATATATTTAGGCACACCAAAACGACAAATGATGTATTCGTTAATGAAAGTCGCAATCGTTTCTCCTGTAGTCCCTCGTAGAGGAATAACCTCAAACCATTTGGTGAAATATTCTGTTGCGGTTATGATATACTCGTGCTGCTTCGATGACGGCGGATTGATCTTCCCAATAATGTCAAGTCCCCAGCTATAAAATGGCCATGTACTGCTTATCGAGTGTAAAGGAGTTGAAGGTGCTTGAACAAGGTTCCCATGAATTTGACATTTGTGGCAGCTTTGAACGAATGCAACTGCATCATCCTCCATGGTCGGCCAATAGTATTTCTCGTGTATCTGGAGAAACAGTTTCCTCTTCCCTTGATGTTCCCCTTCATGCATTTTTTCAACATGATTGGAATCTCTATCTCGGCCAGGCACCGTAATAGATCCCCTCCAAATATTATGCGATAGAGGATCCCTTCATAAAATACGAATCGCTTCGCTTTTTGTTTCATCTTGACAACATCCTTTTGATTAGCAGGAGTTACCCCGTCACGGAGATAGCTAATATACGGCTCTCTCCAGTCCCCAGCATGACTCATGCTGAAAACCTCCAATTGATGTGGCAGTGTTTGACAGTTAGAGCAAGACTTTTGGAGAAGCCGAGATTGGGTTTCCATTTCTGTCCAGTAATATCACAGGCGTTGAAGACGTCGATAGAGCGTTACTACCAACGTTTGTCCACAAATTTCATCGTGAACGCGGTTAAGCTGCAGCTATGCTTCTTCATCTCCGAGACATCTTGATAGGGAACCATCCAGATTTCGATGATATAGCATACCGTGAAGCATAAAGAAGTTCCGTAGGGTTTTGAGACTGACATTCCCTTGAGAAAGCGAGCTGTTGAGCTCTTGAATGATCGGAGTCCGCCAATCGTGGGTTTCAGTGTCTTTGCATTGTGAAAGCCATATTGATTCTACCGTTCTCCTGTTCACCGTCAGGGTTTCTTCCAAACCTTCGAACTGCAATTTGGATGCTAGTGTGGCCAAAAAATCGGCATGTCTATTGTTGTTGCGACCAAAATGGGTTATGGTTGCATCCGAAAAGTAGTTTAGTAATCTTTGCGCCTCTGATCGGTACTGGGCCAGCGTTACCTCCTTTAACGCATACACTCCATTCATTTGATTAACTAATAACTTAGAGTCACCTCTTATCTCCAAGCTTGTGGCCCCCGCTTGTTTGGATAATGACAGTCCTATGAGGAAGGCTTCATACTCCGCTGAATAGTTGGTGCATTGAAAGTCCAACTTGAAGGAGTACGAGAAGACTTCACCCGGTCGGAGACACTAAGACCACGCCTGCCCCTCCAGTGTTACTGCTAGGGGTGGCGGAGCCATCAAAATACAGCATCCATGCCTCTCCTTCGACAATGAAGATCTCTGGAAATTCTCCAGGAAGATCTTCATGCAGCGCAGTAGTGCCTTCTCCAGGGAACGCTGCCAGTAAATCTGCAACTTCTTGTCCTTTGATAGCCCTTGGTGATGCACATGTTATGTCTAGTTCTGACATTTGGAGAAGCCACTTGGCCGTCCTTCCCATCAACACCGGCTTTGAAATTAAAAACTTCGCAGAATCAGATTAAGATATAAGCACCACCTTGTTGGACAGCAGGTAATGTCTGAACTTCTGAATAATGAATCAGGGCTCGGCATGCTTTTTCCGCTTTGGGATATCTGAGTTCAGCATCTCTTAATACTCGACTGAAATAGTATATGGGGTGTTCGACTCCCTCATCATCCTCCTGAGAGAGAAAAGCCTCTACGGAGGTATCACTGAAGGCGGTGTAGAGGCACAACGGTCTTCCTTAGACAGGGACTTTATGACCGCTGGAGACGATAATATCCGTTGAATCTTCTGAAACGCTTCCTATTGTAGTGCGGTCCAGACGAAACTTGCTCCCTTCTTCAGCAAGGGGGTGAATGAAGCAACGAACTGGTCCAAACCAGGTATGAAACATCGAATGTAGTTTACTTTACCCATGATGCTTTGGAGATACTTCACAGTCCGTGGAAACGACATCGTGAGGATAGCTTGAGTCTTGGATGGTTCCACCTTTCTCCGTTCATCAGTTACCTGGAATCCCAGAAACTTTCCCGAAGAAATGCCGAAATCGCATTTCAAAGGATTCATATTCAATTTGTACTCACGGCACCTTCCGAACATTTGTCGTAGGACTCCTGTGTGATCCTCCCGATCTTTCGACTTGAGTACTATATCATCCATGTAATCTTCAACTTGCTTATGCATCATGTCATGGAAGATTGCCTCCATAGCGCGTTGATAGGTTGCACCGACATCTTCAAACCAAATGGCATTACAGTATAATAAAAATTTCCAAGAGGAGTTCGAAAAGCTGTCTTACTTGCATCGTGCTCGTACATCCTTAGCTGATTGTACCCGCTATATCCGTCCATAAAGGAGAACATGTCGTGTCCACTAGTGGCATCTACTAACATGTCGATGTTAGGCAGAGGAAAATCGTCTTTGGGGAAGCATCTGTTCAAGTCTCTGAAGTCCACACAGCATCTGATCTGTCCGTTTTTATTTTTTACCGGGATCACATTAGCCAACCAGGTCGGATGATGAATGGGTTTAATGAAGCCAGCAGCTAGCAACATCTGTATCTCAGTCTTGATTTGCTCTTCCACCTCGTGCCTGAATTTCCTCGGGGACTGTTTGATTGGCTTGGATCCAGGTATGACATGTAGATGATGGGTGACCAATTTTTCATCTAAACCGGGCATTTTTTCATACGTCCAAGCGAATATGTCCTGATATTCTTTGAGAAGTTGTACGAGCTTTGTGCGTTCATCCGTGGACAAAGTTGAGCTGATGGAGATAGGCCTGGGAGACTCTTCATTCCCGATATTAACGATTTCGAGCTCATCAGTCGTGGAGTTAGTGCCGTCCTGCAGCTGTCGTGGAGCATCCAGCACCTCTTCCTGTGGCTCTTCGTTGTTATAGCATTCCATTGGGCGGAGAGACAAGGTAACAGTCTCCCCTGTTAATTACTAACATCGGCGTCGTTACACGGTCTTCCCTTTCTGATCACGTCTCGCCACAAAAGTTCGCTCTCGCTTGGTGTGAACATGGGTTGCGGCTTCACCAGATGAAGAAGAGTGCCCTGTCAGTGAAGACGTATCGTGGGGATTAGCCCTCAATGATACAAGTTGGTCCTCCTCCTGGATTTATGCCCACGTGGGGAGTGGGATGCAATGAACTTTGCCTGATTCTTCCCATGAGGTTTTTCTTGGCTCAAACAACTCTACTCCACATATCGGCACAACACAGGAATACGAACGACTTCTTTATTCAACATAGTCTTCAGGCACTGGTGATACGTTGAAGGGACAATCCTATTGTCGTGAAGCCACGGTCTCCCCGGTATCATATGGTAGTCCAGCTTCTTTTCTATGACTTCGAATTTCACCTTTGACTGAACGGGCCCTGCATATAAATTTAGATTGACATACCCGTACGTGTTGGTTTGGTTTCCTTCGAAGTCTGTCATCATGGTAGGCCGCCATACGATCTTTCCCGGGCGAACCTTATCCGTCCTGTGAGTCTTGAGAGTAATCACATTCGAAGATGCTCTCGTGTCGATGAGAGCCCTCTTGAACTCCGAGTCCTTGATGCGTGCAGTTACATGTAGGGCCCGGTTGTGACCTTCCTCCCCGTCATGTCTTCTTCTGTAAATGTAACATTATTCACAGACATCTCTGATGTTTTTGGGGCTTCTGGGCGCAAAGGAGTTAAATGCACGTCCAGGGCTATCTGGTTGATTGCAACAAACGTCTCCGCACGCGGGTTCTTCGAAGGATGTAAAAGTTCACACAAACTTTCCACTAGAGAAGCCGCTTCTTGATCCACCGGCCTCTGGTTCATAGTGAAGCTATTGACTTGAGGAGGAACGTTGCGAGGATCAGTCCCCAGTGTAGAAATCTCCGTGACAGAAGAACCGCTCATATCTGATGTCATCTTGATGAGGAGATCGAGTATGTCGTCTATCGCCCCTTTGATCAGGTCCATGTTTTTCGTGTGAATCTCCTGCACTCGTGCTAATTCGATCAATGTTGGGATTCTTCCGGTTACACAATTAGATACACCGTCGTGAAGAGGGGTATCTCCATTGGAGGAACCTCGACCAATATTTGAAGTTGTTGGGGAAGTCCTAAGACCAACCATTTTTAAATCAACCAAACGGAATTGAGTATTGAAGAAATTGACTTCACAACCGAGAGAATAGTCTCCCACTGTGGTCGCCAATTGTTTATGGGTGAAAATTGTTTCTACTGGTTTTGGTAAATTTGGGTGTATGTGGATGAGAAACGAATCTAAACCCTAAATAAATGCACTGCACGGGAGTGCTTTTGATTCGAGAGATCAATCTATACAATTCTTTCCAAAACCAAGAAATGGTCGTTCCAGACTTGCTTCTGTAATAAAGTGAAGGAGATGGGGTTGATCTTAAGGAGGGAAGCGAAGAAGGTGTTGAGATTGTGAAGGTGTTGGATGTTTATGACTTGTATCAGAATATTGAACTGGCTTGCACAATGTAAGCTATCAGTTCTGTGTGTTTTCTGGATACTGAATACAACACTTGGATTTCTCTGTGTGTCTGTTTTCGTGTTGTTTTGAAATAGGCGAAGGACCTATTTATACAAGTCATTGAGCGCAAACCCTCATCTCGTAGGATGGGAGGAAGTTGAGTGACGGAGTAGTGGGGTCGTGTAGCTGATTGCATGATCACATCTTATCCCACTTCCCATCACCGTTAATCGTCCATGCCTCTTGACACGTTCTTGTAATGGCGCGTTGCACGCTGTAAACCACCAGACCAATACCCCAGTAAGTATCCCACAGTTTGTGACATGCTTTATGTCTCGAATGAGTTGATCGTGGGACCCACTGTAGGAAATAACATACGATGCTAAGTTACTTAAAGAATTGATGTTCATGTAGTATCGTGTATGTTTGATGCATGTTATGCATCGCAAACAATCAACATGTATGAAGCATCGATGTTTTAAAGCTTGACCGAATAAGTCGCGGATCAAGCGTCTTAAAATAGCATCACGTCCATCCATCTTCGAGTGATCATTTGGAGGATGCATGTGTGAGACATGCTTTGGTCGATTACTCCCTGTGGAAGAGTGGCGGACGGTGATCATCGGGATGCTTCATTGGTCGTCTAGATTTTAACCTAGGCTGTCCTACCAAGCTATCAAAGTTGGACGGACGAGATGGTTCATGACGCTTATTTGCGACCTTTGATGGAACTTTAGGGTTTTTAAGAGGTGCACAAGCATCACTCTTTTGCTTGACCGAATTCAAGCATGGATACCATTTTTGGTGGGACGGACCGGGCATGCGTGTAGAAGGCCTGCCGGTGTACATGTCCATACCACTTTGTCCCAAGAAGGCGCGATCTAGGCCACTCAATTTGACCGGCAAAGATGAGTGGTTGTGATCGATTTGCGACAGAAATCCGTTGCCGCAAAGGATTTTAGGGGGCCACGGCATGCCACCTTTGGGCGGGCGTTTCGAGGCGCCTGTCCATGGTCAACCTTGGTCGGCCGGTCACACGTACAGGTGGGACCGCAGAGATCATATTGACACTCTCTGGACATCTTTAGTCTATATCCACACCCTCCATCCAAGCTTGCGAAGATGGATGGTTGTGATCGAACTACGACAGTTATGCAACGCCGCAAACCCTAATTAGGTTTTTGAAACAGTCACGTATACATGACTTTGGCCAAACGGTTTGGCAAGTCACGCTTCCCCTTTGGAGAAACCGACCGTGTGGGGCCACGTTGGGCTGGCGGTGAATATATGTGCACCTCCCTGATGGTCCTAGGCGCGATCTAAGCCATCCAAACATGCTGGCTAAGTTGGATGGTTGAGATCAATTTAAGACGCTAGTGGGATTTCCGCGACCCTTTATGCATCACGTCACCACACTTCGAGCAAGCGTTCATTGCTCTAGGGATAGGTCGTGAGAAAACCAATCAGGCAGGGATAGAGTAGGCCCGCCAATGTGCGTATTGACGCCTCCTCCATCTTTCATGGTGCAATCTAAGCCGTCCAATCAGGCTAGTGAAGTTGGACGATCACGATCGTTTTGAGACTGTCTTAAGCAATCTTGCTCGTTCGAGCTTCTTCCAAAGCAGCGTGGCCACCCTACTTTAGGGCTGGCGTTTTGGCACGCTGGGAAGTAAAGTGTAATGTTCGACCAGCTATGGCATAAATAGGCTCGCTGGTGTTCATCACGGTGATAGTCTGCTCCTGCTAGGGTTCGTCTAGGATGGTTAAATTATGCGGTCAACTTGCGTGGCCGTGATCGTTTCTGAGACTGATACGGACAGTCCAAATTTCCCTTCGGAAATTAAATATGCTCGATCGAGCTAATATAAGCATGCCGATAAGAGTTTCTCTTTGTTAGAGAATGGTGTAGCCTGTACGGGTATTTCGTGCATACCTCACTATTGACACTTGGAGATTCATGTTACTCTGCTGAGAGTAACACTCAGTCATCATGTCGCACCAATAATGAGAGTTCTGCTGAGAATAGCACAGGAAATACTAGACAAACCATGCATTAATTAATAATACTATAAATTCAAAGAATATTTGGGATTGTTGCTACATGCACCATCCTGGGTGAATTTTGTATGTTTATTAAATTACTTCAAATAAATAAAACGAGAGGATTTCTGCACTCATCGTTTGTCAAATGGCTTTATCCTTTGCAAGATGTCAGCAGATTACTTAGATTTTACAATTTTAGCCATGAACTAAAATCCACCATCAACACAAAAAACAGAAATATAATGTAAGAGCTTCTAAGTTATCATGAGACACAAAAGATTACGTGGTTCGACTTTCGTCTACGTCCACGGGGTAATGAGTGATTGTTTTGTATTAAGTATGGTGGTTACAAAGATCTTAAATGCTTCCCAAATTAATAGAGAGAACTCAAGTTGAAGAATCCTTAAGTTCTAAATATTAAAGAGGTATAAGCTTAAGACTAGATCTTATCTCCTAGATATTGAATGCCTCTAGTTTGTTGGTGAGGCTTGGTATTTATAGCCCCTTCTGCTCCAGGTATATCTTTGTTGCCTTTGGGTCCATCGTCTGCTGATATACCTTTCGTACAAATGGTACCTTCGTTCGCCGCTTGCCTTATCCATTCGAACCTTGCCATCTCAGCTGACCCACGTTCCTTCGGGAACTCCCCAACCTTAGTATAGGTTGTACCTTCATTCACCGCCAACTTCTGCCAATCGGGTTCTGCCACATAGTCTCTCTCCACGTGATCCGATTCTGCGTGTAGATAAGAGATTTGTGCGTTTAATGCCTGTAGGATCAGAATCTCGCAACAACGACACGCTTGCGAAATTGTTAACAACACATCGCGAAGACATCGCAGGATAATTTCAGAAACGACATAACAAATGACATCAACTTAAACATGAGAAAAGTGTGATGATCTTGCGAAAATTAGGAATGTTGCGAATGTTACATTTGTAAGCTTGCGAAAATACCGCAAGCCAGATCCGAAATTAGGGGAAATGTTAGTTATACATTAGCTGTCATCCACTATGTAAACACCTATATAAAGAGAAAGGCAAGAGAGAGAAAGGGGAGAGATAATCAGAAAGAGAGACACACTTTAGGAGAGGATACATTCTGTAGAGAGAGAAAGTAGAATTGGTTGTATTATTATTATCTCCTTCTTCTTCCTCCTTCAAGAACCTAGAGCTCCAAATACTCATTAATGGAGTCTCCATGTAATCAAGATATAATTACAAATAATCATAATAAAACCTAACCCCGTGGATGTAGATCAAATTGATCGAACCACGTAAACCTTGTGTCTCTTTACAATTTTAGCATTCTTATCATCATTTTTATGTTTAGATCTACAAATTATTACAAGGGGTGTGTTGCAGGATTTCCTGCAACTACATTTTTCGCAGACTTGATATTATGATCATACTGTTATGAGATACTAATAGTGCATGAAAGAGGGAAGATGAAACACAAGTAAGAACTTGTGAAGAACAATAACTACACGAAGAAGAATGCATACACTAAATAAAAAGGCAGAGAAATGAAGAATGGAAGCAATTTAAAGCTACATCAATTTTAGACGGCAAAATGAGCTAAGTAACACAAACCTTAACTATACATTGCAATAGATAAGCATTCTCCTCATACAAGCATCATACTCGCATCATAAAAGCATTGCATAAGCATTTCATGGCATAAACATCGCATACACATTTCATCACATAAGCATTATATTCGCACAAGTACTTTACAAAACTGTACGGAATAATATTGCAGAATTTCTTAATAATATCGCAGAATTTAGCAGAATTATTCAGGATTACTCAGAATTTCACAGGATTATTCAGAATTTCGCAAGATTATTCAGAACTTCGTAGAATGATTCAGAACTTCGCAGAATGATTCGAAATTTCGTAGAATGTGTCAGAATTTCGCAGAATGTGATTATTTCGAATGATGTGATTATCTCGCTCAATTATTTCGCACAATTATAAGCAACTTGAAGAGACTATACTATCGCATGAGCACAAAACATGAGACAGAGGGAAGATAAGAATGAAGAAACAATTCGCACATTCAACATTTTCTCAAGGATTCTACCCTCATAGATAAAGAACAGAGGCAACTATGGATTACCAAGAAAACATTTTATGTTCTTTATCTTCTCGGCAAGAATCACCAAAAATGGAGTAATAATTTCGCATGAATAGAGGCAATACTTATTATTCTCATTCAAGGACGGATACTTCTTATATTTCGAGGATTGAATACTTCATCAAGGATACTTCATGCTTCTTATACTTCGTCAAGGATACTTCATGCTTCTTATACTTCATCAAGGATGCTTCATGCTTCTTATACTTCATCAAGGATACTTCATACTTCGCATACTTCAAAAGATGATACTTCTTATTTACTTCGCAACATTCCAGAATTTCACAAAAGAATAGAGGCAAGTACGTACTTTTCAAGTCCAGTATTCTTTCGCTCGTTCCTTCATCAACAAAGATCAAAGACTACTCCAACAACACGTATCTCGTTCCAACAATTACAACAACGGATTTTTTCCTGAAGATCGCTCTTCAAGCAATATTCAAGAAAAAAGAGGCAAGATGTAAGATCAGAATCTCACAACAACGACACGCTTGCGAAATTATTAACAACATATCGCGAAGACATCGCAGTATGATTTCAGAAACGACATAACATATGACATCAACTTAAACATGAGAAAAGTGTGATGATCTTGGGAAAATTAGGAATGTTGCGAATGTTACATTTGTAAGCTTGCGAAAATACCGCAAGCCAGATCCGAAATTAGGGGAAATGTTAGCTGTACATTAGCTGTCATCCACTATGTAAACACCTATATAAAGAGAAAGGCAAGAGAGATAAAGGGGAGAGATAATCAGAAAGAGAGACACACTTTAGGAGAGGATACATTCTGTAGAGAGAGAAAGTAGAATTGGTTGTATTATTATTATCTCTTTCTTCTTCCTCCTTCAAGAACCTAGAGTTCCAAATACTCATTAATGAAGTCTCCATGTAATCAATATATAATTACAAATAATCATAGTAAAACCTAACCCCGTGGATGTATATCAAATTGATCGAACCACGTAAACCTTGTGTCTCTTTACAATTTTAACATTCTTATCATCATTTTTATGCTTATATCTACAAATTATTACAAGGGGTGTGTTGTAGGATTTCCTGCAACTAAAATGCCGATTAGATATCTCATCTACCTTTGTCCCTTCGCCAGCGGCCTCCTTGTAGACTAGGCTTTTACTCTTCTCATCTTAACCGTCGAGGCATCCTTTCTTGGGACGGGATAAAGTAGATCTGCGAAGGTATCCTTTGTTACTCAGGCTTTTTTGTATAGAGAAATCTACACAGTTAATCTTGTATGCGGCCACTAAGATCGTGACACGTGCTCAGTAGAATATTGGTATTCACAGATGAATAGGTCTCTCGATTTACCTCATCCTGGTTCAAGCTATCCTTAGTTCAATGGTAGTGGTCCCGATATTAGTTAGTCTGACATTCATGCTTTGCCCATTCAGAGTTTGCAATCCTTTATACCCGAGATGATCATGACGTGACCCTTATGCTCTTGCGTGTTCTGTCAGTGCATTTAATGCCTTGTCTTTGAATCAGGCCTGATCGCTGAATATGGTCTTTACTTTACACGTGCTATCTCTTCCTCCACACGCAGTAGATGATCTTTTTTACCGTGCTAGATCCGATAGGGTGATTCTGTGCTTCGTCTTGCTTCCTTATTTGGTACACCATAACTTAGGATTGCGCCACCTTCATATGTTAACTAATTGCTACTACATTTATGCCCCTTCTTTCCACTCGTGTGCTCCACACGACGGGAAGAAAGATGCTTCGGTTTTCCTAGACGCTGCCATGCCTTGTTTTCCGCTGCCACGTCCCCACGATATTGCTTTTATTACCCATTACCTCATCTTCCGGTTGTAACTTCCTGAGTTATAAAGCAACTGATAAACCCTTGGGTTTTTTATTATTCTGTTTATCCCTCCTTCTTCATTCAAGAACTACCATTCTTTGCAACTCCATCTCTGCAACTCTTCTTTATTCTCAGTTATTATTTCAATCTTCTAATTCTCCACCATTACTTTAGTTCCTTTACCGCTTTCGTTTTGCTACCGCTATCAATTCTGTCTCTCATCATCTTCACCACCTTCCACGCTATCAACTTTCGTTCTTCAATTGTTTTCAATGGCCTATCCATCTGCATCCATGATAGAGAAAAGGTGCGTAAGTTACACATATTTTGATGAAGATAGTATTCCCGCAGATTCGTTGTTTTCCATTGATAGTCCTTCCATTCATGATCATCGCTCCCTTGATTCGATATTTTCTGATGATTCTTCCATTTTTTCGTGTAGGGTTGAGAAGAGATCCAACAGGAATCTCACTGATGCCCAGTTTATTGACTAATTGGAGGATGATTACAATCTCCACGGCTACGATCTTCAGCTTATATCGGGCCAGAAAGGTTCTCTGAAGAAGGATAAGGTTGATGAGTTTCCCCATTCTCCCGAAACGACAATTATCACCAAAGGTCAGCTCGAACTCGGGTTGTGTCTCCCTCTGTACGACCTGAGCCGACCCTTTGTTTACGAGGTTCTGTCTCAACTCCATCCTCCTCGGTCCTTGGATCAGTAGAATGGCAACACCTTTCGCCTTATGGCTGAATGGGAGAGGCGAAGGAGAGGTGAGTGTTCTAAGACTCCTTGGTCAACATATGATTCTTCTCACGCGAGCAAGTATACTTCGGCCAGTTTCTTGGGTAACTATCGAAGTGGGACTGCTTCTCTTGGTGATGTTGTTGGCTTTGCTACTAGTCTTCATCGTAATAAGGTTCCAACTGGTGGTTTTGAGAAGTTGATGCTGGATGAGGATCCCGAGGGTGGTGGTAATACCAACAAGCATGCTCTCCATACTAGTGATGTTGTTTAGGATCGAGTCCCTTTGGTTTTCCGTGGCCCTATCTTGAATGGCAAGTTCCCTCCTACCGATTTTCCTGCTGATCCCTACCACTTCTGGGTGGTTAACGCCGATCAGGTATAATTCCTTTGCTTTTAATTGGTCTGCTCGCTTCGGGTTTCTTTTGGCCTTTTGCATCGGGTTACCAGAAGTTTTAAATGTTTCACTTCTTTGTAGACCAAGTATCAGAGTACTCGGAAGAGGGGTTTTAGCAATAGGCCTGAGGAAGAGCCAGTGAAGGTAACAAATATAACTGCTCCTCCCTCAGTACACGTACTTGCCCCTATTCGTTGCCTTTAATCGGTCTGACGATGTCATTTTTGCAGAGGTCCAAGACTGGTGAGGATTTTGTAGAGGGTTCTATCGAGAAAGGTGGTGAGGATTCTGATGATCGACTTCCATTATCTCATTTTTCGCCAAAAAAGGTGACCAAGAAGAAAGATTCTGAAATCTCGTCTTCCATTTTAGGTGATCAAGCCGAGAAAGCTGGGAAGGGAGCCAAGGGTGGTAAAGGTGTCGCATGGAAGAACGTGTTTGTGCCCCAATCGTCTAAGACATCTTCGCCGGGTAAGGAGACCGCTTTTCCTAATACCAAACTAACTCTGGTATTGTTGGATGACGATATCGAAAAATGATAAGCGCTTCTCCTCAGATACTGAGGCTAAGGGGTCGGGTGGAGGAGAAGAGGAACAAAAAGGACTCGAGATTCCTTCCACTGATGAGAACAATCAATCCCCTCGTGGGGACGGGTTGATGGATAATGTTGAGAGGAACGCTCCGAACAAAGGTACAGTAGGGAGCTTCGTTTTCACATTTTTGGGCGCTGCTTGTGATTCTCATGGTGCTCTTGCCTCTTCTAGCTTCAGTTCTCTTTTTGGCACTGAAATGTTAAAGGTCGTGCCCCTATATGGCCCCGCCATGAGGGATTCTATTAATATTGTTGTAAGTTATACTTCCACGTCTAGGTAATTGTTCTGTCTCTCCCGACTTGTCGCCTGACACGATGTGTTTTTAGGCCGAGAACCAGAGGCTTCTTGAAGCGGCTATTCGTCATAAAGAATTGGAGGAAATGGCTCGTTACCAACCCAACTGCAAGGAGAACAAGAGCGTGCTCGGGATCTTGAGAGGCAGCTAAATGATTCCAAAGGTATTTTGCCCCATTCTATTGTTGTTGATTGATGTTACAGTGCCAATATCCTGAGTATAGTGTTGTCTTCTAGCTGAAATATCTACCTTAGAAAGGGATTCCTCCTCCGAATACCGTCGTATGTCTATGAAACTGAGGGCTTAAGAAGTTCATGTATGCACGCTTCAACAGGAGATGTATAACAAGGATGATAAAATTGATCGTCAGTCTTCTGAAGTCGAAGGACTTCGAGCCGAGCTATCTCGGTATCATAGATTCGAGTATGTCCCCGAAGAGGTAGATAATCTTCGTGCCGAGTTATCCAGATTGCAAAGGGTTGCAGCTGACAAGATTCTTTTGGTCGATAATTTAGAGAGTCAGTGTAATACGCGACGCTTTCAAATTAGGGATCTTCATGCCGACCGAAAACGTCTATCCCGATTCAAGGACGAGGCTGAGGTGGCTTCCCATCAGTTAGGGAACAAGGTTCGCGAATTTGATCAAATGAGCGGAGATTTAGAGTGGACTCAGCTTCAATTATCGTGTCTTTAAATAGCCCATAATCGTCAGAAAACGTCCTAGAGAGAGCATAAGAAGAATTGCCTTTCTAATGAATTTAACGAGCAGAAGTATGATGAAATGGTTCTCAAGATATGTGAACTTGAGACTTCCCTTTTAAAATCAGATGATACTTTAAAATTAGTTTTATCCACGCTTCGGGTCCTCAGCATGCTTTATTGTGTTTATGTCCTTCTGTCTCGGGTTATGATCGCTTTGTGTCTTCGTTTTATGCATCCGATCAGGGAAAAATTCAATCCTTGGAGGAAGAGGTGGTCAATGAAGCAGAATGAAGTTCTTTTGAATACCAAGCTGAGTGATGCCGCCTCTCATTTAGCTCGTCAGCTTGATGAAGAGAGGAAGAAGCATGAGCAGGAGCTTGACGACAAGGTCAAAGAGGGTGTGAATGAGTTTATAAGCATGAAGAAGGCCAAGGTTTACACGAAGAGTGCTAGCTCGGGTTCTCCTATTCTCAAAGAGTAGTTTGTGTCTTTTTTAGTGTTGCGCCACTATTTTGCCCCTTCTCTCGGGCTGTATTTCCATTTTGCTTGAACACCTTAAGTTTTCAGACTACTTTTTTCATGGGGTGCTGCGTCACCAATCGATCCCTTCTTACTAGGGCTTGTTACTTTCTACAATGTTTCACGTTGTTTCTTTTATGCATGGTCGTTCATAACTCTTAGTACTTCGTTTTCCTGTCATCATAGTGTCATTTAAATGTTAGTATAAATTCCATACCGTCGAACACACTCAACATGGAGGGTCATCGGTCCCAATGCCATGTCCCGATTGAGGTTTCTCATCATTGGTGCTTCCAGCCAATCGAAGTGTATTAAGTCAATCGGCTGCCTAGAATCAAGTGAATCTAGTCACTTGCGATGGGGGCAACCTTTCAGATGTAGGTAGGTTTCCTGTCTATCAAGGATTAGTGTCCTAGTAACCTTTGGTTACTGGCTTCCAACCACCAGAACTCTTAGATTACCTCGGCACTTGCACACTTACATCATCCCGAGTTCGGATAGTCCGTCGAGTGTAAGTCGCCTCAGCACTTGTACATTTCCATCGCCTCGATTTCGAAACGGCCATTCGAATGTAAGTCACCTCGGAACTTACACATTGTTATCGTCCCGAATATGAATGACCATTAGTCTTTTATGTCATTTTCCTTATCTACCTCTCATGGATGATAAAAGGATTCGAATGACGAGGTATCATACCTGCATTTCCACCTCTCACGGGTGGTATAGTTTCAAATGCCGTGCATTCCATGGTCGTTTTTCTGGAGTACCATCAAGTTTTAGTATCTTGTACGCCCCTCTCCGACTTTTGACATAATAGTGTATGGTCCGCCCCATCTGGCTGCCATTTTTCCGCCCTTCTTGTCTCGCTCATACTTGGGTAATTCTTTCAACACTAACTACCCCGGGAGGAATTCTCGCGGGTGGACTTTTTTGTTATTGTAACACCCCAAATTTCGGGCGCGGATTCCGACCCAAATCCAAACCCAAAATCCGAAATGCTACTTTTAATATCAAGCCTAGACTTCCACACTTGGCCCAAGTCCAAACGACTAATTCTTTGTCTAATCTTTATTTATGTTCAATTCAGAAATTCTATCGCAGTGGATACATAAAAATTCTTTTAGGAACATCTAACCGTTAACTTGGCGTGATTGTTAATTCACATGAATCCTAAAGAACTATATTTTATCATAAAAATTAATTTCACCGTTAAACATTCCAGATTTAATCCAAAAGAGTCACATTTTTAAGGAAGAATAATAAAACAAAAACAAATAACAGTTTACTCCAAGAATTTTACGGAACGCATTTCAACTCCAAAAATTATTATGATTATACTTTGTAAATCCTAACTGAGTATAAGTCCATCCATAAATTTTCTATAATTTTTAGTTTATCTTAAAGACCTTTTGACCACAGTCAAACGCGTAGTTGACCAGAACTGCAGAAAAGCAAAACATAGACAGTCCATTTTATAAAAATGGTATCAAATCACTCACAACTCGAAATCAGGTTTAATTTACCATTTTAAAAATGAAAAAGAAATATATTCAAGTTTACATAAGACACCTAAGCCTAAAACATGACATAGATTAATTCGAAAACAGGAAAACTTCAATATAGTTGAATCTGTCAGAAAACGTCTGAATTTCTTACAGTTAGAATCAATTGTTTTAAAAATACTCCTGAAACTCAGAAAATTCTAATATTTTAACCACTTCATTAAAATTGAGTTTTACGCATACCATAGAATATTCAAATATATATATATATATTATAGAATAGTTATCATTAACAGTCAAATTGACATGACTTAG
This sequence comes from Papaver somniferum, assembly GCF_003573695.1. Lineage (NCBI taxonomy): Eukaryota > Viridiplantae > Streptophyta > Magnoliopsida > Ranunculales > Papaveraceae > Papaver > Papaver somniferum. The sequence continues at coordinate 12,030,389 of NC_039360.1, read as the reverse complement.
AAATTTTCATTTTTCAATCAAATAGAAGTTTTTAAACAAAGCATTGTTTCATTGGTTATACATTAACCCAATAATCTATAAAGTATTAATAATCAATAAATACTCAGTAAAAATCATCTAAAAGAGTTTGATGACATTTTATTACAATTTTCCAATCATAAATACTATGACAATTACTAATTAAAGCACCAAAACCGATCTTTATGCTTTTCCGTCATTAGCTCCTTGTGGTGCCATAAAATCTGGATTTTTTTTTCATGAAACGACGTGAGTTATGACACCCAGTAGGAAAAGAAGCAACAATACATTTTTATGCAATATTTTTCAATTCCTTTTAAAAACAACTAGCATAATTAACAGCATCACAAATACATGGAAACACTACATCCATAAAAACAATCAAATCAATCAATACGCTCGCCCCAGGGAGCCAATATCAACAAAAGAGTCAAATCAATCAACTGCTCGCCCCAGGGAGCCCCACTACTGTTTTTTTTTTCTAACTTAATTAACCACGAACTGATGTTTGTTTCTGTTTTATGATTCTTCCTTAAAAATGTGATTCTTTTGGATTAAATCTGGAACGTTTAACGGTGAAATTAATTTTTATGGTAAACTACAGTTCTTTAGGGTTCATGTGAATTAAAAATCACGCCAAGTTAACGGTTAGATGTTCCTAAAAGAATTTTATGTATCCGCTGAGATAGAATTTCTGAATTGAACATAAATAAAGATTAGACAAAGAATTAGTCGTTTGGACTTGGACCAAGTGTGGAAGTCTAGGCTTGATATTAAAAGTAGCATTTCGGATTTTGGGTTTGGATTTGGGTCGGAATCCAGGCCCAAAATTTGGGGTGTTACAGTTTGGTATCAGAGCCGACGACGGTTCAACTGCCGAGGGTGGGAACGTACAGATGGGGTTGTTCCAGGTGATTCTCATGAGGAGAAGGGAACGTCGGAGATCTGGGGTTGTATACATATTCGGGAGCCGAGGACGACTCCAATTTAAGGTGGTGGTGTTTTAATATGTCGATTTCTTCGGTTGCCGATGGAATGTAATATAGGTAATGGTTTGTCCTTTCCTAACGCCGAGGCCTTTTCAGCACAATTGGTTCCAGAGTTGGAAGAAAACTCTGCAGTTAAGCGTGCTCGGGCGGGAGCAATCCAGGGATGGGTGACCATCCGGGAAGTTTCTGTTGGATTACCGTAGTGATGCCCATTGAAAACCCCACACTGCCGGATAACCGCAGTGGCTAAGTGGAGACAATATCGGTGGAGGGGCGGGTCATTACAGTTGTATTTGCGTTGTAGTCGTCTTTGGTAGTTCTCCATTTTTTGTAGATACAGTTCTCTTGTTTCTTCCAAATCATCAAGCTTAGCTAGGATCAAATCTGACGATAAATTTCACCTTCATGCTTCGGTTCTTGTAGTGGGTATCATTGCCTCAGTTGGGAGAATTTCTTTGGTTCTATACGTAAGCATGAAAGGTGAGAGACATGTTTCCTCTCTTTGGGTGGTTCGATAGGCCCATAGGACATTGTGTACTTCCTCACACTACTCGCCATACTTTCCATCCAGCTTCTTTTTCAAGTTATCAACTACCGTTTTGTTGGTGATCTCAGCTTGCCTATTACTATGTGGGTAAATGCGTGTAACTTTACTCTTCTTGATTTGGTAAGTGTTGAATAATATATATATGTTCTTTCCTTGTAGTTGTTTCTCGTTATCCTACACGATAGCTGCAGGAATTACAAAGCGACAAATAATATGCTCGAAGATGAACCGAAATATATCTCTATCCCGAATATGCCTTAATGATGCAACTTCAACCCATTTGGTGAAGTAGTCCATTGCTACTATCAAATAATTTCTTTGTTCTGACCCGACATGCAGTGTCCCCACAATGTCGATGCCCCATATAGAAAAGGGCCATGGGATCACCACCGAGTTCAAGGATACTGATGGAGAGTGTATCTTCTTCCCCAAATTTTGACATTCGTCACAAATCATTGTGCTTCGCATCTTCATTCATATAGGGACAGAAATACCCCATTTTTTTAGCTCTCCCCGATAGGCTTCATCCCGAACTATGATTACCCGCGCTGCCATAATGCAGCTCATTTAAGATCGAATGTCCTTCCTATTTTCTCAAACACCTTAGAAGTGGACCCAAATATGATCTCTTGTACAATACGCCTTCCCACAACTCATAACCTGTTGCTTTGCTTTTAATTTTGTTAGCTTCGGGTCGCCCCTTTGGTAGCTCTCCCGACTCTAGATACTGGTGAATCGGTTTTCTCCAATCTCCCTCCTCGTATCTATTGGTTGTAGAAGCTACCACTTTTATTTCCATATCCCCTTATTCGGGTAGTGATGGACTTAACACTCTTCTGATTCGTATAGCCTCTATTCTCGGGTTTATTAACATAGATGCGATGTATGCCAGGGCATCCACATGTCGGTTGTCTCTTCTACAAATGTGTCGAAACTTGATGTTGGGAATCTGGTCGATGTAGAATTTTGATAGTCTCAAATATTTCTGAAGAATCGGGTCATGAGCGATGTATTCTCCGCTAATTTTCTGAACTACCAGTTGTGTCACTAGTAAGCCTCACCTCCTCAATTCCCAATTTCTATAATTATTCGTAGAGCATGTATTACCGCTTCATATTCAGTGACATTGTTAGTTGCTTCGAACTCAAGTCTAAATGAATGGACTATCTTCTTTCCTTTCAGCATTGTGAAGACCAACCCCAATCTCGAGCCGTCCTTGTTTGCTGATCCGTAAGTAAACACCTCCCATTTGAGTCGGGCTACAGGTCTCGAGAAGGTCGGAGGGGTCATCCTTATCTTCTTCCATGTCGGGGATATCCTCTACTTGTTCCTCCTCACCAAGGGGAAAGTCAGCAAGGAAATCCGCTACCGCCTGTGCTTTGATGGTGTTCTCATCTCATAGAAGACGTTAAACTGCTTGACACTTCATTTGGATATTCGACCGAATCTTGTTGCGTTGTCGAGTACCGACTCGATATAGGATTTTGTTAGCACCCTGATTTTTTGAGTCTAAAAGTATGTCCGCAGCTTCTGTGTTGAAAACGCCAACGCAAGTATCAATTGTTCGACTTTAGTATAATTCTTCTCTGCTGGACTCATGGTCTTACTAATGAAATATATCGGTCTTTCTTCCGCTCCGATATTCTTAACCAGTACCGCACTGATAACACAGGTTGTAGCTCCAAGATACAATGTGAGCACCTCCTCGGGCTCGGGTCTTTGCAACACGGGGCAGACTCGTGAGATGTTGTTTAATTTTCTGAAATACTTCCTCACATTCGTCGCTCCATTTAAATTTCTCTCATTTTCTCAATGTCCCGAAGAAATCCTTGCATTTGTCGGATGATCGCAAGATAAAACGTCCCAGAGATGCCAAGCTCCCATTCAGTTTTTGCACATCTTTGACTGTCCCCGGTGACGGTATTTATAAGATAGCTTTAACCTTATCGGGATCTGCTTCAATTCCTCGGTCTGTGACTATGTATCCCAGAAACTTACCCGAGGTTACCCATAAAACTTGGCTGGGTTAACCCTCATTTTGTACTTCTTCATCGTTTGGAAAATGTTCCGAAGATCCTCGATATGATTGGTTTCCACTTTTATTTTGACTAACATTCCATCTACATACACCTCAATTGTATCGTGAATATTGTCCTTGAACATGTCTTCAACCAGTCTTTGATACGTAGCGCCCAAATTCTTTAGTCCAAATGGCATCTTAGTAAAACTGTAGAGTCCTCTAGGCGTAAAGAATGACGTGTTCTCCTGATCCTCGGAAGCCAAGGGGATTTAGTTATATCCCGAGTATCCATCCATTAATGATATCACCTTGTGTCCTATAATTGACTCCACAAGTTGATCGATGTTCGGGAGGGGAAAGCTATCCTTCGGACAAGCCTTGTTCAGATCACTGAAGTCGATGCAGATTCGACCCCCCTCCCCTCTTCTTAGGTACTGTTACCATATTCGAAATCCATAACGGATATTGTGCCTTACGTATGATCCCAGATGATTGTAACTTCTTCAATTCCACTTCTGCTGCCACTTGTAGCCCGGGTGCGATCCTGCACATTTTTTGTCGAACTGGTTTAAACTTCGGGTCGATCTTCAGGAGGTGACAACATACATCGGGATCGATACCTTCCATATCATGCATCTTCCAGGAAAATGTGTCCATATGCTCTCGTAGTAAGGTTATTAATCGACTTGATTTTTTCCTCTGATAGCAACGAGCCAATCTTTACTAACTTCGGCTCTTCTTCCGTTCCCACATTGATCTCCCGAGTAGATTCTAAAGCTGTGAAGTTCGATTTTGGATCCCCGATCGGTGTTGCTACCTTTGATTTTTATGCGATCTTATCTTCTCCTACTTCATATGACATAACTGCTTGTGAGATTATCTTCTCCAACTCTTGGACGGGTTTGATTTCCTTGTCCTTGTTCTTTTATCGACGTAATCTTGCTTGCCTATCTTCGTTCTGCTGAATGTACACTTGAATACATTGTCTAGCGGATTGGGATCACCTAAGACCTCGACCACGCCCCTGTAGGTTGGAAGCCTTAACCTCTGATGGTACGCAGACGCGACTCCTTTGATACCAGGGATTCATGGTCTTCCGATGATCACTTCATATGGTGACACGACATCTACACATAAGGTAGTAAGGGTATCCAAGTTATCAACTCCATCTGATACTCTCAACGTAACTTCTCCTTTTGGTATGGTCACGGTCATGTTAAAGCCGTAAATGTTATAAGTAGACGGGACGAGTATATCATCGGATAGTTCCATTAACTTGAAAGTTTCTTAAAAAAGAACTTCTACGAAGCTCCCACTATCGACAAGGATTCTCTTCACTCCCCATTCTTCTATCATTAATGTGATAACTAGTGTATCCCCGTGTGCTTGACCATTCATCGTGACGTCTTTAGCCGAAAAAGTGATCGGCTGCATCATCCATGCCTTTATGGGCAAGGTTTTCGCCACACTAAATATTTCCTTACCCGATCGGTCCCTCTTGTGAATCCTTGACATAATTCGTGACCCTAGATCCAGACCTCGTGGTGAGGATGTGAGATTGTATTACATAGAAATTGGGTGCCCCAATCAATCCTGACCTGATGTACAGGAGCGTCAGGCGTTGGAACCACTTGCTTGAAAAACTACCTCAAGTAACCGTTGCGGATCAGGTGTTGGACTATATCTTTCACTTCTCGGCAGTCATTGGTCGAATGCCCCCTGAACTGACGATACTGACAAAAATCAGGATGGTTCTTTGTATCGTCAAACTGTATACCTCAGGTCTTCGGGTACCGGATATCGTTTCTTTTTTCCACTTCCTTGAATATTTCTCCTAGAGGTGCATTCAGAGGCGTGTATGTGAAAAGGCGAGGGTACCCAAATATACCTCAAGATAAAACTTTTCCTACCTATAAGTCCTTTCTCTGAAAGTGATTGTCTATGGACTGAGTCGAGACAATGAAACTAATCGGTTCACACTTCGTGTGATCGTCTATGGATATGAGATCGAGACAATACAACAATGAAGTATGTTTACTTGATAAAAAGGTTCAGATTTAACCAAACACAATAGGATTGCTTATCAAGTAAATAGGAATTAACATTTGTGTAATTTACTTTAATTATAATAAAACAATTATAATGCGGAAATATAAAGTAAATGACACAACAAGATTTTGTTAACGAGGAAACCGCAAATGCATAAAAACCATGGGACCTTGTCCAGAATTGAATACTCTCAGAATTAAGCCGCTACACAAAATTAAACCAACTTCTTATAGTTGACACCAAGCAACTAAACCTATAGTTCACCTAGTTCCGTCTGTATTCCCACGCCTCCAACTTATGAATAAGTCATGTACTTGGAACAATTCCTCTGGTTTGTATTCCAAACAGTAAAGGAACAACAAATTTGTTTGGTATCAAGTATATTCAACCAAGTGATGTGAGTCGGACAAAGGCTCTTCTGTTTATCTTATCATAAGCTCCTTCGTCGGGTTCTTAGATCTATCTTATGTTCAATCACCAAAGGTAATTGTTATGATTTTTCAATCAATACTTTTAATCACAAAGAATTGTATTGATGCCGATCTACACAACTAATCAATCCAAAGTGTTTGGAAGAGTTTTGGACCTAATACGAGCAATTGTGCAAATTAGGTCAAAACTGTGAAAATTAATGGGACCGGCTCCGTGGGCCAAAGAGCCAATATTGGTCTTTCAAAGAGCGTGCTCGTGTCCCAAGGCGTCCGCGTCTCAATCCTGAGAATTTTGATATTTTCTGGCGTGCAATTGAGCATCCATTCGAGAAAATATGCCAAAATTAGGGTTTCGACGAAACTGAGGAAAACACCATGAGATGATGAAAAATAATTATAAAATAATGAATGAAGAGGCGTGGGACCTCCCTGGTCAAGGCATGGTCGGCCGGTTGTGACCACGGTCCCGTGGTGCCTTTTTCTTAATTTTATAATATTTTGATGATTTTATGAAAAATTCATGAATTTTGAGAAATTTGATGAATTTAGGGAGTTTCCATGAATTGAAGGAGTTTTCATGAGTTCAGGGGAGCAAAAAATATTAAAATAATAAAACAAGGGTGTGTGGGACCATGGAAGGCATGGCCGGCCGGCTAGGGTCCGGTCCCACGAGTTTTCCTAATTTTTTAATATTTTTAGGTATTTTGATGATTTGAGGGAATTTTTTCTAATTTGAGAGAAATACCATGAAATCAAGGAATTTGTTGAATTCAAGGAAGACTAATAATAAAATAATAAAACAAAGGGGCGTATGGGACCGGCTAGGGCATGGCCGGCCGGCCAAGGCCCGGTCCCACAAGTTTTCATAATTTATTTTATTTTATTATTATTTGATGATTTGTGCAAAAATACCATGAAATCAAGGATTTTTTTCATGAAATTAGAGAAATTATAATAATAATAATAAGGAACCATGTGGTGTGGGGTCGGTTGGGACCAAAGCATGGCCGGTTGGCCAATGGTCACGCCCCACACTCCTTTCCTTAATTTTATATTATTTTTTATGGATTTATGGAAGTACCATGAAACCGAGGAGTTTCCTCGAGATGAAGGAGATTTGATAAAATGAGAGAATTTTCATCAAATCATGAAAAATAATAAAAATGCATTAAAAAATATAAAACTGGCGTGGGATTGACCACGACACGGTCGGTCGGTCGTGTGTCCGTCCTCCCAGCACCCTGGTCAATATTTTTAATTATTTATTATTTTCTTCTCTATTTTGCATAGGTTCATCGTTTCGTTGTATTTTTGAAATACTCGTTCGTGCGGTGACTGTTAGTGTATCGTCGTTGAATACACCTTCACCATTTGAATCGGGCTCAGACGCCCGGTTGTTGATTATTTATTACTAATTATGGAATCCAGTGGAGAATAATTCACAAAACTGAGTAATAAGATGTTTATTATTAATTCATAGGATCAGCTGAGGATTCGACTACGAATTCAGAATAATAAATTGTGCATTACCATTCCATGGGATCGTAGATTCGACCATAGAATCGAAGTAATTAAGATTTATCTATTACCATTTATGAGACCAGTTGTGGATTCGATCATGAAATCGGAGTAATGAGATAATATAGTTATTGCTATTCTATGAGATCAAGCTGTGGATTCGATCATAGAATCAGAACAATTGTTATTGCCATTCCATGGGACCAGCCGTGGATTCGACCATGGAATAGGAGCAATTAGGAATAATTAACTTTGTGGATCTATACTAGCAGAACAAGCTGTCTAAGAGCATTAATTGTCCCGATATGAGTTTGTCGGTAAGTCATATCCTTTATATAGTCAGGGTAAACTCGTTGTTTGTTCCTGAAGACGTTATCGCTCTATACTAGCAGAGCAAGCTGTCTAGGAGCCGTCCATCTCGTGATACTATATAGAAATAATCACTGAAAGTATTCAGTATTCATGAGATATGAAGTTGTCCAGTCGTGAGACTACATATCTACATGTACTCTGAGAGAAAGTACTCTCCATTGAGAATTCGTTGAGAGACCCGTGTCTCGATACTCACGTCTGATTGCTGAATCAGAGCTTTGTATAATTATGAGTTTACGATTTTAGCCCTTGTCGAAAATTCACCATCTACATTAAGTCCCCTGCTTACTGAGGAAAGCTGTGTTCCTCAGTCAGCATTAAATGGTGATTTTCCGGCCATAAATGATAATACCAGCAATTGAACTTAGTCGTAAGTTGAGACGATACCGGATTTAGAGAGCATGAGCAAACCACGACTTGATGAAGGCTTCAATTTCATGATCGGAGCGTCGTTTGATGAGCATAAATTGGTGTTGAACCGCTGGTTTGGACGATGGGACCTTGGTCGTTTAGGATTCGCGGGCCGGGACCAAGAAAGGAATCCGTTTTAGCGCAGACGCTCGTTCGTTAGTTTAAGAAACAACAAAATAAACCTGAGTCTAGTGATAAAAATTTTGTCTATGAGCTTTCACGAAAAACAAAATTTTATTTTTAAAATATGTAAAATTTCACAAAGTGGAATAAACTCTCGTTTCAAAGGTGGATGCTCGCGTGAACGAACAAAATATATATATATATATATATATATATATATATATATATATATATATATATATATATATATATATATATTTCAAATTCACGTGAGTTTCACGTTAAAATATATTTTGTAAAATCAATGTTTTAATTTTGAAAAATTGTTGAAAGTAGACAACCATACATGGTGAAAGAATGGCTATATGTGAGTTTTCACAATCGTAGAATGGACGTCTGTCCAGATTTTGAGAAACCAGTGAATGTTCACATTGTAAAATTTACGTGGGTTGTTCATGGTTTTGTGAAAATCATGTCAGAATTTTGCTCGTCTTAGCAGGTTTGAAGGAACGAGCAAGATTTGAAGTATTAACTCATGTACTGTTAGTGGAATCGTAAACAGGTAAGAGATGAAAGTTACCATTTTTACAGACGCTGATGTGAGCATCTTTTTTCCATGATTCGTTGTTTTGTTGAATCCTGCGCTTTGTATAAATGATGCGCTGAATGTTATGCATCTGTCACAGCCACTTTGCAAGAATGACTGACTCCCATGATGACACTTTCAAAGACGATGTTTCCAGGGATGACATCTCCGCGGGTGTAACTTCAAGAAATGGTACTTCTGGGACCTCTGAGTGATGGTGAGAGATCCTTCATACTGAGTTGTACTCTTGGTAATATCATCAACTATACCACATGATGATCATGTAGTGAGGTTTTAGATCAATGTAGACTCCTCGGAAATGGAAGAAAGTCTTCGGGGCGGAGCAGCCAAAAGTAAGGACTACAGGATGTTAGCAAATGACGTGCAGTCCCCAGCCGTTTCTTTGGTGAGTTGTTAGCACTCCTTGTGTCATGACTTTTTCCTTCCCGTGTAATTAGGATCACGAGACCAAGGTTTTGTTATTTCTTTTCAGACCTTTTCTCCATCGATTTACGGTATTCAACTTTTTCCCAAGCGAACAATTAAGGAATCCAGTACTGATGAAGAAGTCGATGTAAATATCTCTTTCGTGCAGGTGATCGCGTCATCTCCTTGAATGAAATAATAATAATTTTTGTTGATGAATCCAAGAAGAAATCATTGTAGATAAGAATCATGTTGATGAAGCGCACTCTTCTTTGGGAGATGGGAATATGGAGAATTCCCGAAATCCCGAAACGAATGGAGATAGCGGTGTTGTCAACGGAGATTCTGGCATCGTCGATCCTTCAAATGATTTAGAGACTCCCTTAGTAAGTATATCTCCTGTAATTTCTTCAAAGAAGTATGATATCGCTGATTCGTGAATGAATGAATGAATCCATGTGAATTTATGGATAACTTTGCCGAAATACGTCACCGAAAAATTTCAGACTTCAGATTTTACTAGAAACGCTGTAGAATCTTCGTCCGAAGTTGGATTTTCACGGTTTGCATATGTATCTTCAAGCCCAGTAAATTTCCAAGCTTTCATAAGAAAGATCTTTGAAGTTTGAGCATGTTTAGGGCCTGAAAAAGGCGAAATAGTGAACTTCCAGGAGACCTTCAGAACTTTTTCAGATGGCATGTTGATCCATGTTTTAGCCACATCTCTTTGATCGTTCATCGGATTGTCATCAAATCTTGAGAAGTTGTAGAGGACATCAAATCGTAGATTGCTCCCAGTTCGTCTTTTAGTACAGGGCAGAGTACAGTTTCTTCAGACGAGGTTACCGTTAAACGTATTTTCATGACTTTCATGCTATTTTCTCGTGCCTTGAGTGTATAATGATTAATATTGATAATGTTGGATTGCTTGTATGATTTATTTTATGATCTCATTTGGTTTCAAGCTTAAATGCTTCTAACCTCATGTAATCTTCGTATTAGGTGCCAAATACCGAAGTTGAGGATATTGAAACCAATGAGGATAACTCAAACTTCCCTGGAGTTATTGATGAAGAGACAACCATCTCTGCACTTCAAGGCCATGAGAAGGTTGTCATTGAAGTCTTGGAAACTCAGATTGTTGTTGCTTCAGTGATAGAAGAAACCGAAACACCAGTAGAGAATACTGAAGCAACTGTTGCCCTGGAGGCTGCTCCAGTAATTGAGAACCGTATAGTGGTGCATGAATATCCAAGTGCAGGAGTTGATTTTGATCCTCCGTTCGATGCTTCACTCCCGTATCATGAACTAGTTGGTGGATTCAGCGTTCCCATTGGATATGCAGGCTTGTACGAGAAACCGTGGAAGATGTATGGGCACATCGTCGTTACCAAGGATCCGGAGCATAGTTTTTTCTTAACGAGGCAAGTAGAAGCCATATTTCGTGTTATAAATGATATCCGCATCACAACTGGAAATACTGTCACCCGGGATGTACTCTTTGATTGAGAGTACAACTTGAAGAAAGCTGAAGAACTTGGCTTCAATCTGAAGTGGCTTCGTCAAAATATGGATGCTATAAGGAAAGCGGTGGAAGGTGACACTTCTTTCACCACCATTGATGTCGTGTTGAAGAAGATGGATGAAGTTGATGAGCTTACCAGAAGCTGGAGGCGGAGAAAGCTGCTTTGCAAGTCTTGGAGGATGAAGAAAAGCAGAAATCTTATTTTGTTGACTTTCTTTAGTTTTCTTTCCATGATATCTTGAACCTTGGACTTCTGAGAGATGTGAGGTTTTATTCTGGTCTTGATTTCTTGATCGATTTTGGATTGTGAAATCGATCGTCTTGACAAGTGGACCGTCAGTCCCTAGTATTTTGTTAAGTCTCTCCCTTTCGTTTTCCCTTCTTCTGGTGAGACCTAGATAGAGGACCCAGGTAGAAAAATTGATGTAAAGACCTAGGTGGTCGAAGTTGGAGGTACCTTGATGAAGGATTTAGCGGAAGGACCTGGTGGACACCGATCGACTGTGGAAGTTATGAATCCCGTCTAAAAATTGTTGTTTGCATGTTGTACGCTCAAGAAGCTGTAGGAACCTCATACGACGTCGGAATCTGACGATTGACCCCAACTTTCGAAGCTAAGAGACGGAGGAATCATATGCAATCAGAATGCTTAAGTTTGGAGATGTATAGGGCAATCAATAAAGTATGCACTTTCATAACTTGTAATCCCGTGCAAATTTTCAGATTTCATAGACCTGGCAGTAAATGTCGTATCTTTCAGCTCATATGTCCGATTGATGCGCCCTTTTGGTATGTTGTAGAAGAGACATATACGAACATCTTTCGTTGAGGAAGCATTGTCCCATTCCTCACCCATTAGTACGTTTTTGCAAACCCATGGCCTGGAGTGTGTTGTATCTCATTTATAGAGGTGATGAGAACATCTTGTAGAAGACTTTGGATTATGCCCACCAATCGTGCCAGCTTTGGGAAGACTTTCATGTGATCATGTTATCAGGTCTGCACATCTTGATATGAATCATTGGTCTTAGAGAAGTCCGCTTCATGTGTAACACTTCAGAGAATGATTAGTTGATGAAGCCCAGAGGATGTTGCTCCTGAGACCGTTGTTGGTGCTGAAACCATGAATGATTACACTCCAGAGATCCTTGTCGATGCTGAGATCATAGATGGTGTTCCTCTAGAGATTATTGTTGATGTTGATACCATGGTTGAAGTTGCTCTAAAGACCGAAAAGGCTAGAACTATGATTATAGATATAATTTTTGTTCCTTCATCCAGTGAGCCTTTTACGTTCACGAACTAGTTAGTGAGTTGAGAATCCGGTATACTGGGAGTTCAACCTGAATGCTCTTGAAAGCATGACTGTATCGTGAAGCGGCTTTGTAAGTTAATCCAAGTTGTTGTGGAAGATAGCAGCAGAAATCTTCGTTCTAGATCGGTGAAGGGAACAAGTTCCTCAGTCATGTAGGGTTTTGTGATGTAGAGAAGTCCCGTCGATGAAGTTTCACAGAATCACCTCAGGTTTCCCGGTGTATGTTGAAGGAGTTGGTGACATTCATGTGTGAATGATGTTGCATCTGCTTCAGAAGTCTTATAATGAGATAATGAAGACTTATCGAATGTAGTGTCGTGCTGGTGTTGAATCAGTGTCGAGATATTTGTGTTGAAGCCAGAGGCGCCATTATCGATGGTGTACTCTTTGATTGGGAGTACAATTTTGAAGGATTTCTTAGATGATTGAGCGTTGAAGCGTCATACCCCTTAAGCATGTCTTAGGTTTGATCGTCTGGGCCCCAACTTTCTTCTGTTGATTCAGCATTCCTTTCGTTGCATCAGTGGGATTCAACACTGGTGCAAAATTCAGAGCTTTGTAATTTTGTGGCACACATGGACGCTCCTGCAAGGCTATGTAGAAACTCCCAAAGTGTTCTTTGACATGTTTGGACATCATCTCAGCAATCAACGTCTCAGTGATCGATTCAGAGAAATGTCAGATTCAACCACTTGGTAAAATACTAATGCAGTGAAGTTACCATTCATAACGTCTTGCAGAGTTGCTAGCAGAATTAAGTCCCCATGCTACATAGCATGTGAGGAAATAAATGACGTAGACACGGGAGGAATGAGACTTGCCTGAGTGTGGAACCTCTTGATCAATGTCTATGCATATTTTGCAGGTTCTTGCTTCAATCTCATCAAAGTTCGAAATTCCTCCAAGTGCTCTGATGATGGAATGTCCATCAAATCTTCTGGATCAGAACTTTTTTTGTTGGAGAGATATGTAACCAAAGGCGCTTTGTAAGTACCCATCTTTTCAGTGTGGATCCACGCTCTTCTGAAGGACGTGTCATATCCTGGATCTTCCTGATTATGTGAAACTTGGTTTCTGTCAAGGTTGAACTTATGTTCACTTTGAGAATGATGTAGCCATAAGTATTACCGAGCGCTCCTTCAAGGTCTCTGATTGAGATGGAGCATGATTATATTATTGTCTAGAGATGCATGTGGATCCGATGGTTTTCAGTGGAATGTTGTTGATGGCGGTGTCAGCATCGATCAACGTTCTTCCCAATTCGTTTCTTCTGAGATTGACTGTGGTAAACAGTCCCAGTCGTACACCTCTTGGTCCGTGGATGGAGGCTCAAGAAGTATTTTCGGAATGAACTTCTTGACATGATGTGTTCAGTACTGTGAACATGTCTCTCCTTCGTTCCTTCGACAGATAGAGCAATTAACGTTCGACCAGGATTGAACTGCCTCTTTGATAGGTTGTTCAGAGAGAGTGTAAAGCTTCTGATTAGGAGAGGACTCTTGTGTACTCCTTCAGTCCCTCGTTGAAGCTATTGTGGATCAACCTTCTCTTTGAAAATTTGCTTCAAAATATTGCAGTTACTTGTTGGATGATTTGATGAATCTATGAAGGTGACAGTACCTGGGTTTGTTCATTTTTCTTCAGTTGGCTCTCTATGATGAGCAGCGATTTGATTGCACCATCTTGAACCCAGGCTTATAGTAACTCGATCACTGCTTTATGATAAGTTTGAGTATGTCCGATCATCTCCCGTTCGTTAATGCCGGATCGAGGTTTGTGTAAGATTGGTTATCCTTTCCTTTTGCTTGAGCAATAATGTTCATGGAAGGTTAGACATTGTATTGTTTGTTGATCAGGCGTCGGCTGCTCCGAGGTTCCTCGACCTTGTAGACTTTGCTCAGCAAAGCAGGTGTAGTAGTCGCTGATCGTTTGGCTGCTTCATGAAGTTCTGAGAGAGTCTGGAGTCGCATAGAAAGGCTCTGTATATTGGAATCATTTCGTTTTGTTCATGCTCTCCTAGTGCCTCCAGGGATCGAGAGACGTGTCTTCGAGCGCTCCATGTTCCGTTATATAGTGCGAACGTTGGGGAAGTGTAGCCCTTCGGGAAAGAAATTATTTGCGTAGCAACAGGGTATGAAGGTTAATAACGATGAACAGATGATGCTTTGTCTTTTCCTCGATCCTCCATGAAGCGTTCCACGTCCTCACGAGCGATGAAGCCTGCAAGTTCCTTTGCTGGAGAGTCATCTGCAGCTTTGCGGAATTCTTCATCTTGTACAACATGGATTGGAGAGATTTCAGGATCAGCAGTTGAAGATGTTTCTTTAGCTTCTCCTTTTTCGCGCTGAGGTTGAGTTCGTTCAGACGCAAACTTGTCTGTGAGAGTTTTGAGATAAGCATACAACTCTTTCTGTGTTACAGCCTCGTCAGTCTGAACCTTCATGAGATCAAGCTGATTTCCTCTGGTTTCTTCAGGAGACCAACCGAAGAGTGGATTGTTGATGGCGCCAGTGTCGTCACTTGCAGGGGCGATCTTTGGAGCACTAGTGCTTGGAAGAGTGATAGTAACATGTGACGTAATATTGTTGGCCGGAGGAGTGGTGTTAGCGCTACCAATAGATCCTGCAACGTTAATATGAGTAGTACTTGCTGGGAGTACCACTAGGACTTGCAATGTTAGAGTTGGGTGTTGAACCCAGATTGGTAACTGAACCATACCTAAGACCGACCATCCTGCCGAATTGAGATTGCAACCGAGAGAATGATCTCCCATTGTGGTCACCAATCTGTAGATGGGGAAAAACGATTTGCTGGTTTTTAAGGAATTGAGGAGACGACCGTACGGAGGAGACTCCTCGAACCGAGCGAAATGTTAAACCTCACACAGATGCACCGCTGAAAAGGGGGTGCTTTAGATTCGAGAGGTCAATCTGTAGTATCCGGCCTAAATCAAGACAATGACCGTTCCAGAGTAAATTCGGTCACAAGAGAGGATGGGTGGATCTGTAGGAGGTAAGCTGAGAAACGTGTGGAATCAATGGTAATCAAAGATTGCGGGTGTGTGAATTCTGAATATGATAAGCTCTAAGTGATTGAAATTGCTCAATTGAGAGTAGTTGCTCAATTGATGAGTTGATGATCTCGTGTTGTCAGTTTGATGTGAGATTGATGATACTGTTGATGATGATGATTCAATCATGATTCAGAGACTTATTTATATTGCTGGAATTTTAGACACCATGATTCTATGAAGTGTGACAGTTGATGGAATCAAAGAGTAAGGAAGTGGATATCGTGTTTGAAACCAGTTGCTCAACGTGTGGAGACTTGGTCGATTTTCCACCCACTACCTCGTGAATTCCTTCAACTGATTGCACGACTTGCTCACATTCCATCGTGCGTTTGAACACAGTGCAGTAGACCGCCAGACCAAAACCCTATGTGATATCCCCCCAAATGACACGATTGACGTCTCGTGGTTTGATGGGACGATGATTCCATGTAGTCGTTGAGTTGAACATGATGTTCTGAAACTCATGAATTGAACATGTCATGAGACAGATATATAGTTCGTACGATGAAGTGAGCAAGTATTGCTCATTCGATGGATCGTTGAATATTGATTGTTGAACCAATATGGAGCAAATATTCCTTATCTGAGCAAGTGTTGATCATGTGATGAATTTTTGAATATTTGATCGTCTGAGAATGTGTTACTCATCTGATGGATTATTGGAAGCGTACTAAAAATATTAATTAGAATACTGGCCGTTGAACCGAGCATAATTAATAAAATTAATGACCATGTGGCCGTCGTAAAATTATTAAGGTTAGAATATGGAATGATGATCCTTGGATTCAGAAATCCTAATTTGATCAATTGATGATCAATTCATGGATCGTCAGAATTTCAACCATGGGACGAAGGAGGGAGCGACTACATGGGACCGTGGATCAACCATGTGGTGTCCATATGCTCACGTGAGAAAATACGAAGAACTCCTGAAGAGTTGACGATTTTTTGGTGGAAGAATGATTAAATGCTGGCTTAATCATTTATTCAAAAATGCCCGTCTGAGCTTTAGGTGAGAAAACCTAATTAATTATGACGAGGCGATGGACTGACCATGGAGTCATGAAACCGGCTCTGGGTTGTCACGTGACCGCCTGACGATCGCTTCATGAAAATCCAAAGTGTTTGGAAGAGTTTTGGACCTAATACGAGCAATTGTGCAAATTAGGTCAAAACTGTGAAAATTAATGGGACCGGCTCCGTGGGCCAAAGAGCCAATCTTGGTCTTTCAAAAAGAGTGCTCGTGTCCCCAAGGCGTTCGCGTCTCAATCCTGAGAATTTTGATATTTTCTGGCGTAATTCAGCATCCATTCGAGAAAATATGCCAAAATTAGGGTTTCGACGAAACTGAGGAAAACACCATGAGATGATGAAAAATAATTATAAAATAATGAATGAGGAGGCGTGGGACCACCGTGGTCAAGGCATGGTCGGCCGGTCGTGACCACGGTCCCGTGGTGCCTTTACCTTAATTTTATAATATTTTGATGATTTTATGAAAAATTCATGAATTTTGAGAAATTTGATGAATTTAGGGAGTTTCCATGAATTGAAGGAGTTTGCATGAGTTCAGGGAAGCAAAAAATATTAAAATAATAAAACAAGGGTGTGTGGGACCGTGGAAGGCATGGCCGGCCGGCTAGGGTCCGGTCCCACGAGTTTTCCTAATTTTTTAATATTTTTAGGTATTTTGATGATTTGAGGGAATTTTTTCTAATTTGAGAGAAATACCATGAAATCAAAGAATTTGATGAATTCAAGGAAGACTAATAATAAAATAATAAAACAAAGGGGCGTGTGGGACCGGCTAGGGCATGTTCGGCCGGCCAAGTCCCGGTCCCACTAGTTTTCATAATTTATTTTATTTTATTATTATTTGATGATTTGTGCAAAAATACCATGAAATCAAGGAGTTTTTTCATGAAATTAGAGAAATTATAATAATAATAATAATAAAATAATAAGAAACCGTAGGGTGTGGGGCCGGTTGGGCCAAGGCATGGCCGGTTGGCCAATGGTCACGCCCCACGCTCCTTTTCTTAATTTTATATTATTTTTTATGGATTTATGGAAGTACCATGAAACCGAGGAGTTTCCTCGAGACGAAGGAGATTTGATAAAATGAGATAATTTTCATCAAATCATGAAAAATAATAAAAATGCATTAAAAAATATAAAATTGGCGTGGGATTGACCACGACACGGTCGGTCGGTCGTGTGTCCATGCTCCCAGCACCCTGGTCAATATTTTTAATCATTTATTATTTTCTTCTGTATTTTGCATAGGTTCATCGTTTCGTTGTATTTTTGAAATACTCGTTCGTGTGGTGACTGTTAGTATGTCGTCGTTGAATACACCTTCACCGTTTGAATCGGGGCTTACTTAGAGGTAGCTCAGACGCTCGGTTGTTGATTATTTATTACTAATTGTGTAATCCAGTGGAGAATAATTCACAAAACTGAGTAATAAGATGTTTATTATTAATTCATAGGATCAGTTGAGGATTCGACTACGAATTCAGAATAATAAAGTGAGCATTACCATTCCATGGGATCGTAGATTCTACCATAGAATCGGAGTAATTAAGATTTATCTATTACCATTTATGAGACCAGTTATGGATTCGATCATGAAATCGGAGTAATGAGATAATATAGTTATTGTTATTCTATGAGATCAAGTTGTGGATTCGATCATAGAATCATATCAATTTTTATTGTCATTCCATGGGACCAGTCGTGGATTCGACCATGGAATAGGAGCAATTAGGAATAATTAACTTTGTGGCTCTATATTAGAAGAGCAAGCTGTCTAAGAGCATTAATTATCCCGATATGAGTTCGTCGGTAAATCATATCCTTTATATAGTCAGGGTAAACTCGTTGTTTGTTCTTGAAGACGTTATCGCTCTATACTAGCAGAGCAAGCTGTCTAGGAGCCGTCCATCTCGTGATACTATATAGAAATAATCACTAAAAGTATTCAGTATTCATGATATATGTTGTTGTCCAGTCGTGATACCACATATCTACATGTACTCTGAGAGAAAGTACTCTCCATTGAGAATTCGATGAGAGACCCGTGTCTCGATACTCACGTCTGATTGCTGAATCAGAGCTTCGTATAATTATGAGTTTACGATTTTATCCCTTGTCGAAAATCCACCATCTACAACTTGATAAGTAATCCTATTGTGTTTGGTTAAGTCCGAACCTTTGTATCAAGTAAACATGCTTTGTTGTTGTATTGTCTCGATATCGTATCCATAGACGATCACACGAAGTGTGAACCGATTAGTTGTATTGTCTCGACTCAGTCCATAGACAATCACTTTCGGAGAAAGGACTTATAGGTAGGAAAAGTTTTAGATTGAGGTTTATTTGGGTACCCTCGCCTTTTTAATTGGTATCAGATCAGGCAAACACGAAAAGATCTAACAATCTGTGTTTGGTGCGATCCAACCTATAAGAGATGAGTCAAAATAAGAAAAGCAAGGCTAAACTTATGAAGAACTCAGTTAACGTATGTCAAGATAATGAGAATAATTTCTCAAAGAAGGTCAATGGAAATTGGTCTCGAAAGTCTTTTCGAAAATCAAAGAAAAAGTCTAGGACTAATGACTTGATTGCGAGTCAGATTTCTGATCAGAAAAGAATGAGTCTGAAACTCAAGAAACATGTTTTGGATCCGACTCCAATTCGTAGTGAAAAATTGTTTGAAAATAGATTTGATTCACTAGCCTGCCCAAGGTCTGAATTCCGTAAGGTGTTGGAAAGATTTTTCAAGCATTTTGAAAACTATTCAGAAAAGGAAAAAAACCATTGACAATCTAGATGATGTCACAAAAAATTTTGTTCAACTAAATGTAAGAATATGTGAAGGGAAGCGAGAAACACTCAGTCTTCAAACACTACACCATTTTAAGGTATTAGCAACCGACAATAGATGTTGCTAAACAGGGTCCCAACAGGATTTCGCTGTTGCTAATGACGGTGTCGCAATTTTTAGCAACGGCATAAGCTTTGTTACGAATCTCGGTCAGCAACGGAAATTCGCAACGGAACATGCCGTTGCTACATTTTTATTAAAAACAACAGTCTGTTGTTGCTAATTTGTTGCTAATTATAGGAATACCCTTACCCGGAACCAGATACTGTTGGTTCTGGTTCTAATTTATTGGTTCTAGTTCTTATTTAGAAACAGAGAACTGAGGTTGCTAATTTTTTGCAACCACAAAAAAAAAGGTCAAGTCTATGTTTATTGACCTAGTCAACATTCATTACCCCCACATTTTCCCCCCTGCAATTACCCAGTTCCCCATATTCAACATCCACACAAATATACAAACTACAATGGCAATACAAAACTGATACAAATGTAGTTAAGAATCACCACTGATAATATTATCATAAAAGAAAGGATCCTTCAATTGAATATTGTATGTCAGTCACAACATACATATATTGTGACTGACATACAATATTCGATCTATGGTTTGTGTCAACTGACAGGCATTGAAAAACAGGGAAAAAAAGACTAAATCACCAGAAGTATCACCAGACTCCGCTTGCTAAACCAATCTCCTCAGCAAAGATTCAACTGCTTCTAAAATATCACCAGAGTGCGGCTTTTTGACTTAAGCCCAAAAACCTGCATAATAACCAACTTGATGTTTCAGTACTGATGTCACAAACAAAAGACTAAACCCTAGGTTTTGTATAATCTGCAAAGACAAGTCAAAACCATGTAAAGTAAATATCAACAAACTCTTCTATAAGTGAACTAAATGGAGATGTATGTAGAAGCAAATCCAAACAAAATATTTAAGAGAACATCATGTGAGAGGGAAAAGAGAACTCTTTCTTCCACTTCTCTACTATAAGTGAACTGAAATTGAGTTGTATGCTCGTAGGAGGCTTAGAACAAACTTTAAAGTTCCATTTCAGTTCACTTATCAAAATGTAGTAATAATAACTAGGAGCCTTGATAATGCAGTTAGTTCAGAGAGACAAGTGTGAGAATGAGAAAACAATAATACACTCCTAAAATCCAACCTCAATACCATATAATCGCACAAGAAAATAGTATCATGTTCATAATTGTTTACCTAATCCAAAGGAACAGTTCACTAATTCCTTTAAAATGACCAAAATTTCAGCTGAGGGCAGTTGTGACACTGGTGAATTTGTCTAGAATTGTGAAGGAAGAATCTTTGAGGGGTAGACACCTCTGTTTCAAGACAAGTGACAAGGAAAGCAGAACAATTCGGTGGAAAGCTATACAATGTTGAAATTCCCAGTAAAAAGTAGAGTAGATCAGAACATACCTTTTCAGAGAATTCATATCAAGAGTTAGAGTCACTTTACATCCAGTCTTGAAATCAATAAATTGAAGTTGCAAATCAAGTTGGCCAACTGTCACATAAGCCAAAGTTAAATTGTGCACAACTATGCTGATATATGTAAATGTGAAAAAGGGAGACCTTCTGGGGATATGCAAGAACTTTAAATCATATTCTAGTTTAGGCATTACACATTTAGACTTCTTTTGTTGATGTGTCAACGTGGCGGCACTAGGGACTATTAATATGTAGGATAAACAACACGATTCACAACTAAGAGTAGGTTTCGAAAAAAAAATCAACCATTGTTGAGCTGAAAGTGGAAATGCTAAAGATAGATTAAACAATATATGCATAATATATAGCTTGTGAAAGAGAACGAAAGAAACGTTTTTACCTCTGGGCGAATGGAAACTTGTTTTAATCACATTATCAAGATCTACATGTATCAAGTATGCCTCCTCAACCACATCTAGAAGATTGCTCAGAAGGAGACTAGTTAACTGCAGCATAAAATTCAGTTTAGGAATACAGTTGCCAGAAGTTCATTCCAGTTAAAAAAACAACAGGGGAGAAGAAACAACTATGTAAAATATCAGGAAGCTAAGCTATTGGCAGGCGAGTCCATCGCTCAAACAGCATTATACACAATCCACAACGTGAAGAGCAAATTGTAAGCATAAAAAGATACATTGCTTATATGAGACGGTTCCAGGTTAAAGACATTCCCAACAAGATGAAAAAAAAAGGAACAATAACCAATAGTTTCTAATCACTTTCTTGTGTTTCAAATGCCAGGTTTTTTCCATTACCAAGATTCTGAGATCTCATAGCATTGCATACAAACGTAAAGGCAACACAAGTGTTTTATTCGTGAAACTATACAAAAAGATGAAGCATCGCATGAATAATTCACACCAAGTGTCGTATTAAGCTCTTCTAAATCAATAAATAGCATTACCTTCATAATATTCACATCAATCAATTTGATTGTTGCTACTGTACTTGATGATGGACCAACATCTATGCTAAACCTTCCAGCCACGAGAAAGGGTTCAATATATATATCAAGAAAATTTATTATTTAAAATAATTATTCATAGATAGGAGAAAAGGAAACAACCTTTGATGGAGGAAATCACGGTAGTTGAGCAGAAGGTCATACTGCGAAGTCTTTCTCTCAAAACCAACCACTTCCCAGAGCTGAAGGTAAAGCCTTAAAAATAAATACACCAAGTTAAATAAGTTAGTTTAACATTGTGGTGAAATCATATCAGTAACGATGGATTAGTACGTACCTGTAAGTCCTGGCGAACAAAGCTGCTAGCTGTCTCTTTAAATAATCATTCACCAATTCAACTACATCATTGGAGCTCGGTTGTATTATGATCTTACAGGAGGAAATGAGTGACTGAGTTAAGTCCTTTACTTTTTTTTATCTAAAGCCCCAAGCTCTTACTTCTTAGAAGTCACTTCATCATGTTCATCCTGGAAATGCAATCAATCAGCCACATTGGAGATACCCCAGCGTACCTGGGAAAATGAGAACTACACAACACATTCACACATTGAGAGCCAAATTACCCTGGTTTTCTGTTCTATTCGCATGTGAGAGTCAGGGCCTCATAGTAAGATTTCCAATACTTCATTTATCTGTATACACACGATACATCAACAATGAGAGCAATAAGATTGATAAAAGTAATAAGTCACTACCCACCGCCAAAAAGTTGGGTGCCGTTGCAATGAGATGGAAAAATCGAGAAGGGAAATATAACCAATAATTTCTAATCACTTACTTGTATTTCAAATGACAGGTTTTTTCCCACTACCAAGATTCCTAGATCTCATAGCATTGGATACAAACGTAAAGGCAACACAAGCGTTTATATTTGTGAAACTATACAAAAAGATGAAGCATCACATTAATAATTCACACTAGGTGTCATATTAAGCTCTTCTAACTCAATAAATAACATTACCTTCATAACAAAAAAACACAAATAAGTAAAGAAGATTACGTGCGATCTTTCCTGACTCAGATGCACTAACTGCAATTTAGCATGTTTATACACAAGCATCTGTTGCAAGTACCTTGCTTTGGCTACTCTGCACCCAAAACGCAGCTCAAAGTCAGTGGATTATTTTGTTAAATAAGAAAGACATCAAATAAATGAATAAACGTGAAGCGTAACAGCATGTGAGAGGCAGGGCCGCATAGTACGATTGCAAATACTTCAACTATCCATATACACACGATACATCAACAACAAGAGCAATAAGATTGATAAAAGCAATAAGTCACTACCCACCGCCAACAAGTTGGGTGCCATGGAAATTTCCCCTGATTTATCATTACTAATAAAACCAGCCACCACCTCCAACAACAAAAAGGCTATGGCAGCAAGAACCAAATTGCCCCTTGGCTTCTTTTGGCTTCGTCACCACTAGCACCAACTCCAAGAAAAACTTAAAGGTCTTGGGAACCATAGGGGTACCTCCAATACCAACAACAATTCAAAGGATTTTGTATTCCTTTAAGTGGAGGAATATAAAGGTGAAATGAAGTCTCGAATTCATGAAGTTTAAGGTGAAATGAAGTTTAAACTAACAAACATTCCACGAAGTTAATCAAACTCACAAAGTACCAGAAAGTATAGGGCTATCTTAGGGACAGAAGAGATCCTATACCTATTTTAAGTTGGCATCAATTTTGAGTGTAAATATATTTGCTACTACCATATATGTAAGAACACTTACTGCTTCTTGTGCATTATAACAGTTTCTTGCTGGTTAATCTTTTCCCTTGGATCTGCACCATCAAAAACTTTCAGAGGCAATGCTAACCTTAAAATCACTGCAATGGTAATATATATGTAATGAGAAGCATTAACTTATATAAGTACAAATTAAAACCAAATAAAAATTTAGTGTAAGAAGAATAAGCCTTCTTAGTCTGAACCAACGAAGCCTAGTCGATGATATACCAATGTGATAACGACATAATAATCTAAGAAATATATATGAACTGTAAAATAATAACAAAGGGAAATTTTCAGCTGAAATTCATGCAACTGTAAACCTACGTACATGGCTTGCCTTGTTCATCGTTCTCAGGTCCTGGTAGAAAACAAAGGGTTTAGAAACCTTAATATATCAGTGAGAAATGAACTAGCTAGTGTCTTGACATGTGAGAAAAAACAAAAAGCAATTACAAATGAAAATGGGAAGAACTAAAAAGAAGGCTACAAAATTTTACCTTAACTAAATTATGGCATATGCGACTTCCAATTAATAGGAGTTCCAGACGCAATTGATGCTCTTCCTCACTGGGAAATAGAATGTGAAACCCAATTTTATCTGCCTACGAGGAGCAAGTTCAAATCCAGGTTAATATATTTACTGCATCTTCTATAGTAACAAATTTTGCTAGTTCAAATAGGTCCTGCAATTACAATTATTTCATTTGAAGTTTAAATGGTAACAGTAGATATCTGAATCTTTGAAGTTGGATTGGGAAAACATAAAAGCAATCACCATTATAGGTCGCAAACCCATGAAAGTATAGGTCCTTCAGAAATCACCATTAATGAAGAAACATAAAAAGCAATCAAGATTGGGTATAAGTTTTGACATAACTGATCCAGGAAAATTACATTAGACAGTAAATTGAAAAAATCCTAACTGCATAGAAGATTGGGTATAAGTTTTTTAAATAAACAGAGATGAATAGGACTGAAGATTATCATGATCTCTTAGTTCCATACCCAGGTGAGAACCATTCAAAATCGAAAACAATAAAAACCAAAATCTCATAGACAACCAAACCTAAAATTGAAACCAAATCATAAAACTAGATCAAAAAGATGACCTTATTACCTCATATCGATGCTTCAAAGTCTAATAAATGCCCTTAAATCTCAGATCGATGCTTCTAACTGCAACAAAAATTCCAACTAAAATCTGTTAGCAAACATAAACCTAAAACCAACATATACACAGAACAAAACGATTACTACATGCAGATCAAACTAGGGTTGATGTGCTTCAATCGATTTTGTGAAAAGGGATCTGAAGATGATTCTGATGACTTTGTGCTCTTGATTAAGAAGAATTCAGTTAAAGAAGAGACTAGGGTTTTCTTTTGAATCTTAGATGAAGTGAAGAAATTGATGGTGGTCATGTGATCAATCTGGTTATAAGGGTTTGAAGTTGTAGTTGAACTAGGGTTCTTCAGAGCTGCAGCTCGAAGAAGAAAGAGAATGAAAGAAAAATGTGGCTGAGAAAACTCTAAGGGATGATAGAAAAGGCGGATAAGGCTGAAGGGGTGGAAAAAAGAAGAAGAGGACTTGACCAAATTTTGACTTGGACGTAAAAACAAGTCAAAGTGTTCCCGACCATATGCGCTCTTCGCATGCACGAACAACTAGCAGTTGCTATTTGCAAGAGAAATCTCGCGGTTGTGAAATTAGCAACAACAGTGTGCGGTTGCGAAATATTAGCAACGGAAATTAGCAACAGAAATTTCACAACGGCACTAGTGTTGTTGCTACTCTGGGTTGCTAAAACCTTAAAATGGTGTAGTGAAAATAATCTGGCAGATTATATGGAACAAAAATTGGCCTTGTGCAATGAAGTTCATCAACAGACTACAGAGTGTGAAATTCTTACTCAATCGTTATAACATTCACAGATAAGGAATAAAGTCCTTATTGAGAAACTGCTTACTGTAACATGTCAAGAGGTATATCTAAACAGATGTTTATAAAAACATTTCCATCAAGGAACGGATACCTTAAGATGACATATAGAGTGCCTTGAACAAAAGACATCAGCAAACTGTCGACTGGCAGATCTAGACCACACGGGTTCAAGTTCAAAGAACATACCATCCTGGGCACAAGATTTAATCGAGGATATTGCATCTTGTAGGATCAGATTCTCGCAACAATTATGTCTCAGCGAAATTATCAATGGTACAACACAATAGCGTCGCAGAACAATTTTAGGAACGACGTCAGCAAGGAACATGAGAAAGATGTGATAGTCTTGCGAAAATTAGAGAGCTTACGAAGTTAACATTTATAAGGTTGCGAGAATGTCGCAAACCATATCCGAAAATAAAGGACAGATTAGCTGTCATCCACTATGTATTTCCTTATAAATAGTCATTCGAGTTGTAAAGGAGAGAGAGATCTTTTTGAGTAAGAAACAAGTAAATAGGAGAGAGAAAGTTCAAAGCAGAGGTCATTCTTAACTTCTTTATCTTTCTTGTAAGAACATTCAAAAATTAATCAATAAAATTAAGAGTGTAAACCTAAAAATGAGCTGATCAACAATGAAATCATATGAGGGGTGTAGTGTAGGATTTCCTGCAACTACATAATGGCGCTAGAAATAGGGAATCACATAAACAACATCACATAAGGCAATAAACAAGATTAATTTCAAATATCAATTTCAGCAAAACTCATAAGGAAGAAAAGAGAAGACTAACCTGGATGAATCCATGAAAAATGATAGCAGGGAGATTGTCTCGAAGAAGATCACGAACTATGAATATCTAGCTTGAAGATGAAGAAGAACTTAAAAAGATTGAAGAGGAAAGAAGAAAGGTTGCAATAATGGAATTTGCAGAAAAATGATGAAGTTGCAGAGAGAATAAAAGGAAAGAAGAAGAGAGTGAAAAGAAATATAAATAGAGGGAATTTTTCCTCGAGAAAATAAACACGGTTAATACGGAAAGATTTAAGCGGTTAAAAAGTAACGGTTACAAAAGACGTGTCGAGAAATAAATGGAAGAAAGAATACGTGTGATAAATGCAGAATATGAGAAGATAAGCAGTTGCGGCATTTCTCACATCATTATCTATTTTGCAGAGAAGATACGATAAGAGGCAAGATGTAGGATCAGAATCTCGCAACAATTATGTCTCAGCGAAATTATCAATGGTACAGCACAATAACGTCGCAGAACAATTTCAGAAACGACGTCAGCAAGGAACATGAGAAAGATATGATAGTCTTGCGAAAATTAGAGAGCTTGCGAAGTTAACATTTGTAAGGTTGCGAGAATGTCGCAAACCATATCCGAAAATAAAGGACAGATTAGCTGTCATCCACTATGTATTTCCTTATAAATAGTCATTCGAGTTGTAAAGGAGAGAGAGATCTTTTTGAGTAAGAAACAAGTAAATAGGAGAGAGAAAGTTCAGAGCAGAAATCATTCTTGACTTCTTTATCTTTCTTGTAAGAACATTCAAAAATTAATCAATAAAATTAAGAGTGTAAACCTAAAAATGAGTTGATCAACAATGAAATCATATGAGGGGTGTAGTGTAGGATTTCCTGCAACTACATAATGGCGCTAGAAACAGTGAATTGAAGATCGAAAGTTGAAGATTGTTAATTGAGAATATTCAAATCAAGAAAGTGATTAAATAAATCAGTGAATCAGTTAAAAGAAAGATGAGAAGAATTAATGAAAATGGCAAAAGATTGGAGTGTAATATGATAACAAAAATCTTGATCAATGAATTTCATGAAAACGTCAAAGGAAGAATACATAAACGAAATTTTGAAGGAAAGAAAGTTATAGCGGTAGAAAAAATATCACCCTTGAAAGAGTGGGAAAAGCAAAAGATTGCATTCATGGCGGAAGAAATACCAAAAGAAAATTTAAACCATACATCTTCGTTGGTCATCACAGTGCCTATTACACGAAAAGAGAAGGATACAACAATAAAATCCGCAGGAGAATGGATGTTGAACAGAACTTTAATCGATACATGAAGTTCAGTTGATATAATATTTTATCATGCATTCCGGGGAATGGGATTTAAAGATGAAGAGATGTCCAATTCAGCATATTTTGTTCACGGCTTTGGAAAATCCACAACAAAACCTAAAGGAGAAATAGTGGTGTGAATTCCACTTAGAGAAATTGAAACATATGTAACATTGTGTGTGGTGGATATGGAATCGCCATATAATATGTTATTAGGAAGATCATGGATACATGCGATAAAAGCTGTGGTATCAACGTTGCATCAATGTAATAAATTCCCCACTCCAAATGGAATAGGTGAAATTAGAGGAGATGTTGACAATGTGAAATTATGTTATCAAATTAAAGTAAAACATTATGAAGAACAAGCAAAAAAGAAACAATTTCGCAGAAAATTGGAAAAGGAAGCAAAGAAGGAAGAATAATTTAGAGTTTATATGATAAGGGAAAAAGAAGAAAAAGGAATACCCAGCGAAATTTCGGAAGAAGGGGAAGAACCCATAAAAGCAATAAAAGAACCAACACCATTGGGAGAACCTAAACCCGGTTACGCTGCTGCAGAACCGACAAAAGAAATAAATATTGGGACTGTAGAGGAACCTGTAATGTTGAGAATTGGAACCAAAATGGATATAGAAGAAGAAGAAAGAACTGTCAACTTGTTGCGAGAATATAAAGATATTTTTGCAGGAAACATGGATGAGATACCATGAATAGATCCATCAATTGCTTCCCACAAATTGGAGATTAACAAAAATGTGAGACCATTTAAGCAGAGAATAAGAAAAATCGCAACAACTTACCATTCCCAAATAGAAGAAGAATTACAGAAAAAGCTTGAGGCAGGAATTATATGAGAAGCTAAATACCCAGAATGGATAGAGAATATGGTCATTATCCCAAAGAAAAACAAGGGAATCAGGATTTGCATAGATTTCACTGATTTGAACAAAGCTTGCTTCAAAGATAGTTTTCCGTTACCCGATATTCCTCAAATGGTGGAATCGGCAGCGGGAAATGATAGGGTATCATCTTTAGATGGGTACAAAGGGTATAACCAAATTCCTCTCGCTGAAGAAGATCAAGAACATACTGCTTTCTTTGCCCCTAGAGGTTTATATTGTTACACGAAAATGCCATTTGGTTTGCGAAATGTGGGAGCGACATATCAAAGAATGGTAGAGAAGGCATTCACAAAATGGATACATAAAACATTAGAAGTATACGTGGACGACATGTTAGTAAAGAGTAAAGAATCTAAAGACCATGTACAAGACTTGAGGGAGATTTTTGAACAAATGCGGCAGTATAACATTAAATTGAATCCTGAGAAATGTACTATTGGAGTTGCATCGGGAAAATTTTTAGGCTACATTGTATCAAAGGAAGGAATACAGGTTGATCCATAAAAAGTGCAAGCAGTTCGTGACATGCCAACACCAGCAACAATAAAAGATGTATAGAAGTTGAATGGTCTTCTAGCTTCGCTGGGGAGATTCATTTCGCGATCATCAGACAAATGCAAATATTTTTTCGATATACTCAAGAAGGGTGCTAAATTTAAATGGAGTGATGAATGTGAAAAGGTTTTTCAAGGAATAAAATAACATCTTATGAATACAACTATTTTACAAAAGGCAGAACCAGGAGAAGAATTATTGATTTACCTTGCGACAACGTCGCATGCATTAAGTGTTGTGTTATTGCGAGTAGACGCAGGAGTGGAGAAACCCATTTATTACATTAGCAAAACTTTTAATACTGCTGAGAAGAATTACTCAAAGATTGAAAAATTAATCTTAGCATTGGTTTATGCATCATTTAAGCTCCGCATATACTTTCAAGCACACAAGATAAAGGTATTAACAAAAATCAGTGATGAAGAATTCTAAAAGATCAGGAAGGGTAGAGAGATGGAATGCACAAGTAGGCCACTTTGATATTAAATATGAAATTTTATCTTCACCAAAATCACAAGTTGTTGCGGATTTGTTGGCAGAATTTCCTTTAGAAGAAGATGAAGCAGTAGAAGAAATGATGGATGTAGAAGAAGAACATGGAGATCCAAAAGATTTATTAACAGAACCAAATAGATGGGAAATATTGGTAAATGGATCATCAAATGGAGAAGGAAATGGAGTTGGAATTGTTTTAATTTCGCCAGAAGGAATAAAGATGGCTTTTTCATTCAGATTGGAATTTGTATCCACTAATAATGAAACAGAATATGAAGCTGTGATACATGCTTTAAAATTCGCAATAGAAATGAAACTATAAAATGCCAGGATCACTAGTGATTCGCAGCTAGTTATTCGCCAAATAAAAGGAGAGTATACTACAAATGAACCATCCTTGAAGAAATACAAGAAGCTGGTCGAAGAATTATAAGCAAAAATCCCAAAGATAAAATGGAGGTACATTTCAAGAAAGGATAATAGACTCGTAGACGCTTTTGCTTTCATCTCAAGCATGATGACAGATCCAACTGCGAGATGCATAAAAATACAAACACTTCCGTCACCATCAATAAATAAAGAAGAGGAAGATGTGGATGTGATGATGATAGATAATGACAAAGAAGAACAAATGAACAATGTAGTAGACTGGAGAATGGAACTTCACGCATATTTGGCGAAAGGAGAAACACCAAGAAATAGATTGGAAACACACAAGTTAAAAATCCGAGCAACGAATTATGAATTAAGAGATGGGTTGTTATACCGAAAATCCTTTAGTGGACCATCACTCAGATATTTGCACGAGAGGAAGGAGAAAAGGTGCTGAAAATGTTACATAGTGGAGATGCTGGCAATCATAGTGGAGGAAGATCTTTGGCACATAGAGCAAAAATGCAACGTTATTATTGGCCATACATGCATGAAGATGCAAAACAAATATCAAGATGCTGCAAAGATTGACAGCAACATGGAAAGAAAATACATGCACCAGGAGCACCATTGTCATCTTCTACCAGTGTATGGCCCTTTGGAAAATGGGGCTTAGATATTGTGGGGCCATTTTTACTAGGAACTGGACAAAGAAGATACTTAATAGTCGCAACACATTATTTCACAAAATGGACAGAAGTGAAGGCAGTACAACATATTTGCGACAAAGATATCTTTACATTCATATTCGAAAATATCATTTGCAGATTTGGAATTCCTGCACAGTTGGTATCTGATAATGGGAAACAGTTTGAGGGGAAGAATATAGAAATGTTACTTAATGCATTCAAGATAAAATGTGGAAAGTCCACTCCTTTGTATCCACAAGCTAATGGGCAAGTAGAAGCAACAAATAAAACAATTGCAGATATATTAAAGAAGAAATTGGAAGGACATCACAGATCATGGTGCGAACAAGTACATAATGCAGTATGGGCTTATAATACAACTAGAAGAGAAGCTACTGGAATGTCACCTTTTTGTTTAACATACGGAGTTGAAGCGGTGTTACCAACAGAAGTTGTTATTCCGACAACAAAAAGAGAAGCTTGGGAGAAAAATCTTAGTGCGGGTTTAATTTTAAACAAACTTGATGAATTAGAAGAAAAAAGAGAAAAATTTTACAACATATGGAGAATTATCAGCGAAGATTAGCTCGAGAATATAATAAACGTGTCAAAATACGTGAATTTCAACCAGGAGATTTAGTTCTGCGAGAAACACCAATATATCAGCGAGAAAATGGTGGAAAATTAGCGAAAAAATGGGATGGACCTTACATCATTAAGGAGATAGTTGGAACAGAGCTTATAGATTAATGGATCCAGAAGGGAGATGTTGGTCATAGATTAGACAGACCATGGAACAGGTTGTATTTGAAAAATATTATCAGTAAGAAGCTTTGAGAAGTTATGAATTCTGAAAAATAATTGCAGAATTACTCATATCAAAAGAAGATCATGATGTGCGAAATTGTCGCAGAGATAACACAGAACAATGACATAAAAGAAAGGGGCGAACCTTTATGGCGTACACCCTAGTTCGCGAATAAAATTTCGCAAGAGGCAAATGTAAGACCTAAAGTACGTCATATTAGGGGGTACCTGTTACATGGCTCAGGGAAAGGCTACACCGCCACCGGAACCTGAGTCATGGAGATTTGGGGTCAATAAAGCCCATCCGGGAGAGGCACCTTGGATTCTCAACTTAAGCATATGACTTAGGTTGGGCGACTAAGGTAATAAGGACTCTCTCAAGGAGTGCAGAATCTATCAAGCGCCGAGGTACACGGTTGAGTCAAGGGTGCCGGGGGCGTTTGAAGCGTCCTTGCCATTCTTGACAAGTCTTGGCTTATACTGCACTCGGCCTGAAGAAAACCCCACTTAGGGTGCAGTCTCGTAACCATAAGCCCTATAGGAAAAGGGATAAGAGGCTGCGAAAACAACTGGTTGTTGTTAAGACTGGATGGGAGGAGCTAACCTTGTATGGTAGAAGTACGCCTCCTTGAAGGGGCAACCAGGGGGAGGAGGAGCGGCCCCCCATTAGGGAGCTGATAAGTGTCTTAAGACGCAAATGTCATGAGGCTTTTTATTCGCAAGGATATTAAGGCTTGTCATATTTGTGCAACAATCCTGAAGAGGCAATAATACAAAAGAAAAGATAAGAAGATCAATGGGTTTTCGCATGAAAGTGCGAAGACGTCCTGCGATTTCGTCGCAAGACGGCAATGTCATGGGGCTTTATTTTCGCAAGAATATTTAGGCCTGTCATATTGTCGCAACATTCCTGAAGAGGCCATAATACAAAAGAAAAGTTAAGACAAGATCAATGGGTTTTTGTATGAAAATGCAAGGACGTCCTGCGATTTTGTCGCAATGACAAGAGATGGCATAATAAGACCTTTAATTAGGAAGGCAAAATAAGACCATATGATAAAACAAATTAATGATAAGCATTCACACAGATTATTTTGTGCAAGAAAGATAATGAGAGGCAAGTATGGGAATCGATATACAAGAAGCATTATCTTTCTTATCAACAAAATATTAAAAGGAAAAGTTGACTTCAAAGTTATTGAAAAATGTAGCTCTCAAAAGTGATAAAAATAAGACAGTTCAAGAAAACAAAGCTAGAAAAGAAGCTCAAGCTTCAATATTAATATCAGTAGCAGGAGATGACAGAAATTCTTCGCCAACATTCTCGCAAGCTCTCTTCATTTCGGCTTTGATCTTCGCCATGACTAGCATTTTGATTATCGCCAGCAATTACTTCTTCAGGAGAAATTTTCATTCTGATTAACACCAGCAAGATACTTCTTTAGAAGGAACCTCTTCTTCATCTTCCAGGAAATTATCCTCGCACCGCTTTCGTAATCATAATCACTATCAGCAGGACGAGGAACTTCATCATCATCTACTTCTAGAGGATCAATTGATGTAGGAGGAAGAGAGTTGGACAGTAAGATGTCATTTACAAGGACTTCAGCCCGGAGATGAACTTGGCGAAGAAGTGCTCTTTGATGATTCCTATCTTGAATATTTAAAATAAGCAAGATAATCAAGTCTTCTTTCTGCTCGATCGCGAGAACCAGTAAGGGTAGAGACGAGCAAGGCATTCTCTTTGCGAATTTTAGCATATTTAGCCTCCAAGTCAGAAATAGAGAATGAAGATTTTCTCAGACTCTGCGAAAAATAGAATACAAAATTTTGTAAAATAAGGAATTCAGAGAGATATGACAAAGAAAAGATAATTAAGGCAGTCAAACTATTATGACTACCTTCCTTTTGCGAAATAAGGTGTTGAATCAAGGATAGACAACTATTCTCCCAATGGTCCATTGCGTCATCAAATTTATCTCCAACTAAACCTTTAAGTCGAGACTGAAGATTTTTCTCTTTAGAAACAAGGAAGGCATTTTTCTTCGCAAGAGAAGAATAAGATTCTTCTAATTTGGAATATTGTTCTTTAAGCTGATTTGCCTTCACACTTAAAGCTATTCTACCTTGAATGAGTGTATCTCTTTCAGCGATAGATGATTCTGTTACTTCTTTAAGTTCATTCTTAAAGAGCGAAGAGATTTCTCTTGGTCAGCACATACTTTTTGGAGAATATTAAGTTGTTGCGAAGATATCGCCATCTTGTTTAAATAAACTCGCTTCTCTTGAGATAAGGTTTTATTCTCATCTGATAAAGTTTCCATCCCTAAATTAGCTTTGGTTAAAGAATAAGAAAGACGAGATACTTCATTACTTAATAGATCTTGTCTTTGAACTAATTGGGTATTTTCATTGGTAAGATTATTTATTTGATCAAGGAATATGAATAGAGGTTATCTAATTGGTTATATTGATCCATTAAGACTTCTTTATCAACACGGGCTTCTTCAACAGCAGATTCAAATTGATATCTCTCCATTACTTTTCTGATTTAATGCTTAACATGCGAAAGAGGGATTTAAAGGATAATTAAACATGGGAAGGATAAAACCATCGAAAAGGCAAATTAAAGACATAGATGAGGAAATCATACCTCTTAATTCATCATTCTTCTTGCGAAGATTGTCACGATCCAGCAAAACATTCTGAAGTTTCTGATTTTCAAGACGAAGAGCATTACATTCTTTTTCTAAAGCTGTCTGCGAAGCAGCTTTGTCAGAACCCAAATGCTTGCTCAGAATTTCGCAAACATTAGACTTGATGGGATCAGTAGAAGACTTCTTCCATCATCCAGAATCTCAGATAAAACCTTGAAAGCAATATCTATCCCTTCCACGGTTTCTTTCGACAGAGGAAGAGACTTGGGTAGAACTAGTAGAGATAGAAGGTTGAGAAACATTCTCAATGGGAAGAGAAGAGGTTTCATTCGCAGAAGGATCCACGGGGAATTTCAATCATAGAAAGATCAACTGGAGAAATGAAATCAGAGGCAGCATTTTCGCGAGTTGGAGATAAAGGTTTATCTTGCGAAGATGTCGCAGGAGATTTGGAAGAAATGAAATCAGAGGCAGCATCTTCACGAATTGGAGATAAAGGTTTATCTTGCGAAGATGTCGCAGGAGATTTGGAAGAAATGAGTAGGTGGAAGGGAACAGAAGTTGGAACAGTCTTGAGGTGGCGAGATTTCTTGTGAGGTTTATGAAGATCTTTATCACCCTGCGAATTACAATCTAGATAAGAAACAGAGGCAACAATATTGTTATTAGAAAAAGATAGTGTTTCTTACTACCTTCTCATTCGCAGACTTTCTTTTATGTGCGACAACTTTATGCTGTGATTTGGGATTGTTAGGGTTCTGAACTGTAAATTTAGTGTTGGAGCCGCTTTTGCTGAAATAACAAGAGTATGGGAATCACATAAACAACATCACATAAGGCAATAAACAAGATTAATTTCAAATATATCAATTTCAGCAAAACTCATAAGGAAGAAAAGAGAAGAATAACCTGGATGAATCCATGAAAAATGATAGCAGGGAGATTGTCTCAAAGAAGATCACACGAACTATGAAGATCTAGTTTGAAGATGAAGAAGAACTTAAAAAGATTGAAGAGGAAAGAAGAACGGTTGCAATAATGGAATTTGCAGAAGAACGATGAAGTTGCAGAGAGAATAAAAGGAAAGAAGAAGAGAGTGAAAAGAAATATATATAGAGGGAATTTTTCCTCGAGAAAATAAACACGGTTAATACGGAAAGATTTAAGCGGTTAAAAAGTAACGGTTACAAAAGACGTGTCGAGAAATAAATGGAAGAAAGAATACGTGTGATAAATGCAGAATATGAGAAGATAAGCAGTTGCGGCATTTCTCACATCATTCTCTATTTTGAAGAGAAGATATGAGAAGAGGCAAGATGTAGGATCAGAATCTCGCAACAATTATGTCTCAGCGAAATTATCAATGGTACAGCACAATAGCGTCGCAGAACAATTTCAGAAACGACGTCAGCAAGGAACATGAGAAAGATGTGATAGTCTTGCGAAAATTAGAGAGCTTGCGAAGTTAACATTTGTAAGGTTGCGATAATGTCGCAAACCATATCCGAAAATAAAGGACAGATTAGATAGTCATTCAAGTTGTAAAGGAGAGAGAGATCTTTTTGAGTAAGAAACAAGTAAATAGGAGAGAGAAAGTTCAGAGCAGAGATCATTCTTGACTTCTTTATCTTTCTTGTAAGAACATTCAAAAATTAATCAATAAAATTAAGAGTGTAAACCTAAAAATGAGCTGATCAACAATGAAATCATATGAGGGGTATAGTGTAGGATTTCCTGCAACTACACATCTCGCAATTTTCCTAACAAAGAGGATGGGTTCAAAACCCAAGAAGAAGAACATGATGATGTTCAAAAAGGGGGAAGATCTCCTCATGAGGTATTTGATGAGGAATATCCACATCCCAGTGCTTAACCGCATTGGATTGTGCATCCTTACAATGCTCAATCTTCGGCTGTAAGGAAGCACATATACCTGGGCTATTGGTATCCAAATAATATCTCTTACTCAACATAGAGAGATTATACAATCTACCTTAAGGATATTTTAAACATATTTATGTGTAGAAAGGTTGTCTTATAAAAAACTTGTGTAAAAGGGATAAGTGTAATTGTTTGAAGTATCTCTTGATGGCGATCTTGAAGATAATCTCTTTTTGGAGAATGTTGTGTTCCAATAACACATAAGATGCGAAAATCTTTTCAAATATTGTTAGAATTATCTATTTAAGGCTGATATCTATGTTTGGTATGTGTTAAAGGTATTTCTAGTATATGTACTCAACGTCTCTGAGAACTTATGCTAAAGGATGTATTCTCAAACCAGATCTCAAGTAAAACTTCTGAAAAAGCCTTGAGTGGAATGACTTCTGAGGAAACCGTTCATCTCGATGATACCTTCAAGAAATCTGGTGGTGAAGATATAGAAAATGAAAAGGAAGATGTCACTAATCTCCTTGTCCAAAACAGTTTGGATGCTAAGATTGATATTATCAATCTTCGTCAGGTCCTCCTCAGTACCATTGAAACTCATCATAGACAGGTAGCACTACTAAGAACTGTTATCCGTAATCAAAGAAAGCTGATTAAACTTGGAATCGGTAACAGGGAGTTTGCTTGAAATATTAATCGAAAGGTTAATGCATTAGCCCGTGAACATAATCAAGGTACTGTGTGCAGAATCCGAGATATCAGTCGAGACGCTATTGATGAAGATCCTAAAAAATTTAAGGAAATTGAAGATGATCTCTGAAAGATCTGAAGAAAAATAGATAGTAGTTTTTTATTATTTCAATAAAGTTTATTATGAATAAAATTATTTGATTTATAATTTTTCTTGTGATGGTTTTTGATTTACATAGCATGTGCTTGAATGCTTTATTATTTCTATGGATGTTTATGGGGTGTTTGATTTCGGTTTTATTACCTTGATATTCGATCTCATAATGTTGTGAACCCTTATGGTTTGGGTGACTTTTTGATTTAGCAGGATTAAGTTCTAGCCCATGTTTGGTAGACTTTATCAAGGGATCATGAGAGGTTCTGGTAGAAACAATATGTGAAAAATTCACAATATGTTGAATCGGTTTTGGTTTAGCATAAAAGCATATGTGTTTCGACGGTTTTTAACTTTTGCTTGCAATTGTTAAAACCGGTTTTCAACCTTTCTCTGGTAAAGGTTGAGGGTTGTTGTTATTCTTTTATTTTGCATAAGGATGACAACATAAGGATATTTCGATATCAATTCTCCTTGGAAGAAGAAATATGCAAACATATTGGAGAAATGGATTCGAAATTTGAGGTAACAATGTTGTTAGTTAATTGTTTTCCTGTTTAAAAAAAGCCTGATTTTTATTGCATATATATTTTGCTTTTGCTTAACAAAATTTCGGTATAATTAATTTTTTATTCCATGATGTGTGTGTGGATGTGTGTGTGATTCAATCGGTTCCGGTTAAGAAAAACTATTGTTATCTTGCTTTATTGTGTGGTATCAATTGTTTATAGGCTTACAAAATCTCGGTGCAATTGCGGTGTTTTAATGCTTATGTTGATTCAATTGCTTCCGGTTGAGGTGAATAATTTTGCAAGTTGATTTATTTGGTTTGTATGAATTATTTATGGCTTAATGAAAGAAAAGGTTTACGGGATGAGTTGTTTAGTCCAATTCGATTCCGGATAAGAGAAACTAAGTTTATCTTAGTTAGACTTATCAAAGTGGAGGTTTCGGTTATTCAAGTCTAATCGAATGCCTTAACAAGAAATGCTAGTTAACTAACCTATTATTTTGCTTGTTTAAAATTGAAAGGTCTAAGTTATATGGATAATTAGAACCTGATGAGAAAAATAGAGTTATCTTTATTTTGGTCTTATCGAATGAAGCAGTTGTATTTGTATAATCGGTTTAGTAAAGGGACTAAGTTGCTTAGTTGATTTTTGGTTTGCTAAACTAAATTGGAAAAATTGCTTCGGGCAGTTGTTTCCTTGGAAACATATCAAAACAAATTACTTTAATTTGTAGTTTCAGTTTTGATATTGGTTATCAAAAATGATGTGTGGAACCCTCGTGCTTAACTCTATAGGTTTGCAAGTCTATTTTGATATTTGTAAGATTCTTTTCGTGTTGTCCTTTATTTTTTGCAAGTCTATTTTGAGATTTGTAAGCACATAAGTGCTACATTTTATATCCATATTTATATTAGATAGGGCTCAATATTTTGGCTAATAACACTATTTCAGAGCTTTTGTAGGAAATACACGAGAATATAATCATTCGAAGATAAGTGGCTAAAATGTGTAGCTAAAATGGTGTTTGCGGCCACAGTGATCGAATGTGGTTGGCCTGATATTTCTATGTATGAGCAACCAGTCAAGTCACTCATGACACCAAAAGAGGAAGTTAAATTAAATGTGCAAGTGAATGTCCTTTCCAAAGCTAAGAGATAATGGACCATGTGGCACCACTCCACGTTTCGGTTTCCGTGAGAGCATAAGAAATTCTTATTTCTTAATTAAGTTGCCATCCTCTATTTGGGCAAAGTCTACAAATCTTGTTGATGGGAAATGAAAGAGGAGATGTGGCAGTTGAAGTGTATAGCTGAATGCAGAGATGGACTGTATGCGTCGGCTGCAATTGGTGACAATGGTTGTTAAGGAATGGAAAGGGGACTGTGCTTCATACACATTGCAGTAGTGAAGATGGAGAATGGTTATGAGTTGTTGGTTCGAATGAAGATGGACAGAAAAGGAATGCTGCTGTAGCCGGAGGCAAGAAAGCAAAGAGATGGGCACTGTTGTTAATGGAGACAAATGAAGAAGGACGCCGACGAACAGAAATGATGTCTGCTGGTTTTAAAGGTGCTGTAGCTGTTTGCGAGAATGAAGAGAATGGAAGGCAGTGGTGTTGTTTCTGGTACCGTGAATGGTTTGCCTTGCTGGTGCTTAGATAGTCAGGGAATATAACCGGAACTGGAGGAAGCTCAGGTATGAAAGGTGTTGGCAGTGGAGCTCGAGTGTCGGAAAGAGCTGGATTAGGAAGCAGGTGGCTGTAGCTGCTCGCGGAGATGCAACAACAATGAGATTTAGGAGTTCGATTCTCGGTATGGACTGATATTGGGGTTCGAATTAGAAATTGGTTGAGCTGGGTTGGTTTCAAGAGTAAACCAGCTGGGAGGAACGGAGGTTCAAAGTCAGTGAAGATAGAGTTGTTGTTGCTGGTATTTGGAGAGTTATGCACCGGGAATGACTGAATTCAAGCTACAAGAAGTGAAAACGTTGTGTGATGGCTCAGGTGAAGAAACGTAGAAGGTCAGGGAGTATTGCACGAGCCTGTGCAACCAGTGAAGACTCTGAATTGCAGTTGGGAGTGCTATGAACTGTTGGTTATTGGGAAGTACTTGGCAGCGGCAAAGTGAGGTATCCAGACTCACTGTTTCATGGAGGTTCGCTGGAGTTGGATGTCTGCCAGTGAACGAAGGTGACAGAGAAGAACTGGCGCAGAGAAGATGGAGAAGGGTCTGCGTGTTGCAAATCGATGGAGATATGTGTTGTGGTTGAGGAAGTAAGTGTCTTGCTAATCCAAACAGGGAACAGAGAGACATATGCACTGTGCTGGCTCAATTGGTTCTCTACGGAGTTGTTTGTTCAATCAGATGGGTAGCTGAAGCTTGTGCAACCGGTCACGGCAAGGCAATGAGAGAATTATTTTGGAGAGATTTGAAGTGATGCACGGACAGAGATACGAAGTGGTGATTTGGGACCTGAGTTATGGCTGGTTCGTGAAAAGAATATGAGATGTTTTAGAAGCTACAACATCTAATGAACATGGTCAGGAGATCGGAGTTGCTGCTCTAACCAACTTCAGGATGGACAGAATAAATGGATCCTGTGGCTGAGAACTGAAAGGTTCAGAAGGTGGAAAACTGAGCAAGTCTGATTCGGAAGGAGGAAAGCTCTGGTGTTGCTGGTCTGAATTTGGAGCTACTTGTGGGCTGGGCCTTGGCTGGGTCTTGGAAGATGTGCTAGGTCTTATTGTTAGAGCAAGTCTTATGGTGGAATCCAACCTATTTCAAGTGTGGAAAAATCATGGAATGTCAAGTCTAATGGCTTCCAAGTTGGGGTTTTCCACAGAAAATCCAAGCCTCCACCGTTTCGTGGAAGGGTTCGTGGAATTCCTCTGAACGTCAATAAGAATAGCGTTAAACGCCAATAAGAATAGCGTTTTTTTTTTGTCCGTAGATTTAGGATGAGTTGTTGAAATCTAACGGCTGAGAAAAAACGCTATTCTTAACAGCGTTTTTTTAACGCTATTAAGAATAGCGTTTTTTTAGCGCTATTAAGAATAGCGTTTTCACTATTCCACCACTACACTTGCACTTCCATCCACGGTTCCAAATGCTGAGGTGGCGTGGAAGATGGAAGATGGAAGATGGAACTCTTCCACCATACGACTTGCTCTTATACTCGCAGCAGCGGAGACATAAGAAAGCAGAATCTTGAGAAAGAGGGAGGTCGGTTTTGGAGTTGCGGCTACTGAGCCGAAACCAGAGAAGAGAAAGGAGGTGGAGCCGCCGTGAAGGTTTTTGGAGCGGACAAAACAAGGGGAGAAGAAGATCTTTCTCTTGTTATTACTTTTGATGGGTTTTGAGAAATCCACAATTATGTTTTGCTAGACTTCATGTAACTAGGGTTCATGGAGAAAGCTATTTTAAGCATAGACCATTTTGAAATAATTGGAATTATTTTGGTATTAGGCTATAAAAATGAATATTGAAGTCCATAATTATGTTTATTGATTTTATTAAAATATAAGTTGTTGCACAAAAAAGGCTTTGTATATTAGCCTAAATTCATAAATGCTTATAGTTTGCAGTTGTATTTGTTAGTATTTGTTAATCCATGCTTAGGTTAATTCTTGGGAATTTTGACAAAGTGCCCCCGTTTTTTAAACCCATAAAACTAATGCCCCCGTTTTTTTCAAACTTTCGAAAATGACCTTACCGTTTACTTTCACCCCTTGGGCCCGTATAATGGATTCAATGGTCGTTTACCTAGTCAAAAACGACGTCAAATTACCATAAACCCATCACTTATCCTTAAAAGTGAGAAATATCTTCACGACACTCTCTTTCTTCTTCTCTTCTCTTCTATCTCAGAGAAAAAAATTTGGCGATTCAATTGAATCGATAGGTTAGTTAAATCGATAAATGTTTCTGGTTTGATTGATCAGTCTATTGAAGATTAAATTGAATGGTTTCATCGATGGCGACGACTGTAAAGGAAAATGTGATGTCCAGGTAAGAGATTTTAAAACCCTAAGTTTTGATTTTGTTAGATCTGTACTTGCACGATTTAATCAAATGATTTGGAAGGTTTTCCGATCAATATAAAGTGAAACCCATAACTTTATTTTTTGAAACCCTCACTTTTTCATCATTTTTTATCTGTTTCTTTTGTTTTGTCTGTGAAACACAAAGGGAATCTTCCTTTTGTTTTTGTCTTTCACTTAAACTTGAAAATAAATGATGATGTAAAGAATCTGCAGTTGAATCTGATGAAACTTTTACTTAAAAAAAAAATAATTGTTTAATTTTGTTAGAATTTCTGTCTGTATTTGTATGTGTATTGGGTATGTATTTGTATGTGTATTGAGTCTGTATTTGGTTTATATTTGTATGAATGCCTTATAATATTGTTTTGTATTTTTGTATATTTCAGTGGCAACATTGATAAGGGAAAAAGAAAGTTTAGAGACATAAGTTGTTATTGTACTGACAGTAAGATTGAGTTTGCTTTCAAAAAGTTACAGAGAGATAAGATGAATCTGAGGATGTTTCAGCAAATGGTTCACAGGAAGTTGTGTTTGGAAGATATAGATGAAGTTATTTTAATGTGGATATCAGAACATGGACATCCATGGACTCTAAAGAATGATCAATCTTTTTTTTGGTTTTGGGACAATGCTGTGGTAAATGGCAATGGTTTCATTCAGTTGGTTGTCAAGATTAAAAATCCCGGATGGGATGTAACACCTAAGAAATCAGTATCAAAGTCACCTCAAGTGAGAAGAATCCCAAGACTTGGAGGTGAGAAGAACCAAAGTGATGGTGGTGCCACTGCTGGGAAGTTGTTTGGGCAGGGAAGTTCACAACCTACTCAAGCAAGTGTTGTTGGTGACAATTTGGGAGAAGGATCAAGTAGTACACTAATTCAAGTAGATGAGGAACCAGTTTTAGTTGATGATGAATTTTTTGATGATGAATATTGGTTAAAAAAATTTAAAGAATAAACTAGATGAGATTGTAATTCAACTTGAGAACAAAGAACTAGATGAGCATCATCTTGTAGAAGATCCTGAAGCTGCAGCCGCTTATAATAGTGATGAAGACAATGAAGATTCAAGTGATGTTGAAAGTGAAAATACAGTTGAAGGTGCTTATAACCTAAACACTTGAGTTACTGTTTTGTACTTTTGTACATTTAATATGTACTGATGTATTAGTTATTATTGTACTAACTGATTCAAGTTATTGTTATGCAGATAATGATGATGCAAGTGATGATGGTGCAGAAGTAAATGACCAAGATAGGTTAATGATGTTGCTTTTATGGTTGTAGTGTATTATTGTTGGGCTCCCAATATTATTTTTGTTTTGCTATGGCATGTTTATATGACTGATGAAGGTGTAGAACTAACTAGAGCTTTTTATTTTGTACTTATTTAGGTAAAGAGGGTGAAGAAAACCCACAATATTACAAGGATTTCCGAGTTGATAACCCTGAGTTTTAGGATGAACCTTGTGAGCTTTTTGATGACTCATATTTTGTTCAACCACTTGATCCTTCACAAATGATAGTAGGTACTACCTTTCCTGATAAAGATGCATTCGAAGGACATCTTAAGCTTTTCTATGTAAAAAATGAATGTGAATTTAAGGCTGAAAAGAGTGACAAGAAAAGACTTAGGGTTTGGTGTGAAAATAGGTTTTACAATAGAGGAAAGGTTGGGTGTGAATGGTTTGTTTTTGCTTCAATACTACCAAAGCAGTCTACATTTAAGGTTAGGTCTGTGAACTTAACCCATACTTGCAAGGGAATGATTGTAGAAGACAAGATAATGAATAGATCTGCAGATCCTCCATTAGTAGCTGAAGTTATACAAGAACAGTTGAAGAATGGCTCTGGAAAAGTAATTCCAAGACCAAGACAAATTCAAGAGGTTTCAAGGCTTCTCA
Source organism: Papaver somniferum (assembly GCF_003573695.1). NCBI lineage: Eukaryota > Viridiplantae > Streptophyta > Magnoliopsida > Ranunculales > Papaveraceae > Papaver > Papaver somniferum. The sequence goes on along the minus strand of NC_039360.1, from coordinate 11,987,186 downwards.
TCTCATTGATATTACTTATCATACAACATGGAAGGCTAGGAACTTAGTGATGGAAGCTAAGTATGGGAGTTATGAAGAGAGTTACAAACTAGTTCCTCAGTTTTGTAAGATGGTGCGTCACTCCAACAAGAATTCAGTTGAAACTTTCTCATATTGTAATACTGACATGGATTTTGTGTCAATGACAATAAGCTTTGCTGAAGCTATCAAAGGATGGAAGGATGGGTGTAGATCAGTTGTTGGGTTAGATGCTTGTCATTTAAATGATAAGTGTGGTGGTGTGTTGATGGATGCAACTGGGTTAGATGGTCAAAATGGTTTAGTCACATTAGGAATTGGTGTTTTTCATGCTGAAACAATTGAGAATTGGATTATGTTCCTCACTGACTTGAAGCCATTACTCTTAAGCCATGAAAAGCCATTGACATTCATTTCAGATAGGCAAAAAGGGCTACTTGAAGTTGTTCCTGCTGTTTTCCCAGACTCACATCACAGATATTGTTGGAGGTTAGCTTCTCTTGAACTTATTTGCGCTGGTCATTAATTTTCTTAGAGTGTGCTAGCTATTTATAAGTTTTTGTTGTTTCAGGCACTTGTATAACAATTTTAAGCAGCACTTTAAGGGACAAAAGTTGTATAGCTTACTGTGGAATGCAACCAAATGCTACAAGAAGAAACATTTCTATGTAACATCTCAAAAACATTTCTTACTGTTGATATGTTTATGGTTTTTTTTATGGTTTGTATATGTGTTATAACCTGCTAATTTGTTTATGGTTTCTGTTTGTTGTATGCAGAAACATATGGAAGATATGAAGAAGGAGAATCCTGCTGTTGTGGTGCACCTTGAAAAGGCTGGTTTTGAGTCATGGTCTAGAGCCTTTTTTGATGACACTAGTAAGTGTGAACACCGAAATAACAACTTTAGTGAGTTATTTAATTCCATGGCAAAAAACCTTAGGAACAAACCAATATGTAGACTAGGAATTCTTTGTAATCAGTTGGTTATGAGTTTGTTTCACAAAAGGAGAAAAGAAAGTGCAAAATGGAATCCAAATGGGTTGGTTCCTACTGCTATGAAACTGATTGGTAAATTGTGTAAGTTGGTTGGTGCATTTAAAGTAGACCATGTGTGAGTTGTAAATTGTATGAAGTTACAAATGAGGGTAGAATGCAGTCTTTATTGTCAACTTGGAAGAAAAGCAGTGCAGTTGTCTACAATGGAAACTCAGAGAGTTTGTTTGTCAACATGTTGTTTGTTGTTTAAAGCCATTCAGGCCTGATTGGACAAAGTAAGTGTATACTTTATCAGAATTTGTTTTGTTGCATCTCAACTTTACTAAGTTTGTATGCTGTCAACTTTAACTGCCTTGTTGTTGTTGTTTTTTTTTGCAGGTATTGCTCTCATTATTACACAGTTGCTGCATACAGAGCCACATATGCTCCAGTTGTCTGTCCATTTCCTCCTCAAGAAGATTGGCCTCAGGTATTTAGACCACATATGCTTTATTTCCATTTTGTAACTCAAATGCATGTTATTTAGACCTTAAATGTATTTCCATTTTGTAACTCATTGTTATTTTTGTAGTTGGAAGAACATGAAAAGGTTGAATTGGAATCTGCTATCAAGATCAGGAAATCAGGAAGGCCTAGAGTTAAGAGGAGGAGAGCATGGGATGAGCCTAAAGCACCTACAAAGGCATATTCATGTTCAAGATGTAAATCAACTGGTCCTAACAAAAGTACATGTCAAGGTGGTGATGTTGGCAAGAATACAAAAGCTAAGAGGAGAAGAACCCAAGTAAATGGTGCTACCTTCACATTTTTTGACAGACCTACTCCTAAGAAGAACCAATCATCTCAACCATCTGGCATTAGCAAAACAACAGCTGCATCTTCTTCTAAAGCTAAGAAAGCTCCTGTTAAAGCTTCTACAACTTCAAAGAAGCAGAACATGAGTCAGACAAAGAAGTGAATGTCATTATATGGTGTGCAGTAGTTAGAGTTATGACTTTTTAGTATTAAAGTTTCACGTTTATTTGAACATCTTATTTTGGACATCAATGTTATTTTGGAACATCTTTATGTATGAAATAGTACTTTTTAAATCATGTATTACATATGAAATGAAGCATGTTTGCATGTTAAGACCTTTTCCTAATTTTGTAACTAAATCAATCATTTTTTGTGTTGAATCTCTAAATCTCTCCTTTGCAGCAAGGAAGATAGCATCTGTAGACCATCTAAAAGCATCACATTTTTGGCAGGTAAGGTAAGCTATTCCCTTGTCGTGTTGATTGTTGCATATCTTCAGGTACATTCTGGAATTGCAGATTGAAGAGAAGCAAAGTTGATGGTGCAGTGGACAAATTTCAATTCAGTGATCATCTTCTCCACAAGCTTGGCAGCTTTTATCTGAAGGTAACAACACCAACTTGTATTTACAATGGTTAGAAGCATCTTCAAACCATTCAAAATAATTGCAGGTAGGTATTGTGCACTTTAAGAACATTTTCCCATAGTTTTCATTTGTTGTAGATTGAAGCAATGCTCTTACACCATGACAGGGAACATGCTTGCACCTGGAATATAGCCAAGGACACACTTTTGTCTCATGATTGCCTTGTACATACATAGCACACTCGGTAATGTTTTTTTCATTCTCACCTTATTGTTGTTGCTGCTACTATTAGTACTACCTGGAGAGTCTTTTGCACCTCCACCCATCATTGTTTCTGAGTTTTCTTAGCTTTGTGTGAATTTTTTTTGAGTTACAGAAACATATGGAAGATCATTGGGATCATTTGTATATATACAGGTTGAAGAAGATGGAATTGGGAATAAGACCGTTGGGAGATAAGATCTTATTGTGGACCGTTGATTTTTCTTTTACATTGATGGTTAGATGGATGCCACGTGTTTCTTATTGTATCGAGTCGAATCAACGTCAACTCAGCGATTCAAGTAGATTCAACTCTATTTAGTTGGAAGGGTTTTTTAAACTATTTTTCACTGTCACCTATGCATTAATGGATGTTAACTGTCATTCACCGTTTTTTACTTTTTTCTGAATAAAACGGTCAAGGCAAGGGTACTTTAACAAATGTTTAAAAAACGGGGGCATTTTTTTAGCGTAAAGTGAAAAGTAAGGGTATTTTATCAAAAATCCCTTAATTCTTTTGATGGGTTATGCTTAGACGATGCAAATGAAAATTGTGAATCTATATTTTTGATAATTCCCTCGTTATAATAATTTGATAGGGCATGCTTAGATAATTTGATGGTCTATACTTAGGAGATGCGAGTTTAGGATCGAAAATTATATCAATAATAGGTGTTGCAATAGAACATGTACATATATACATAATTAGAATTCGAATTCTTTTTGGTGCAAAATTATAAGTGGTAGTGGAATCCATTGACCCTGGTTACCGACTCTTCCTTGTTGCATTTAAGTAATTCTTTTTATTTTCGTTCTTTTTAAATCTTTAATTCCAAAAACCCAAAAAAACATCATTGTTGGTTAGTCAATTAGGAATACTGGTTATTGATATTTCCACCGCTCCTTGTGGGAACGACCCGTACTTGCCGCTGTCTACTAGTGAACACCGTGCGATTGCGGTTATTACATATAGGGTTCTTCCGAAATCTATCAATTGCGAAGACTTGAAGAAGTGGAGAAGTAAGAAGCTAAAACGAAAACATCATCCTTCCAATTGAGGTTAGTGATATTTGACTTGAACTGTTTCATTCCATAACGTATCTTTCAAGTCGTGCATATTGAAAACAAAACTGCGAAGCATGTTTGAACTCTAGATAGACATAGTATTAAGGAATACAATATGAAGTTTATTGCTTAACCATTAAACTTTGAAGATAAGACATCGACATAATCGTTTAAATGCTATTGTGATTATGTATGGGTATGAGGTGAGGATTTCATCCTAGGAAACAAGTTTTACATGTGTTTTAAGGAAGTAAGTTCATCAACTTGTTTATGAATCGAAAAGGAAATCGCAGGCGTTATTCGGATTGTTATTCATTGTATATCTTGTGAACATCCAATATGTGTGATTTAGTATAACCGCTCACGACTTGTTTGTGTTCTTGGTAGAACTATTCACAAAGGCCTGACTTATGTATTGGTATGACTTTTATTAGTGAACCCGATCTTAAGTAATCACCTGTGAGGTATGATCGAGTTTGTGATTGACTGGACCGAATCTGGGTAAAGGGGAACTGATCCTATGAAGAGGTGCAGTACATCACAAAGGGGAATCGATCCTTGTATGAGGTGCAGCAAGGTTTATAGTAGAAAGGGTAAATGATCCTATGAACATGTACAACACGTTTTTAGGCAAAGGGGAACGATCCTATGGACATGTGAAACACATATAAGTTAGATACCATATATAGGTGGGGAACTAATCCTAGTACCTAGTCAACCGAATTTTGGAAAGCTAGTGTGACTATGCACATTACTCACATGGAGGTAGAACCGAAACTTGTTTTGGTAGAACCGTTAAACCCCATGATTTGTGATTGAGCGTTTCTTAATAAATCGTATAGTTCTTGAAAGTCAGATGAACCATTTCTAAGCTTATTTGGAAGTGTGGCAAATCGGTTTCAAGGGTGTAAATATGAAGATTTTTGTTAAAAGGAGAGCAAAATGAGATCTGAGGAGCGCAAAAATCGTTGTTAACTCATTCATTTAGGCCGATTTAATATATTTATGCAACTCAGACAAAAATAACCTTAATAACACATGGATTCTTCGCACGCTCACTAAACAGATTAACCTAAAATTTTGTTTCATTGCCGCTTTCGCAGACACAACCACCATCACTGCCATGACGCCACCACCACCGCCACCACTTGCTCAATTTCCGCCACTACTAGAGAACTAGCTATTTAATTATGCAAGAAGGGTATTGAAAATTCTGTCAAATGTATCATCTATTCAATTCCAAAGGAAAAAGGGATTCAATCAGATAAAAAACTTTGATTACTGAATTTATAAATAGCGATAACGATTCAACTTTGGCACCAGTTTTCTAAATGGTAGAAATGATTGAGTTTTAAATGGTAGAAATGATTGGGAAATAGATAGTAAAATCTGTCATTTTAGTAAGTAGTTTTAATTAACGGAAACTACAACGAAACAGATTGAAGAACAGATCACAACCTTGGTTTTCTTTTCCGTCTTTGACTTTCGACGGAGTTAGAAAAGAAAAATAGCTTAATATTTGGAAATGCTATAGGTATGTACAAGTTGGTAGTTACCAGAAGGAGGGCAGTGGTGGTGTACAGCGACATGGATAGAAGTTCATGAAACAAACATCTTCGATTAGGTTAATCATTAATGTTGGATAGTGGCTTTGCGATGAAATCGTGTTTAACAAGGTTAGTTCAGTCCAATTTGCGTAAAATTTTTGAATCGTAGCTAGTCAATGAGTCAACCACGATTTTTGCACTCCTTAGATCGTATTTTGCTCTCCCTCTAACAAAAATCAATATGAAAGAGGACTTAAAAAGTAAGGATGTCGACACACTTTGAACACAGGCAGTATTGTTTATCTTTTATTGTTCAAAGTTATTCCTTAATGGCTACAGGAAGAAAATCCGAGGATCGAAATTAAATAAGTTAAGAATCTGTTAATTAAGGCTGTTAATTTTATATATGGAAAATAAGAATTGATAATGTGCATTTGATAGTTAAAGATTTTCCAAGGAGATTTTCGGTCATTATTATGGATAGAGAATTTCCAGGAATTATGAAAACCGAATTTGGAATGTATGGAATATATTTGAGAATATTTTCGGTTTTGGAAATTCCTTGGTGTCCAAACTTCCTTGCCTATAAATACTTGAAGTTTGCATTTCTAGCAAGTTAATCCTTCGTGACAGCAAATTTCCTCGGTTGTGTTGTTACTGGTGTAGCCGCCTATTCGGAGAGGAGAGTAACCTAATTAGGTGAAACCTCTTACGGCCGCTCAGTTTAAAGTCTTCTTTGGGATTGAGAAGCTATACGAGTACCGTTGGTGGGAAACTAGATAATTCTGGTTTATTTTGTGTTTTCGATTGATTTGATTGACTAACAGTGGTTGAACTTTGATTGCACCTAGTTTGTTTATGCTTGAGAATCTTCTCTTCTGATATAAGAACTAGATCGAAGTTTCGACATGGATCTTTAGACTGTTGTTAGTGTTAAAGATGATCTTGTGATAATCCATTGTTAACAGACTCCGTTCTGTGCGTGATTGATCACAAGAGATTCAAGTTGTTGTGTGCAGGTGTTTACTGAAGATCTAAGAAGATTTGAAAACAAAGAAGAGATTTAAGATTTCTGACTTGGGTTCATAATCTTTGGTGTGCACAATACTTGTTTCGGTATAAGAGGATCCAACTATAATCGTTTTATCCTTGTGGTAGATTGGATTGATTAGTTGTGTAGATCGGCATCAATACAATTCTTTGTGATTAAAAGTATTGATTGAAAAATATTAACGATTACCTTTGGTAATTGAACATAAGATAGATCTAAGAACCTGACGAAGGAGTTTATGTTAAGATAAACAGAAGAGCATTTGTCCGACTCATATCACTTGGTTGAATAGAGTTGATACCAAACAGATTTGTTGTTCCTTTACGGTTTGGAATACAAACCAAAGGAATTGTTCCAAGTACGTGACTTATTTATAAGTTGGAGGCTTGGGAATACAGACGGAACTAGGTGAACTATAGGTTTAGTGGAAAACAGCCGATTTAAGATAGTCAGGTAGTGTTGTTTTAACGAGTTAAACGGCACTTTAAGAGTGTTGCTGAAAGTGTTGTAGATTCAGTGTCTTTTTCTGGAACTACACTTTCTAAGTGCCATGAATTACGATGCTTTCTGAGTGCCACTACGCACGACACCTGGGTATCATCGTAGATTTGATTTTTTTTAATATAAAAAAAATTAGTCAGATCTGGCTAGCTGACTCCAATTATTCTTACTGGGCTGAAATAAATCTGATTCAAATTCAAATTGTACTAAAATGAAACTCAAATTAAACTGAAACTCAAATCGTCTCGATCTCGTATCCATAGACGATCACAAGAAGTGTGAATCGATTAATTATATTGTCTCGACTCAGTCCATAGACAATCACTTTCGGAGAAAGGACTTATAGGTAAGAAAAGTTTTAGATTTAGGTATATTTGGGTACCCTCGCCTTTTCACACTGGTACCGTAGTTTTCTCTATCTGTCAGTTAGAGATCTCTGAGGTTCCCTGAACCTTCTCGCCAGAGTGAAAAGTTTGTTTACCCTTGACCTAGCAATGTTGTTGTGCATATAGGTTTCGAGAAAAGTTTCTACTAGGACTCCATAATTTTCAATTGACCCTTCGGGTAAAGTGTAGAACCAATTCGTAGCTTCGCCTTCCAGGCTAGCTGGGAAGAATTTTCACATAACAACGTCATTACTCTTTCATTGTAGTATCGATATCATATACATCTTAACATGCTCCACAACATCTCCAGTGCCATCGAACCGGGATGAGAAGGTTGGTAGGGTGCATTTTGGAGGAAATGACGCTTGCTCCAGTTCTCGGGTGAAGGGGGTCTTTTCAGCTTCGTTGATGACTTCCGCCAATTTGTCATCCTCACCATCTCCATCCAGCTTCTTATCCATTTCCTCAAGTTTCCTGAGCTTAGTTTCAGTTGCGTTATCGGGTCCTCCATTTTATTGGGGTATTCTTCTTCGATTGACGAATCTTCGAGAGGACCGTACCCCATTCTCGGGTTTGTGAGCTCGGGCACGGGTCCTCGGTGTCGGGGAGGTTCATAAAAAATCCCAGATCGGATTCGATCGCTTGATGCCCTTGATTTCTAAGTCGATGGTTTTCTTGCTCAGGTACTATATTTCTCCTTTGTAATTCTCTCATGAATTCCTCCTGTCTCCTTTGGTTTGCCAAAATTGCCAACAAGGTAGGATCTGTGCTCTCAAGACTAGAAGGATCATGCTGATGGTTCCCTGGTGCATCCGATGGTGCCACTGGTGGTCGTACTGGTGGTCCTCGGGCCTCATTCGTCTTCCCTAACTGAATCTGTTGGAGTCGTTCCTCTTCGCGATCTATAACGGCTTGGTGTTCGGCATGCAGCCTGGCTCGTTGGCAGTCTTCTTGTGCTAGCAGTGCTTCTTCATCGTCTTCAGTGTCTGATGCAGTTAGCCCATCCATCATGTTCTCTGGTCTCCTCTGACTTGGCTTGATTAGAAAGTAGACACGACCCGGTGGCCAGCACTTCTGGGACTGTCAGGATTCTGAGGAACCGAACAGTAGCGGGAACCAGCATGCAATAAGGAGTTACTGACTCGCGACAGGAGAGTATCCATCGACGAGCACCCGATGCGAATCAAACACCAGCCGCAGGAATGACAACAGTCAACAAAGAAGTCAACTTGGGTCAGGATGTTGCTCATACAAGTAAGAGATTCATAAGAACACAAGATATATGTGGTTCGGCATGATTACCTATGTCCACGAGGGATGAAAGGATGATCTAATTACTTCTCTCAAGTTACAATGAAGATTGCTCTCAACAATCTTTAGTCTCTCTCCTTACTCACTTACAAATCACTTACCCTTTCTCTCATTACAATGGTCTATATTTATAGGCTAAGATGCTCATACAACGAGATTATAGTGTTAGTCAGATTCTATCTATCCTCCGATGCTTCATTCTTGGTTCTATCCTTTGTTGATGAATAGGTCTCCCGATTTACCTCATCCCGGCTCAAGATAGCCTTCGTTCACTGGCAATGGTCCCGATATTAGTTAGTCTGACATTCATGCTCTGCCCTACCCGAGTTTGCAATCCTTTATACCCGAGCCGATCATGACGTGACCATTCTTCTCTTGCACGTGTTTTGTCAGTGCATTTAATGCCTTGTCCTTGAATCTGACCTGATCGTTGAATATGGTCTTTACTTTACACATGCTATCTCTTTATCCACATGCAGTAGATGCTCTCTTTTACCGTGTTGAATCCGATAGGGTTATTCTGTGCTTCGCCTTGCTTCCTTATTTGGTACATCATAGCTTAGGATTGTGCCACCTTCATCTGTTAATTAATTGCTATTACAATTAGTTAAAAAGTAGTGAAGGTGTTAGTTTATCTTTACTTTAGTAACTATTCCTTACCAACTTTATCATTATGGTAAAAACCCTTATTTCCTTACCAACTTTATCACTCTCAAGGGAAAGGGAGAGTCCAGTGATAAATTTTTTCGAGGACGCGCTCTTATACACAAAATTGTCTGCCATGTATAGTAGATTTCAAATCCCTCGGGTAGTGCCTCAAGTTCCGCTGTGGCATCAGCTATCTCCGGGAAACTAACCAAGCATTTATTGTTTTCATTCTTCCAAGGGACATTTACACATAAGCATGTGAGGAAAAAAAAAAGAGTCGCACGATTTAGACAGAGTTGCCTGATCTTGTTTTAGTAAATCCGTCAAGTGAGTGAGTGGCTTAAGTTATGACTTAAGTTCGACCGCCTTGACAATTCATGACATTCCAGCCTACCTTAAAGAAGATCACTGAGTCCGTCCCTGTGCGCGCTCCTGGTCGCAATCACACGCAAAAATATATCCTCGAGAAACATGTGAGAAATGTCGCTAAAATCTGGCACACAAATATATAGATATCAAGTACCAATAAATTGACAGGCTGTTTTACTAATTCACATACAGTAATATTTACCTAGAGTTTATCAAGTCGTGCACTGGTAGAAGATATCGGAAATACGTCGCACGATTTTTTCCTCTGATCTATTAAATATGCCGTACATTGTTAATTAATTATTGAAATGCAACATGATTTCTTGTGTAATCTTTTAAAATAGTGAAATACGTTGTATGTTGTAAATTAAAATATTAGAATGCGGAGTAATTTTTTTGCCTATATAATAAGCAATGTATGGAGTCTCTGAGATCCATCCATTAAGTAAAACTAGTAAATCACTAGAGGAAGATGTCGTTAACTAGAGGAAGATCTCCTGGTTTCTTTGCGATAATCATATGTCTCTTTGTTTCTCTTGGTAAGATTTGCAATAATCATATTCATTTCGTTTGTTCATATTTTTTTCTTTCCATATGGTTGCACATTTACATATATAACGTTATCTGTGCACTATATCTGCAGGGACGGCGTCAGCATGGATGAGCATCTGCGTGCCTGGAGATATCTACTTGGACTCAACCGGAAGGGCACCACTTCCGGCGGGGACAACTTGCACGTACTGTACGGACTGGTGTGATGCGCAGTGTTCGATCTTGGGACTTCCACAGGTAGATTATGGGTGCCGTCTAGAGACGAATAACGATATTAAATGCAGGTGTTGCTGTGGAAGCTCGCCACCATCACCATCCTCTCCCCCGTCGCTACCCCGTCCTCCTCCTGCACCTCAAGCCGAGTCGGAATTTCACGGAGGCTATCCGCATGAATATAATATATGCACGGCTGGACAAACATATCTTGTACTTGAGCATGCTAATGGAACAGAATGCATTCGTGAACCCAAGTGTGAACAACGGTGCAAAGATTCACATCCACAGCTTATAATGGCAAGAAGAGAGTGTGTAGCAGGTGGTTATACTTATCCTCCTCCAGCTACGTATACATGGCGTGAGCAGTGTTGTTGTAAAACTCCTTCACCTCCACCTCCATCACAGCCCCCACCACCCCCACCATGTACCCCTAGTTGTCCAATAGAGTTCACCATGCAAGTACCAGGCCAGAAACCGTGCAAGTACGCGTTATCATCAGAACCATCAACGTCGGCAAGTCCACATGGTGATTTTGCTTCATTATTATTCCCAGCAATATATAGTGAATAATTATGTGGCTAAACTGATATCCTGGTATTGCAAGCTTAGCTGGAATTGGAGTAAGCAGCATGCAGCAATAACCAACATGGAGTACTTTAGTCATCTTATTTAAATGTTTAGACTTTAGATATGTACTTTGTTTATTTCCTTTGAACACGGGTTGATAAATGATGGTGTTGATATCGATCATATGTTTTATAAAGAAAAATCAAATCGGTCCTAGTTACTAATGTTGTTTCCTCCTTTTATTAATAAGAATTTATCACATGGTTATGGGTGTTTGCCATGGTTATTCTCGTGTATTATTCTGGTTAAATTGGGGTTTATGCCACTTAATTGAGGCCTACTACTAGATGATAAAAAAGATTACTAGAAATAACTTTCACAGCACCTCTTATCCAACAATTACTTAAGTATCTAATTTATCCTTGTTTGATTAGCGATAATTAATCGTATTAGGTGTTAATTATGTTTTAGATGTGAGATCAACTAATGTTAAAGAATTCTTCAAAACATCAAACAACTTAATTTTTTTGATTTTTTTCGTAAACAGTACCCAGAATCGGTTTACGTTCATGCATTTGTAAACCAATTCTGGGTTGGTGTTTCCAAATTAACAGTGGACTTCCATAATCGGTTGAGTTTGGCATGTGTATAATCCGATTATCAAAATCGAGGTATTATGTGACATACATAAACCGATTGTTGTCTTTCATAAGAATTTTTTTTCATTCATTTCATTATTATAGGATGCATTTAGCACATGCATCAAGCCTTTAAACCCCTAGGCGATCCTAGTGGACGAGTTGTAGTCTCGTGAGGGTTTACATAGAGATCTACCCACAAAACCTACACAAAAACTTCTAAAACCATCAATCTTCATAGGAGGAATCTGAGTCCGATTCACCCACCATCATCATCTCCAGGGCATACTCCGGAATTTTGGAAACCATGAAGTGATAGCTTGCATCGAATGCGAATGCTTCCCCCGTTTCCTCCAAGTAACGCGCTTTCACGACTTCATGCTACAAAAACACAACACAAACTTACTTAGTTAGTGGTGTTTCATTGGGAGATAAAACAACATGGATTACGTAAAATAAACCACCAAAACACTTACAAATTGTTCAATGGACAAGCTGAATTGGCTAGCATTCAAAATCCGTTTTTGGATAGCTAAAAAAGCAAGTGTCGCATTTTCTATGACTAGGTGCCTATCATGGACTTGTTGAACACTTCTTCCATTAGGATTCCAAAACTCTTGACTATATTCGTTGTACACCCTTGCCCAAAAGGTTACAGTGTCCACCCTTACGGAGGACTGATTTCTAACTCGAGTTTCCGCGTACCATGGTTTGGTGATAGATAGATCTTCATTTGAATCAAATGATGCCATTTTGGAGGTATGAAATGAGTGGTTGTGGAGTATATGGAGTGAAAGGGAATAAAATGAGCAATTTTGGGGCAAATGGGGTCCAAGGATGAGGTCTCTATATATAGAGAAAGTCCCTAACGGCTATTATTTTTTGACAAAAGTGATATAATTTGAAATAATCGGTCTTCTCGAAGGTTTGTAAAATCCGATTGTGTTTTTATGCCAGCACGAATCGGTCTTTCTTGTGACCAATATAAACCTATTAAAGACATGTAAAAAATTGAATTTTCACCTTAATCGGTTTATATAGATGCATATGTGATCCGATTGTATCTTCAAAAACGTACAGGAAAAATAGCATTTTTAAGGCATGAAGAATCGGATTATACATAACCCACACATAAACCGATTCCTTTATGGAATCTAAACAATCGGTTTATGTTGACATATCGAGTAGCCCGATTGTTGGCAGAATTATTGAGCAACACCCAATTATAATTAAAACTTTAAATGCATATTAAGTTCAACACCATGATCATCCAAAATAAAAACCTTAACCATCCCAAAAGAGTGTTAAAAACTGTAAACAACTACAAGTCTTGTAAACTTAAACTTAAAAACTTCAAGAGCAGGAGCATCAGTAAAAGCACCACCATCGGGAGCATTTGCAGCAGCAGCACCACCATCAGCATGAGCACCAGCAGCACCACCATCAGCAGAAGCACCACCATCAATAGCAGCAGCTTCTGCTTCATCCATGGCTTGAAATTGAGCCATTTCTTCCCACTTACCTTCCATAAATCCATGGCGACCCTCTCAGCTAAAATCATGTTTCTCCTCATCCTAGTGAACCTCATGACCTCATAAAACTCTTCCAGTGCAAGCTTGTCTATCAATGCGAGGGCTTGTTCAAGACGGGTCTCACGCCCATAAGTAAATTTATAGAGGCTTCTTTCTGGAACTGGTTGTGGCTCCCTAAAAATATCCTCCAAGGTGATCTCGAGTGTAAAACACTAGGTGTCTGAAGTTCATATCTACATAAAAAAAAACCAAGTTAACAATAGATGCATAACTAAACATATGTAATCCGATTCTCAACAACAAAATATACAGGAGTGTCAAACATTATTAATCGGTTTATGTGATACATATATGAACATCGATTGTGGAATGGAATCTGAAGAGAAAATCTTAATCGGTAAATTAACAAGCACATAGAACCCGATTATGGGATCGCATAGTTAAAAAAAAATTGTATTCAGAATCGGATTATTATAAAGCACTGATAAACCGATTCTGGTGATGTATATTCATATTTTGTTTCTAAACCTAGAATCGGTTGATGTTAATTATCATATAAACTGATTACTCTACATGCTCTTCATGGTCGAAGAACAAAACCCAGAATCGGTTTACTCGATATGTCAACATATACCGATTCTGGGTGTAATCAGAGATTTTGATGGACGAAAATCAAAGATTTAAACATGTAAATCAATGAAAAATGTGAATCATAAAATGGGTTGATGGAGATTTACCTTTTTCTTGGTTGGATTTAAGATCGTTGGAGAAGAGGATGAATTTCTTTTTTTGTTTTTGATTAGGGTTTTGAGAATTTGGAAAGATTATGATGAAAATAGAAAGTTTTTCTGATTTAGGTTTTTATGTTTTTGGATTTTGCTGAAAATGGTAAGGATTAGTATTTATATGAGATTGTTTTAGGAATTAATGTGGGGGTAAATTAATATTTTTTAGAAGTTTGGTAGCCCATAGCAATTTGGTGGAGTGGGGAGGGAATTTTGATAGGCCCCAATTAAGTGGCATAGGCCCCAATTTAGCCATGTATATTATCTTATAATGGTTTTAGGTGAATTTCTTTTATTGTGGTTAAAAGATGGACCAACAACAAAATGCTTTGACAAATGGTTTTGAAAAATCGTAATAACCTTTAGATCTTCTATATCAAGCGGTTCAGATCACTGCTTAGGTGGCAGTGTAACTGAATCTATTTTGTGTATGGGTAAAGTAACATATTCTAGGGATGAGTCCAAATTTGTGCAACCCTCTAATATCGGGGTGCACGTTCCATCCTCTCTGATTTTGTTAAAGCATTGCTGGGTCGAACTCTCAAGCGTTGCTATCTCGAGCTTATTTGTCAAGTTTAGTTTCCAAACTATAAGTCTCGTACCAGGATAGAAAGTGTAGTTGAGCTCTAGACTCCATGGTGTTCATCATGCAAAGACGAAAAACTAATCAAGGAACTGATGGAACTTCATCGACAAAAAGGTATGTGGAGACTTGAAATTATCTATCACTCAAAAGTCTAATTTATCTCCTATCTTGAGACAAAAGTCGTACTGCTATATAGACTATGATTATACATATGTACTATTTCGAGCTGAGTTTATCTCGCTTATCTATTTCTCGAAATATGTGTTGGTAATCTTTTGCTTTGGCCAAGTTCATCTTTACTAGTGAAGAAAGTCATATTAGTTTCAATCACTTGAAAATCGCTTTGACAAAAAATAGTTTGTAAACAACAACTATATAACGTTCTCTAAGAATGTTTCAATGATTGAAATGAGAGTTTATAATACATAACCATGGTTGGATATAAACATTGTGAGACAACTCATATGTGTGTAAGTCCAATATCCTTGAACCAAAGCATGCGTACTTTGCTGCTCAGAATAACCGGAACTAAAGTCCGCGTACCAGTATGCGTACTGTCGGAAGTTCACATCCCGTGAATTTCTGCTGGAGTTTGTGAACTGAAAACAAACTTAATCCGGGTACTTAAGTCCGCGTACCAGTATGCGTACTTAAGTAGGTTATTTTCTAAAAAACAGTTAAATTCATGAACTAAGACATTTATATTTTAAGGAATGCAATCTTTGCAAACCGTGGCTATAATGTTCATTAATCAATTCGAGTAAATCAAAATTGTTTTTGTTTCGATTGTGTCTTGTATAATTCTATGAGATCTAAGCAATTGAACAACTCTCTAACTAGTTCATTTCAGTCATTTGAACTAGTTGTGGTAAAGAAGAATAAGGTTGATATGAAAGTGCTCATATGGCTAACCTATGCTTAACTACCGTTGAACCAACGACTTGTACACGTTTAGGTACGGTTACTCAAACCTAAATGAAGTTACATTTCATGTGTGTATAACAAGCTAACATTCGATCTAACGGTTGAAAGATATTAGCTTGAATCTAATAAGGTTGAATATTGAATGCTTTGTTACCAAGGTAGTATTGATTGCAAACCCTGATTTGAAGACTATTTAAAGGAGAACTCTAGCAACTGGGAAACCTAATCCCCAAAGCTCCTGTGTGATACTATAGTTGTATAAGCTAGATTCGATTTTTCTTTAACCTTAGGTTTCTACCGAGACCCTGTAGGTTAACGACTTGAAGACTTCATTGGGTTTGTGAAGCCAGACCCAACTATTTTCTCTGTAGTTGCGTGATATGGTCTTGTTATTTCTATCGTGATTTAGTACAATCGAAAGATTGGCTTGAGATTAATTTCTCTGATATGCAAGATAGAAAAGTAGTCACAGACATTTTCGTCTCACCGTTTATGATTCCACAATATCTAGTTTCACCATCATACGATTTAGATTATTGTGAGGTGATTGATAATTCTAGGCTGTTCTTCGGGAATATAAGTACGGGTTATCGATTGATTCCTGTTCACCTTGATTTATCAAAAGACGGAACAAAACTCGTAGGTATTTCTGTAGGAGACAGATTTATCTATTCCTGTAGACCAGAGCTGGAAAACGGGCGGACCTGGGCTGGCTTGTTGCGGGTTACACGGGTTCGGTTTAACACGGGCCTAAATCCGCGGGTCGATATTCTTCACGGGTGGTCATTTCTTCAACCCGCGCCCGTAACGGGTAAAGCTTGCGGGTTTAAGGTTAACCCGGCTTGTTTAATTAATGTTGAAATTAAAACTTAATTAAGTTAATTTGTGGTCCTATTTAAGCTTTAACCATCTTCAAATCTCTAATCAACACAAAAACCAAACAAAGATGCATTCAATTTCAACATAAAAATCAAAGACGGATCCATTCAACACAAATCAAAACCCATCTTTTTTGTTTAATTTCTGAAACTCCATCTTCTTCTTGGATGATTGAATCCCCACTTTTTAGCTGGTGTTGCTTCTGCTTGTGCTCCTCCCCCCTCGATTAGCAGGCAACAATCCACCATTACTCACCAATGACATTGTCATATGTTTTGGAAACTGAAATTGGGGTTTTGGTCTCTGCAATTGATTGAACAAGGAATCAGAGATGATAGAGAAAGAACTTTTTTATCCATCTTGCAAATGTACTGCAAGTCTGCAAACAAGAGATAAAGAAACAAGGCTAGCGTAAATCTGCTTTTACAGTGACAAAGCACGGATTCAAAACAACTCTAGGTTAATTAAATCAAAGTGTACAACGGGACAAATATGCTATGATAGTGGAGGAAGTATACACTTCTCAATTAGCAAATCCAACACAGTTAACTTGCGGAGACATTGTATACTACTAGTACATTCATATCCCCATTCAACAGCATCAATTTTATGTAACCAAACCAAACAACTAAAATGAAAATCAAATTATACACAACCTAAATTTTCTCAGCATTACAAAATCTTACCTAAAGCTTGCTTCCTCAACCTTACTATCCATTAATCCTTGAGCATTACCACTAGGTTTCCTCAATCCAGAACCACTAAATACTACTTGTTTCGTAATTGGTCAATCCAGTAACCAAAAAAATAAAAAAATTATAAATTGGGTGTGGGTCTCTTTGAAAATCAATTATAATGATAGAAATCCAATCTTTTCTGAATTTACTTACCCCTTGATACACGCTGAGAAGCCATGCATAAGCTTAGACCCATTTGTGATTTCAATTTCATTGGTGTCCTCCAAAACTCTCCATGTTCAAAACCAATGAACGAATTTATTATTAGATAAAGTTATTAAAACTTGCAGAGGAGAAGAGAGAGGAAAGAAGGTGTACCTTTGAAGATGAGTTTTTGAACTCTAGGGAGAACATTAGTGAGAGGTTGAAGAAGAGATTCAAGATATTTAATGGTTGATTCTATAGAAAGTGATTATGCAGGCTATAACAGCAACAAACCCTAACTCCTTCATTTCCCTTCTCTAACGATTCAACATAAATCCAATTAGTAATCAAAACCCTGTAATCCCATAATTCAAACCCCTAATAGTGAACCTTACTTTCTTCTCAGATTCACTTTATTACCATCTGATTCCATCTCTATCTCACAGATCCACCTTCAACTGATTTCAAAATCAAATTTAAATAACTCTCAACTTCAAAAACTCGATCTAATTATCTTCAACCTCTAGGGAGCACTAGCAACACCCTGTGAAATAAAGATGGAGGTGGTGAGGAGGCGCAGTGAAAAGGAAGAGACAGTGGAGAAGAAAGAGAAGAGGAAGAAGAAATGAAACATTCTCTAGGGTTTTTGGATTTTATATCTTAGACGAACGAATCTGATTAATTCTAGATAATCTGACGGTGGAATTTAAGCATAACTTATTACTGTAGACGGGTTACGGGTTGTACCCGCGGTTTTACGGGACGGGACGGGTTAGCCCGTTTTAACACAAGCCAGCATTTCTACAACCCTAACCCGGCTTGTTTAGCCACCAGCCGAGCCGGGTGCGGGTTTTTTACGGTCCGGGCCGGGTAAATCCGCGGGTTTTGGCTTGTTTTCCAGCTCTATGGTAGACTTTTCTGTGTGATACAGATTTATTTATTAAAGTCTTCGACTTTGGGTCGTAGTAACTCTTAGTTTTGGGTGAGATCAGCTAAGGGAATCAAGTGCGTAGTATCCTGCTGGGATTAGAGACGTAAGGAGCGCAACTATACCTTGGATTAGTTTGAGATTGATTGGGGTTCAACTACAGTCCAGACCGAAGTTAGTTTGTAGCAGGCTTGTGTCTGTAGCGGCTTAATACAGTGTGTGTTCAATCTGGACTAGGTCCTAAGGTTTTTCCGCGTTTGCAGTTTCCTCGTTAACAAAACTTCTGGTGTATGTGTTATTTCTTTCCGCATTATATTTTGTTATATAATTGAAATATCACAGGTTGTGCGTTGAATCGATCAATTGGTAAATCCAACCTTTGGTTGTTGATTGAAATTGATTGATACTTGATCATTGGTCTTTGGTACCGTTCAAGTTAATTTCTCTTGTACTCAATTAGACTCGCAGATTTTTATTTGCTTGAGTAAGTATTAAATTGAGAAATTGAGATATAACTCCTTGATATACTTTTCATTAAGATTGAGTCTCACTTTCTAGTTGATTCTCTTAAAAGTATATTGGAGTTAGTCTATACAAATTGCTAAGCAAAATATTGGGTGTGGTTGTTAGACCCCCGCTTTTTCAATTGGTATCAGAGCAGGCAAACACGCTTAAGACCTCATAAGTCTGTGTTTGTAGCAACCTGAGTCTATGGACAAAATATCATCTCTCGCACATACGACACCAAAAATGTCCTCCAAAGCTTTTAACTATGCCAAATGTCTTGGGATTTCCTCGAAGGATTACTCTTTAGCCGATTCTTCCGAATCCCGAGGAAATGAGACAATTGACACTATATCAAAAGCTGAAATGGAGCTCGCCAGAATCTCAAAAATTTCTACTAAGGCTATTGATTTGCAAAATCATGCTCAGCTTCTTGATGAATTTGAAAAGTCTCTTGGTCGAGAACGAGAACTCTATAATATCATTGAGTCCTTCTCTAACAATATCAAAAAACTAATTCACGAAACTACTCTACAGCGTGAAAAAATTAGTGTTCTTGAGGATATTGTTAAGGAAGACTCAATTAGAGAAAAACGTTTGATCGAGACGCATTCATATGATCTAAACAGACTTCGTGTTGAAAAAGAAAATCTCGTTGCATCTCTTCAACTTGCCCGAGAACAGTGTAACACCTTGAAAAGGGAAAACTCTATCTTGATGATTAAGTCATCTTCTACTCCTTCCCATGATACTCACAAGGTTTTACCTAGTGTAAAGAAAAATTCCTTCAAGGAATTACCTACGGTGAAGCACTTGCAAAATCCGCATGTGCAGGAAGAAGTTTCGAGTCAAGGGATTCATGTCTCAATTCCACGATGTTGTTCCTTCTGTGGGAAAAAGAATCACTATGCTCTTCATTGTTTTGCCAGGAGGAAACAAATTTCTAATCTCCATAATTTGCTTCTTTCTACCGTCAATTGAGTAAATCCTCTGACGAAGTTTACAGTGAATCTCTTTCCCGCAGAAAATAATAAATCTTATAAAAATGACCTTTTTTCAAGAAATCATCACAGGTTACGTGTTCCTCATTATGGTATAAACTCTTATGCCACTAATGAAGACTTTCACTGTGGTTATAACAACAGTCTAGTAAGTCTAGATCAAGAAAATGGAAATCCTCCAAATTCTCTATTCTGGAACCGATTTCTAGAGGTCCTAGACTCAGTCCTCAGAAAAATCCTTCATATGGACTTTTGAAAGGGTTTATGAAAAATTCCTCTGGAATACGTTACAATCAATGGAAAGAAGGGAATAAACAAGTTGAACGGTCAAACAACTTGTACAATCCTTCTCCCATGTTTGGTAGTGAGATCACTTCTCACCTCTTTACCTAACTCTAGGTAACCTCATCCTTGAATCTATCTTGAGAGGTATAAGGATGATGACTATGGGAGTCTCAAGATTTGTTGTACATTTTTGTGTGTTGTTTCCTTGTCAATCAGTCTGAGTTATGCAAGCCTGTTTCATGACTTTGGCTCTAATTTTTAAGGATTACTGAGCAATATTGACAAGCATTGTTTTATTTCTTCTTACTGGATTTTGTTTAAATCCATCCTTATCTTGTGAGCGGTCCGTGAATGTCTGTGTCCTACTCCTGTGAGTTCATAGGGTTTCCTTAATGAGAAGTATCTTCTCTTAATACATATAGATCTTATTGTATTAATCCATCCCTAACAAAAAATTATATGGAGAACTCTGCAAAAAATATTAAGACACTCAAGGATGTGATTCGACTCAAGAGCTGGTTCTAAAGAAGATGTGTGCAAGGAAGGAACACAAATCCTGGATGGGTAAATCTGACAAGGATTTAATTCGTTTTCATAACATTCAAAGGTCGAGTTTTAAAATCTTCAATTGCAAATAAACCAACTCTTAGATGGTCAGGCCAGAATCCTTGCTAATCAAAATATTCTGATTCGGAATCAAAAGAAGCTCAGCATGGACTGTGTCAAGGCTAGACAACTTTCTCAGGTGGTTTATTGTAAAGTTAGCATTCTAACTCACAAACACGGTGTGTCTACGGTCAAGAGAGTAAAGGAAATCAGTGATACCTTCTACGATGGATTCATTGAAAGGTATGAAGTTCTCAATGAACTTTGATTTTATTTTTTCTAAGAAATCTTCTTATGAGAATTTTATTCTTGTGTTTTAGGAAGAATAACTAGAGTTTGGAATAGCCATTATTGTGATTACACATAGCTATGTCCAACGATTTTCATCGTCAATGTTTTTAGATTTATTTGCTTAAATTCTAAAGTTTCTTTGGAATATGATTTTTGCAGTATTAATATTTATAGTTTTATATATTACAATTTGTTATGGGATATGTGTGTTTGCGTCCGTGAACTATGATTTTCCCATACGTGGTCAAAAGTTAAGTCCTTTATATGTCGATATGCAAGTATTGATAAAAGATTGAATGAACTTTTGACTTACAAAAGTTAAAGCCTTTATGTCATTATTTGATGGAAGAAAGGATAAAACTTTTGTTTACAAGGATTATGTCTATTGTATGTCATTGTGCAAACCGTAATGGAAAATAGAATGAATCCTTGTCTATTCCACAGTATTGATCTTCCCGGATCCATATTTCTTATGTATGTACCGTGTGGCTCCGTAAGTTTTCTTATGTTGAGCATTCCCGATTAAAATTAATCATGGGTTCTCTTATGGTTAATTCAGTTGAGTATTTTGGATACAAATTCATATTCTTATGTGATTTGTGTTGTCCAAAGGAATCCTTCTTTTCTTATGAAAGTAAGGTCGCCCTTGTTGTTCTCTCGAGAATGACATTTTATGGGGGAGAGTTCTTAATTGAACTTGTGCTTAATTGCCAAATCTTTGTGGGGAGTGCGGATGTGGAATATTATAGGGGTTATCTTGTATCATTATAAACTCCTTGATGGATGCATCTAGCTTCGGTTATATGATTGCATCTAAAAAGTTGATATGTACTTTATTTTGGTCATGAAGTGTCTCTATGGAAATTTCATGAGGATCCCACTAGCTTTCGTACCTTTGCCAACTTTATTGAC
Organism: Papaver somniferum; assembly: GCF_003573695.1. Lineage (NCBI taxonomy): Eukaryota > Viridiplantae > Streptophyta > Magnoliopsida > Ranunculales > Papaveraceae > Papaver > Papaver somniferum. The sequence continues at coordinate 11,965,559 of NC_039360.1, read as the reverse complement.
AAAAAGGGGAAGAATTAATGTCTAGTTCACACTACAAATACATATGGTTTTCGGATCATTATGTAAGGGGGAGTGGTTTCCATGTGAGATGGAGTATTGACTAAGGGGGAGTGATATATATCACCATAGTATTGTTGTCGAAGTTGTGATATAATTGAACTTTGATGTTGTGTAATAATACTATGACACTGTATAACAATTATTGAGAGATTTTGTTTTCTCATTGTTATGGCTATGGATTTTCAACAACGATGATGCTGAACTTATAACCTTTGGAATCATTGGAGTATTTGGAAGTGACGATGATTTTAAGTAATGTTGAAGAACCAAGGAGATCATGCATATGGAAGAGAAGCTGCAAAGTTTATTTATTTTGTATTCCATATGTATTGATAGTTTTGTCACTAAAATTGACAAAGGGGGAGATTGTTAGAGCACTGCTCGGTCGAACTCGCAAGTGTTTCTATCTCAAGCTTGTTTGTCAAGTTTAGTTGCCAAAATTATAAGTCGTGATTGCTAGTCTACTAATAGCTAAGTCTCGGAATAGGATAGAAAGTGTAGTTGATCTCTAAACTCCACGGTGTTCATCATGCAAAGACGAAGAACTACTCAAGGAACTGGTGGAACTTCATCGACAAAAAGTTAAATGGAGACTTGAACTTATCTATCACTCAAAAGTCTAATTTATCTCCTATCTTGAGACAAAAGTCGTACTGCTATATAGACTATGATTATACATATGTACTATTTCGAGCTGAGTTTATCTCGCTTATCTATTTCTCGAAATATGTGTTGGTAATCTTTTGCTTTGGCCAAGTTCATCTTTACTAGTGAAGAAAGTCATATTAGTTTCAATCACTTGAAAATCGCTTTGACAAAAAATAGTTTGTAAACAACAACTATATAACGTTCTCTAAGAATGTTTCAATGATTGAAATGAGAGTTTATAATACATAACCATGGTTGGATATAAACATTGTGAGACAACTCATATGTGTGTAAGTCCAATATCCTTGAACCAAAGCATGCGTACTTTGCTGCTCAGAATAACCGGAACTAAAGTCCGCGTACCAGTATGCGTACTGTCGGAAGTTCACATCCCGTGAATTTCTGCTGGAGTTTGTGAACTGAAAACAAACTTAATCCGGGTACTTAAGTCCGCGTACCAGTATGCGTACTTAAGTAGGTTATTTTCTAAAAAACAGTTAAATTCATGAACTAAGACATTTATATTTTAAGGAATGCAATCTTTGCAAACCGTGGCTATAATGTTCATTAATCAATTCGAGTAAATCAAAATTGTTTTTGTTTCGATTGTGTCTTGTATAATTCTATGAGATCTAAGCAATTGAACAACTCTCTAACTAGTTCATTTGAGTCATTTGAACTAGTTGTGGTAAAGAAGAATAAGGTTGATATGAAAGTGCTCATATGGCTAACCTATGCTTAACTACCGTTGAACCAACGACTTGTACACGTTTAGGTACGGTTACTCAAACCTAAATGAAGTTAAATTTCATGTGTGTATAACAAGCTAAGATTCGATCTAACGGTTGAAATATATTAGCTTCAATCTAATCAGGTTTTCATCTAACGATGAATATTGAATGCTTTGTTACCAAGGTAGTATTGATTGCAAACCCTGATTTGAAGACTATATAAAGGAGAACTCTAAAAATTGGGAAACCTAATCCCCACACCTCTTGTGTGATACTAGTTGTATAAGCTAGAGTCGATTCTTCTTCAACCTTAGGTTTCTACCGAGACCCTGTAGGTTAACGACTTGATGACTTCATTGGGATTGTGAAGCCAGACCCAACTATTTTCTCTGTAGTTGTGTGATCTGATCTTGTTGTTTCTATCGTGATTGAGTACAATCGAAAGATTGGCTTGAGATTAATTTTTCCGATAGGCAAGATAGGAAAGTAATTACAAACATCTTCGTCTCATCGTTTATGATTCTACAATATGTAGTTTCGCCATCATACGATTAAGATTATTGTGAGGTGATTGATAATTCTAGGATTTTCTTCGGGAATATAAGTCCGGGTTATCGATTGGTTCATGTTCTCCTTGATTTATCAAAAGACGGAACAAAACTCGTAGGTATTTATGTGGGAGACAGATTTATCTATTCCTATAGACTTTTATGTGTGATACAGATTTGTTTATTAAAGTCTTCGACTTTGGGTCGCAGCAACTCTTAGTTTTGGGTGAGATCAGCTAAGAGAATCAAGTGCGTAGATCCTGCTGGGATCAGAGACGTAAGGAGCGCAACTGTACCTTGGATCAGTGTGAGATTGATTGGGGTTCAACTACAGTCCAGACTGAAGTTAGTTTGTAGTAAGCTTGTGTCTGTAGCAGCTTAATACAACGTGTGTTCAATCTGGACTAGGTCCCGGGGTTTTTCTGCATTTGCAGTTTCCTCGTTAACAAAACTTCTAGTGTATGTGTTATTTCTTTTCCGCATTATATTTTGTTATATAATTAAAATATTACAGGTTGTGCGTTGAATCGACCAATTGGTAAATCCAACCTTTGGTTGTTGATTGAAATGATTGATACTTGACCATTGGTCTTTGGTACTGATCAAGTTATTTTCTCTTGTATTCAATTAGACTCGCAGATTTCTATTTGCTTGAGTAAGTATTAAATCGAGAAATTGAGATATAACTCCTTGACATACTTTTTGTTAATATTGAGTCTGACTGTCTAGATGATTCTCTTAAAAGTATATTGGAGTTAGTCCGTACATATTGTTAAGCGAAATATTGGGTGTGGTTGTTAGACCCCCGCTTTTTCAGATTTGCCTAACTTTATTGACCCGGTTTCTGGTTTTATTATTTTATTCTTTAATTTTTATTTTTAAATTAGTTTAAAATAAGAGGAATTAAAATCTTGGATAATCCATTAAAAACCTCTACTTCCTTTTTCTTTTTCTTTTTCTTTTTCTCTCTTCTCTTCATCAATCTCAAACCAAACAGATAAATTGATCAATTTTTTTTTGTAAAGTTTGCTTCCTGATTTTATACATTCGGTAATTTTAGGTACTTTTATCATTTAGAATCTTGTTATTTTCCCTAACTAATCTCAATGAATCTAGATTTTTGAATCAACATGATCAATCCAATGGATGTAAAACCAATATTTGTTTTTACAGTCTTGGATTGTTGGAATACTAACATTTGGAAGAAACTAAAAGTAAGACTAATTACATGGTCTTTTGATCAAAAGATAAATTAGGCCAGCTTTATATTGAATTTTTACTTCGTTTAACATATGTTGAAATCAACCAAAAAAATAAATAAATAATAATCAACCAAAATCTAACTCTTTGATCATTATATATGAAATCTCAGAATCTATCCATCACATTTAATTGTATCAATTCAGATAAGTTCTCAGAATCATTGTTTAGGAAATTCTATCCATCACATTTAATTACATCTATTCAGATCAGATTTTTTATTCTTCTCAATTTATACAAATAAATCGTCAATAATATGAACAGTTCCTTCGAGAAGATAATGTTGTTGATAGTAATTCTATTATCATATGGAATGAGTTTAAGATCAATAATATCAATGAAAACATCTTAAATAAGTGATTCACGTAAGATTTGAAAAGTATGGAATAGTGATTCATATAAAAGTGCTAAAGAAACTTTTACTAATATCTAGGAAATAATATTTAATTTGGGTTGATGATGATTCACCAGAGATAACACAATAACGAAAGATAATACAAAGATTCAGGATGAAGAATAAATATCCATTCTAATAGAAGGTTAATTAAACTGAGAGAGTTGTTGGTAGAAGAGAGAGAAACAAGGCGTTCATTTCTTTAACAAATACTATGCCACCCTTCAAGGTTTGAAATCTAAGTTACTCTCTCAAACTGGCAGAACAATTCTAATAAAGTCCATCCTTCAAGACTTTCCAACATACCAGATGCAAGTGCTTTCTCTTTCTAAAGAAACGCTAGATCAAATAGACAGAATCCAAAAAGACTTTTGGTGGAATAAAAATAAGCCCAAAAGCAGAGCAGCCTATATAAAGGCTTGGGTCAGCATATGCAAGCCTATTCCCAAGGAGATCTATGTATCAAGAAGCCACACCAGTTTAATATAACTCTCCTTACTAAACTAGCCAGTCGTCTCATTTTAGATCAAGATCAACTTTGGGCTCAACTTCTCAAAGCAAAATATTTCTCAAAACCGCATCCTTTGGAATTTTCATGGTCTTCTAAATTATCCTGGATTTTGACTAGCATTAAAAAAGGGTTGGATCTCATTAAAGGTAATTTTGTCTGGCAAGTAAAAGATGGAGCTTCTACGAAAATTTGGGAAGACAAATGGGTGCCTAATACAAATATTATTCAAAAACCCATTAATATTCAAGATCATGTCCCGTATAAGGTAAATGAATTGATAACTCCTGAAGATACTTGGGATCAATATAAGCTCAATACCTACTTTGACCCAAATATAAAAGCAAAGATTATAGTCGTCATTTCTCCAAAAAGACAAGAACAAGACAAAATCAGATGGCAACATCATCCCTCAGGAATCTTCTCGGCAAAAAATGTATATAACTTCATCATAAATCAAAACTAAGAAGACAATAGCTTAAATTTCTTTCCATGGAAAAAAAAAATGGAATATCCGGGTAATTCCGAGAATCAAACTATTCGTCTGGAAATTAGCTCAAAATGTCCTCCCAACGAATTCAAGACTCGGAGCACAAAATACAGACATAAACACAGAGTGCCCAATGTGCGATTCCATGGAGCAAGAATCAGAACAACACTTATTTCGCTTTTTCCACTTCGCGAGATCTATTTGGTTTGGTCTTTCTCTAGAAGCAGTGAACACGAGAATTTGTTCGGACTCCATAGTTAATTGGATAAAAGAGTGGATCACGGATCAAGATTTCTTGCAATGGTATGATAAAATCGCAACATATCTTGGTTTATTTGGAAGTACAGATGTTTGATGGTCTTTTAAATAATCAATCCAAATCAGAATCACCTCATAGAGCAAATCAAGAAATTCTTGCACCGGCATTCTCAAGTAAAGATCCAACAAACAATGAAGAACAAAGGAAGAAATATCCCCAAAGAAAAACGGTCCGACATAACTTTGGGATTGGATAATTTTTATTGATGGGGCTTTTAAAAAAGAAGATTCAACAATAGGAAATGCCTTTTTACTATACTCAATGGTCAACGAATCTTTCATGCATATTGCAGCGGGATCAGAGTGGGATTCCTCAGATTTTCATGCAAAATCAAAAGCATTATTAAAAGCATCCTCGTGGCTAAGTAAGAATATATTATTTAATGTCTCGATAGAAACAGACTGCAAAATACTGGCGGAGACGGTCAACAAGACATGCAAAGATTCTCATTGGAGCGCAGATAATATCATTCGGGAAACAATCTCAATTCTGGAAAATCTTCCACAGGCTCAGGTAAAGTATATAAACAGGAAATATAACTATGCAGCAGATTACATCGCTAAAGAAGATCGAATAAAGCATCTTCGGCACATGTCATCCCATATTCAGCAAAGAATTTTAAAATCTAGTGTTATTTCCAATGTTTTTGACAAAAATGAGCTCATAAATATCCTGGCTAAATTGGGGCATATGCCACTTGATTCGGGTCTATGAATTTCTTCACCCACCCAATAGAGAAGGATAAGGGGTGTCTAAAATATTATAAAAATACTAAACTAACCCTTAAAGAAACCTAAATTATTCTAACACAAATACACATACAAAATCATAACTTAATTAACAAATACAAAAATCATTAATCAAAACTCAATTTATTTTTCAATTTCCATCAAAACCAAAACTAAATCTTAATCAATCACAAACAACAATTAAAATCTTCTTTTGTTGTTTGTAAAAAAAAGAAAACCCAAAAACAGACAATCAAGTGATTGAGTTAAATCCCTTTAAACCATTCCTTCTAAGAGACACTCTACAATGATTTACCTCTAAATCTTAAAAATTCACTCATCAAGCTTTCTGAAAATCCATACAGAATCGGTTTATATGTTCAGCACAGTAATCCGATTGTAATCTTAATCGGATTTTAACGTGAACCTACATAAACCGATTCTAGGTTGATGTGATGAACATCAACTATAATCGGATTACATTAATACACATATAAATAGATTCAGGATTCCTGTTCGGATCATTTTATACCATATGTAATCCGATTGTTTAGTTAAAAATCTTTGTACGCTTTTCTTCCAATAATCGGATTACATTATCCTCCATATAAACTGATCCTGAAAAAGCTGCAACAAACTAACTCCAAAATCGGACTCTATAAATGAATAAGAAGTCCGATTTTGTTAAAAATTTCTATAAATGAGCCCAATTTATCCAAAAAAAGAAAACCACTTTCATTCATTAAGGTTGGTTCAAGTTTGCAAAATACAATATAAGAAAACGACAAAATATAAGCATCTGATAGATCAAGTTTTTAACATAAGGAAAATACTCATTCCAACAAATGAATACCATCGAATTGATTCGGCCCGATCAATTCCTCCCATCGCCTCATGTTAGGATCGTATTTTTTTATCCACTCCTTGGTGACCTCCGATACCTCATGAAACCCATCTAGCGGTGGTAATGGACAATTATCACGTACTCTAAGACCGATATAATGTATGTTGTTATGGTTGAATAAAAAAATTCTCTGATCCTTAAGCGATTCATCCCAGATGGTGTATTTTGGTGCGTGTGTATAACATGATCCCTTACAAAATATATGAACAATGCAACTCCACGTTTCCGCCAAGAGATGACCACATAGAGGCATTTGCATCCAATATTATCGGGTAATTGGTCAATTCCCCTTTGGCCCTTGTAATCTAACAACCATTTTTTTCAAAAATCAATTCTTTGTCTTCTGTTGTTTTTCCTTCCTTCATCATCGATATGTAAAATTCCTTGTCTTCTTGTAGGCGCAAGGCCATCATATTTCTAAAATATTGACATTGGGTTAGGTTCTCATCGTCCGCTAAACTTATATGGCATATTTGTTCTGATGCAACGTGATAACCACAATTCCCATCTGCATCCACGTCGTCGGTGGATAACACATAGGGCTTAATGATTTCAGGAAGTTTCGAGTAATACTCCTCGAATATGGTGTAACAAGTTCGATAGGTCTACCTCGTTCATCCCCAGGAGTGCTTCCATCACCAAGAGCGTCCATTAGAGTCACCATAGAACCCTTTTGTATTTCTTCTCCCTTCCATGCACGTAACCTTGATACTCGTGTTGTACTCGCTTGACTCTCTTGAGAAGGAACGAATAGATTGTTTGGCGCTTGATTCTCTTGATAAGGATCGATTGGATCCACATGTTTCGAAGGAGCGTTACTTGTCCCACTTTCTCCCTTCTTTGGTCGACCCCTTTTCATCTTAGCCGGTGCCTCTTCATTCTCAATTTGTGAAGGAACATTTGAAACATTTGTATTGGCTTGTGGGCTACTTGTCCCGCTTTCCCCCTTCTTCGGTCGGCTCCTTTTCTTTGGAACCTTCGCCTCTTCATATTTAGCGTCTTCACGCTCATGTTGACAAACGATTCTTTTATGACTCAATAACGGGTTTTTTCCGGTACTCATTGCAACCTTAAACTCTTTCCTTTCTTCTTTCCAATCCATGTTGGTAGGTGGTCTTCCCGTCGGCGGTAGCACCGTTGGTTCTCCGACCGGTACCATATCGGGGTTCGCGTCTAGTTTTAAGTCGTACATCAAAAATTTTCTTCCCAAGCCATCCTTTTTTGCGAATTTCTCGATGATTTCCCTTCCAATACCCGTGTCCACAAAGGATTCGAGTGGTTCTTCGGTTGGGGGTGGTTTGAAAGTAAGTTGCTTCCAAAACGGATTAATTATTTCAAAAGGAATTCCTTGTTGGTAGTTCGCGATCATGTGACGACATGGAAATCCGAAGGCCGTCATCGTCATACATGAACATTCAATTCTTCTTCTCCCCATCTCCTTATCCACATAATATTTGTAATCCTTCATCATAGAACTGATTCCCAGTGATACACCCTATAATTTAAATTTCTAATCAACCGTTGGTGTTCCTTGTAGCTTGTGATGATTTTCATTCTACTCTCTTCCATTTGAGCGGTTATCTTGATGATATCGGCCTTGGTGTATTCATGGATGGCTTCTTGTAATGTAACCATGGTGTTTTGGCTTCCTCGGAGCAAGCTTTTCAAACGTCCATGAGATCCTTTCGCGATACTTGTCGCCTCATTCTTGTAATGCATGTGTCGGTACGTGTAAGCATACACAAATTTTTCCTTGTACGGATCCAACAATTCCTTCAAGCAATAAACCACACACTTCTCTTAATATTTCTTCCATAGCCCAATAAAACTCTCCAAGTAGGATTCGAACTCGGCCAAGGACATTGAGTGTACCATTAAATCCCAATGATGTTGAAAAACCTTCCATAGTAACCCATTCGCTTCATACTCCAATTGCCTTTTCTTCTTGTCCTTCTCTCTTTGTTCCGGAGTTAGTTTTTAAAGACGCTCATCTTCGGCCTTTTCACAAGCGGTACATTTTTGTGGCTTTGGCTTTTGGATATTACCCCTACAATTACTTCTAATATTGCATTCATTAGTTCTTGGTCCTTATCCGTTACTTGATCCTCGGAGTTTGATCGCCACGGTATATGAGTATATCTCCTTCAAGGTCTCTAGCATCCAAGTAAAACTCACATCATTCTCCCGATCCATAAACCCCCATACTACCGTGAAAGTTTGCTTGTCGGAAGTATGGCAATTATTGTTTAACAACGACATATTGTACTTGTTGGTCTTGTATGTACAATCTATTAAAAAAATTGATAGAAGCATTGCGCCAACTTGATCATCTCCGGATGAGCCAAGAAAATACGAGTCACTTTGCCTTCCAATACTTTCTTCCTCATTGTGTATCTGTGTTGATCGTCTAACCATTGAGATTGTTCCATAAACGCTCTACCATCCCATGACCTCCTCCTAAAGGATGCTCTTGTCGTGTAAATTTGCCTCAAAGTGGACAAGTTATCCTTATCATCCTCCTTAATATTCCTAAGGATGTCACTTGGTTTACACGCTTTCATCGACCTCACCGTTTCCAATTGATGTGGTTTCAACCCACAAACGGCCGCGTGTCCAACAAGAGATTCCGGATCATCATGATTGTGACAACCATTCATCACTTTAGAGAACTTGTATACCTTACTACCATCGGGTCTCTTGGGTCTATTAACTATAATCTTAAACAGGCAACCATACTTCTTTGATTTAGTAATGTATTCCCTTGTCGTCTTCTTAACGTACAGTCTTTCGTTTGCCCAGTGACTTTCTTTCTTTCCACCTCTCTCACAAACAATTTCCAAACGATCTTCACTTGAATGAAGGCCTAAAACTAAGGCGTATTTGATCTCTATTCCCTTGTATATAAACCATCGCTTTGCATCGTTTCTATCTTGCCATTCCAAATCGGTGGAATAGTGGGAAGAGGTATCAGGACCCAGCAGAGATACAATTGATCTTCTTCAAACGCCACAACAACCTACAACAAATATCAACAAGTTGATGATTCAAAATCGGTTTATATGTTACAGTCGATTAAACCGATTCCTCACAATCGGTTTATATGTACAACTATAAAGACCGATTTAAGATTTGTCTAAAAAATTTCAAAGTCCACAATCGGTTCACGTCTTGTGTCATATAATCCGATTGTTGTTCACATTTCTCCTAGAACTTTAAAATCGGATTACATATACACGAAAATAAACTGATTGTCGACTTACGTGATTATTCAAGTGAAGAAATCGGGTTATGAACATCACCAACAAAAACCGATTCTGATCACGTACCCATCGCACCAAAAATTTACTACAATCGGTTCATATGGTGATGAACAAAGACAGATTTTTGTACCCAATTTGGGGATTTTACCCAGAATCGGTTTATGTAGTGTTATCGAATAAACCGATTCCGGGTTAAAGTTTTGAAAAAGATTTCCTTTTTGGGCGATTGGGACATGCACATACATGTTTCTAGATCGTTACAACTCATACATGTTTATTAAGAACATTATCATCTTCTTCCCGACGAAATTGTTCTTGTGCTTGAATAATATCCTCAAGCATTCTTTGGTTGACATTCTCTTCTTCTTTTAACAAATTATTCAATTCAAGGATTGAAATCATGATAATTTGATGCACCCACTTCTTCATCACTACTAGAGTCTTCATCATCACTATAAAGTTTCATTTTTGCTAAGAAAATCACAAACCCTAGTTTTTTCTTTTTTCCCTCTACTTCTTCTTTCCCTCCAAACCTTAAAAGAGGAAATGAATTTCTACTCTAGTCCTAACACTATAATCAAACTCAAACACTAATTAATTTAACTAATACTAACTTAATTAATCATCACTAATTTAATAAGGGCATAGTAGGCATTAACATAAATAGTGGATAAGGGGTTTCTATAAATTACTTCATAATGACCCTATTTTGTCATGTAGTTTTAGGCCCCAATTAAGTGGCATAGGCCCCAATTTAGCCAGGATAAATATGTTGTACTATATTATTTAATTAATACAAGTTTCCTTTCCATCAAAAAAATATTCAATAATCATGGGCGGAATGATGGGCGGAATGTGCACCCCGGTTTTAGAGGGGTGCACAAAATTGGACTCTTTGTTAAATATTTTTGCTTTTATTTTAATTTAGGTAGATATTGGCATCTCCTATTTTTCATTAGTAGATCGAGGTTCGTGTAATTGTTTGCCGTGGGAATCTAATTTCATGTGGTAAATCAACACTTATATAAATTCATCATTGTAAATATTTATATTTTCGTTAAAAGCTCATTCTCCACTGAACGTCAGGGTGTGAAGATGGTGATTCACCATTTTCGTGTATAATCTTCATTAAAGAAATAACCCGGTTTAAACTCAATGTTATTACCTATATGAGGAGACAAAAAGAATATTGTTTTTAAGATTTTTTATACTTAGGAATTTAGGAGAAGAAATTGTTAATACCATCCCGAGAAACATTTTTAGCGATCATTACTGTAGTAGGAGAAATCACAAATGGAACTCGAATCCATATCTTCCAACTTCGTGAAAATACTTGTATAACGAAGCTTTTCCAAAATTGAGTGTATGGGTTAATTTTGATGAAGAAGTGTTGGTGGTAATAATGTTCTTGACCTGGACAAAAGACAAAAACTCATTAACGTGAAAGTGGGAGAAGAAAAAATGGGTGAGAAGAATAAGATTAAACACAATTATTTCCCAACTCATTTTGAGAGAGAAAGTTATTTAACAAATAAGATTATTTCCCAATACCGAGTTTTTTTCTCATATCTCAGATAATATCAAATAGGGAATACTGATAATTAAATGACAACCTCATTTAAATTTGTCAACCACTCGATCAATTACATTTAACGGCTTAGAAATTTTGTCAAATAGTTTTGTCAAAGTACTTTGTTGCAGGATCCCGAATACGATTAAGATCCTGCAACAAATTCTTTGAAAAATGTTTTTCCCAAACCATAATAACCTTTAGATATTCTATGTCAAGCGGTTCATATCATTGCTTAGGTGGCAGTGTAACCAAATCTATTTTATGTTTGGCCAAATTAACATATTTTATGGGTTATTCCAAATTTGTGCACCCCTCGGATGCATGTCCCGGCATCTATAATTGGCCTAACTTTATTGACCCGGTCTCTAGTTTTATTATTTTATTATTTAATTTTTATTCTTAAGTTAGTTTAAAATAAGACGAATATAATTAAAATCTGGGTAGTCCATTAAAAACTTTTTTCTTTCATTTTCTTTCCTTTTCTCTCTTCTTTTCATCAACCTTAAACCAAACTGATAAATTGATAAAAAAATTTTGTGAAGTTTGCTTCCCGATTTTATACATTTGGTGATTTTAGGTACTTTTATCATATGGAATCTTGTTATTTGTCCTAATTAATCTCAATGAATCTAGATTTTTGAATCAACATGATCAATCCAGTGGATGTAAAATCAGTATTTGTTTTCACAATCTTGGATTGTTGGAAAACTAACATTTGGAAGAAACTAAAAGTAAGATGAATCACATGGTCTTTTGATCAAAAGATAAACTAAACCAGCTTTATGTTGCACTTCAACTGTGTTTAACATATGCCGAAATCATTCAGAAACCAAAAAAAAAAAAAAATCTAACAAAATCTAACTCTTTGATCAGTATAGGTGAAATCTCAGAATCTATCCATCACATTTATTTATATCAATTCAGATGAGATCTCAGAATCATTATTTAGGAAGTTTTATCCATCACATTTAATTATATCTATTCATATTAGATTTTTTATTCTTGTTAAATGAATTTATACAACCAAATCGTCAATAATATGAAAAATTCCTTCGAGAAGATGATGATGTCGTTGGTAGTAATTCTATTACCATATGCAATGAGTTTAAGATCAATGATATCAGAACATCTTAAATAAGTGATTCACGTAAGATTTGAAAGGTATGGAATAGTGATTCATATCAAAGTGCTAAAGCAACTTTTAATAACATCTGGGAAATAATATGTAATTTGGATTGATGATGATTCACCAGAGATAACACAATTACAAGAGATAATACAAAGATTAAGGATGAAGAAGTTAGATAATACAAAGATTCAGGATGAAAAAGAAATATCCATAGCTGTAAAGGGTTAATAAAACTGAGAGAGTTGTCGGTAGAAGACAGAGAAACAAAAGGCGTTCATGGAGTTCTAGAAAATCTGGGAAGATTTAAAGTTTTTCTATTTTAAAATCATAAAATATTAAAACTAGAAATCAGATAAACAAAATTGGTGGTTTCCGTTGATGTCCTTAACCAATAATCATGGCTGGAATGCGCACCCATGATATTAGAGGGTGCACAAATTTGCACTCTTTGTTAAATATTTGGAAACAATTTTTTTTTGCTTTTATTTTAATTTAGGTATATATTAGGATATAACACCCCGTGTTTTTAGCATGGTGCATGCTAGAAGATGCGCTATTTGCTTGTGATGAAGCTTCATCCAAAGCTTCCTTTGCATAGTGAGATGCATTTGGCCCTGGGCCATATTTGGTGCCAAGGAAGGAACATTGCGTAGGAATATTAGCAAAAGTCCAGTGTTACATCATCATAATGCACTATGCCAGTTGGTTAGGTGGCCTCGAGATCGCAGCGTAATCACTGCGTATTATGGAGGCTATTGGCCTAGAGCCAATATCGGACAATTATTGGGCATCAGGCCAGAGAGGGATGTCCGAACGAGTGTTACGCAATCATCACACGCAATCATTGCGAATAAACACAATCATTTCGAAGTAACGGCAATCATTACAAACTAACACAATCATTATGGAGGAAAGCAATCATTGTGAAGAAACGCAATCATTGCGAATGAACACAATCATTGTGAAGGAACGCAATCATTGCGAATGCACAGTGAAGTAGGCATGTCAATTTGGTCCCCTTTCCATACTTGTAGGAAATGCAAGTTAACATATATTGGGAGGGGTAGTTGGTTGAAGGTGCATATGCGGGCTATGTACCAAGTAAGCTCCATAGCTTAACCGGAAGAGTATAAATGATGCATAAAGCTCATTTATAGTTGTGTAGCCTTTCCAAGAGGGAATTTGATGCTTAGGCATCATAATGCCACACCGCGGACCCGATAATGCATAATCATTGTGCATTTTGACGAAACGGCCTCTACGGACGAGGGCATTATAATTATTGCTAGGCCACGGCCTTGCAAACGAGTTTGGATTAAGTTGCCGGTCCCTTCGAGGATGAACTACGGTCTGTGCTTAATCCCTTTAGAGTAGGGAAGGGTACGCAGGCAGCCACAATGAGTTGTAGCATTGCCAGTCCAGCACTTTGTCGCTCATATCATTTAATTGTGAGATGATTGCGACATCCTGGCCTCTCATATCATCTGGCTCGGTATCCCGACGCAAGGGATGATTGTGGACAAACTTGATGAGGCAAGTTGCATTCCATTCACTGGATGCTCATACTTCCTATCAAGGTGTTCGACATAGGCTAAAAACCCGAGTGTCGTAATTTAGCTCAAGAGAAGTCCATTTTGATGGGAAACGACCCAAAGATCAAGACATGTCGATCTATAGATCCACATGGTCACCAGAATTTAGCCAAATTCCATCGTTTAGGGCCTCAAAAGTCCGTTTTTGTCATTTTATGAAAGTTTTTGTTTTCTTAATAAACCCTTCGCGGAACAAGGGTAAGTTGGAACGGTGTGGAAGCTAAGTTAGTTGCATCATGCTACACGAGTATGCTTGCAAGGGCAAATGGACGTGCATTTGCCTAGCTATAAGACCTGGTAAATAGCATCATTATGACGCACCGGGGGTGTTATGGTCTTCGCGCCCAAGCCTGTCAGGCGTAATTTTCCAGTACGGCACATGGGATCTCCTGTTTTTCATTAGTAGATCGAGGTTCGTGTAATTGTTTGTTGTGGGAACCTAATTTCATGTGGTAAATCAACATTTCATCATTGTAAATATTTATATCTTCATTAGAAGCTCATTCACCCACTGAACATCAGGGTGTGAAGATGGCGATTCACCATTTTCGTGTATAATCTTCATTGGAGAAATAGCCTGGTTTAAACACAATGTTATTACCTATACGAGGAGATAAAAAGAAAACTTTTTTAAAGATTTTTAGAAAAAAAATACTTCAAGTAAAAAAAATCTTGCCAACCCACCAGAATAATACTTTAAGTAAAATAATTTTTTTACGGGTATAAGAAAAAAAAAAGATATGTTGAGGGAGTTCTTCACGGGTAAAAATAAAATATATCTTTGAGTAAAAAATAAAAATTTCATGAAAAATATCTTGAGTAAAAAAAATACTTTATGGGTAGAATCTTTTCATGTCTTTCTACCTGTGTATTAATTTATTCCCTTAAGTATGGCCTATACTAAAAATAAATAAATAGAGAGTTCTTCATGAAAATAATAAAATATATCTTGAGTTAAAAAAAATACTTCATGAGTAAAAGAAAAAAATAGCTTGAACAAAAAAAATACCTCACAGGTAAAAAAGAATCTATCTTTCTTTTACTGGTAGAAAAAAAATAAAAAATGTCTAACCCTAAACGATAAGCCTATTTTTTATTCACAATACATATTATTGATTATTGAAACTAAACTAGTATCTCGTTCTCAACTTCTCGTTTTATCTGCAATCTTTTACTTCACTTAATTTGTTCTTTAATCGTTTCATCTTATTCTCATTCTTGCAATATCCTTATTGCATTCTTCTTAATCAGTTCTACATTAGGTATTATTCCCTTTGTCTCACTATTAAGTGATCTATTTACTTTGATAGGCATGTTTATATTCATTATGTAGGTGTTTTAAAATGTTTTTCAATGGTATAAAGTTTGCGAACATCCGTGGTGTAGTTTGAGAGATAAATTATTTCAAAATTTCATTAATTATCATCCATAAGGGTATAATTGTAAAAAATGCTTAAAAATCTCTTTTCCCTTGCTTGCCTTAAAAATTGTGTAAACTTCAACTAGGTCACTTAATAGTGGGACGGAGGGAGGATCCCCTCACACCCTCTCACACTTTTGAACACAATTTTTTTCGATAAAACCAAAATGTAACGTATTTGAAGTTAATATTTTGGGGATATGCTTCTCTTATAAAGTTTTACACAGCCATAAAAAATGAGCACATTTTAAAATACCAAACTCTACCATCTGTTAATCTTAATTTTGACGGTTGAAAATTCGTAGATTTTTGATAATTAATTTTGAAAAAAATTCATGGTGGAGTTATACGTTTCCCTATGTTCTCATTTTCAGTCGATATATAAAATTTTGCAAGACTAGCAAATATTAGAGTGAAAACTAGAATGCCTCCCTCTTGTTTAAGATGAAATCCAACCAAACACAACCAAGGCTCATAACGGTTGTTTTTTCCGTTAGCCAAGGTTAACCCGTAGTGCTTGGTCCAAGGCTGGAAATCTTCAATCTTCGGAGCTGGGTTGCACGGACGCTCCATTTCTTGAGCCGTGTCCGTGTCTGATTCGTGTCGGACACGGGACGCGTGTGAGACGCTGGCACGATACGTGTTTGACGCACCAATTTGCGCTTCCTGCGCGCGTCTGGTTTGGACGCACCGATGGCGCGTGTCCGACGTATTTTTTTTTCATTTTCATTTAAACTTCTTCCTTTATTTTTACTATTATTAACCAAATGAAGAAAGACAAACATTTTGATCAATAATTTAGGTCTTTATTAGGGTTTTGTAATTGGAAATGACATCATGTATACCCTTAGTTGGGCATGTGTTGCTCTAAAAATGTATTTTGATTGTGTCATGTGTTTAATAGTGACTGATTGTTTGACATTCGGCGTAGATAAACAAATGATATCTTCTTTTCTTTTGAAATTTATACACATGTAACATAATTTTCTAATTTTTAGGGTCAAAAATATTTGACTTTGTTGTAAAAATGCATGATTATATATATAAATAAAATATATATATATATATATATATATATATATATATATATATGTTTCCGCGTCCTAATATTTTGATAATTTTATAGTGTCCGCGTCTGTGCAAAACCAGCTTCGGAGCAATATCATTTTCTTGGTTTTCCTTGACTGAAAAAACAAACATAAACCCTAACTTTTTTCTTTTGTAAAAATAAATTAGAAGCTGAATTGAGAGAAGAAAGAGCAGCAATGTCAAGCATTCCAGAAGAGATGTACCATGCAATCCTTTTAAGGTTACCAGTGGAATCATTACTTGTATGCAAGTCTGTCTGCAAGGATTGGTATGCTCTCTTCCTCTAAATTTGTTAATGCCCATATTAATATCCATAAAAACAACCCTATTCTCATGCTTGAAGGTTCTTCTAGGTCTAGCAGCAATCGTTTTACTTTACTCCATAGGTTATGATTCATTAGCTTCACCATTTTGTGAAATTAATGATGATACTATTGAAATTGATTACCCATTCAAACATTTAGATTATGATGTTCGACTGCTGGGTACTTGTAATGGTCTGGTTTGCATCTGGTTGTATGATTATGAAGGTGGTAGAGATTTTCTTTGTCTTTGGAACCCAGCTACAACAGAATATAAGGAAATACCAAAATCACCAAATGGATTTGATAGATGTGAAGTTTGTTTATGTGCTCTTGGGTATGATTGCAAGACTGATGATTATAAGTTGGCAACGGGTATAGAAGCTTATGGAACCAAGGATAGTTCTCTGGTCCAAGTCTATACGTTAACATCAAATTCATGGAGAAACGGGCAAATTGTACCTTACAAGTTTCCTTATATGCAAAACTCTGGGGTGCTTGTTGATGAATACCTTCATTGGTTAGCAAAAGCCCAAGGTAACATTATCTTACTCTCTTTGGATATGGGTGACGAGAGTTTCAAAGAAGTGCAACTGCCGATGGACTCTTATAAGCATCCGCATATGATTCTGGGAGAGTTGGAAGGGTGCCTTTGTATCCTTGTCAGCTCATATGCTAATGGCTTTAAGCTTCATGTTGAGGTCTGGAAGATGCTGGATTATGGGGTTGGAGAATCTTGGGCTAGGTATTATGTCATTTCCCATGAGAGTATTATAGTGAATCAGTTATTTTTTGAGGCTCATGGGGTCTTTCAAGAATGGCGAGATTCTGTTCTTGAGTTGCGGTATGCTAGTATCGTATGACCCGAAATATGGAAGTGCTAGAGAAGAAGAAATTGACAATGTTCCATTCTTAGACACCGGGAATTATATTGAAAGCTTAGTTTCTCTCAACTCCGGTACTCATGTTTGGGAAGACGACATCTAAAGAATCAATGGAGACTTGAAGAGGCAGCTTGAGAAGAGAAACAGGTGAATATGTTATTTAGTTCTTGGTATTGACATATATTAATGCAGTGTTTTAGTGGATTGAAGTGTCAAGTTTGAGATTATAAAGTTACTGTCTTGCATTTTGCTTCTCATACTTTTAAATCCTTGAACCTTAATATATTGGGATGAAAATCTTGCGTTGGAGCCCTGAACCTTGAATCCCAATCTAGAGTAATATATCTTCCTATGAAGATTGTATTGCAATTCATTCTTAATTCATGCAATCTTTCAAAATTCTTTAAAAGTGTTAAAACTCAGACTCATGTTTATCGATGCAATGTTGTTTTCTCCATGTCTGCAGTCATTTCATATCATGACTTTCTCACTCTGTGAACTTTGTTACCTTAAAGGAATCCACAATTTGATAAAAATAATGACTTTCTCACTCTGTGAACTTTGTTACCTTAAAGTTTGTGGTCAGTGTGGCTCTGGGAAGAGTCTGTCGTGTAATATGTGGGTCTAGTACCTGAAATTTTAGTGTGGCTGCTCGCCTAGCTTGTGGCTGCTTCTTAGTAAAATTCCTGTTGTGATCTAGTGGTTAAAAGGTTTGATGGAAATCTTTACAGATGGATATTGAAATGCTATCTGAGGGTGGGAGACTGATTGCTAAATTGTTTTCTTAGAAATTGTAGTGTACTTCCTATTCTCTTGAAGCTTCCTATTCTGGAGGGCGGGCCTACTCCAGCCATGAGATTCCTAAATGATGTTTTGAATCTTCACGATCAATTTGATGGTGAAGGTTGGCTGAATCAATGCAGAAAGCAAATTGTTGATACCTTCCCAAGAGAGGATCCGTTCAGTTTACTTGTTCCATCAGAGTTTGACATAAGCATGGTAGGCAACATGAACTTAAATCTCTGTGCCTTCTTATGCTATTATTATTTGTTGGAGGATTTAAAATCTCCATTTGTACACAAGGTTGAACCAAAATATCTCTCTACCTACTGGTAGCAGTCTACGTTGCGTTCTAGCCTTGGCATTCATTGATTTTATAAATGTGTAGAAGTCAATTTCACTGCTTATTAGTTCCACATTCTGATTTGTCCCACTTCCTACTTGTCTAAATTTATGTTGTGACTTGTGACTGTACATTCTTACTCTTTCTGTCACATCAAGGTCCATCCAGACTGCCATCGGGAAATTTTGATGACCGTTCAGTGAGGATAGACTGTCAGAGAGGTTACAAAAAGTGCACTCTGAACAGGATGAAGTAGATACTGCAGAAGAATTCGATGCGGAATCCATTGCAAGAAGATTGAGGTAGAATGAGAAACAGACGACTATAAACAAATAGCATCCCTACTAGATCGAGCAGCATCTTTGAAATGGTAGTAGATCGACGACCCCGAGGAACCGTAATTTGATTACTGACTGAGGTCAGGGAGCTATGTGGATTCGAGATGCCACCACTTGCCAGCAGTAATACAAATCTGGAATGAACTGCTGGCCTCAAACAGTGCCTTGTCAGGTATTCTAATCGGTAGCATAGGAATTCAGAGATTTTTTAAGAACAAAACGAAATTTACTTATCAATCATCATGTATTGGTCCATGTTGTTCACTTTTCTCAAGGATAAAAGAAATGTTCCCATTTACACTTTGCTGCATCTGTTCTATGTTTTGCCTCACTGTTTTAAAAGAATTACACGCCTGCATTGTTTTTATAAATATACGATCCACATCAATATTATTGGGTGTCAGCTGATACTGTGAACCATGAATAGAATACACGATCTGGATAGTACAGAGGAGCTACAAGGGACCCAAGTTATGCCCAACCAACATTAATCAGCTCTGATTTAGACGATGCTGGTCCTGTCCAACCCAACCTGTTATAAGAATGTTTGACTGCATGCTAGCGAACGCCAAAATCAGGTGGAAAAATGTGTAGGAATAACTAACTGGCACAGCATCAGCTTCACTGTCATTTCTCCGCTCAAAGATCAAAAGACATGATTACAACCCTAGAAACAACACAAGGAAAATGGTGCAATTTTTAGAGGGCATGTAAGAATTCCGTATTTGGTGACTGTTTATCACCAGCGAACACAATGTAACCATCCTAGAGGCGGTTTAAGTCTTCCTGATAGGTAGCTGATTCTTATCATATTACTATGAAAGGGTCTGTAGATGAAGCCATCAAGGTACCTGAGGATCCATCCCGGATAGCAGAGTACAAGACAGACAGAACTGTTGTAAGCATACCAAGAATTACGTCGCGTGTGTTTACTCCTTTTGAACTGTTGTTGAGACCTGATATTGTAATTGCAGTTATGTAGCACCCAAATATAGGAAGTAATCTGCAGTAACTCATCAATTATGTAAAGCGAAGTGCCAAAGACTAAAGAGAAATATACTTGTCACAGGGGAACGGAAATGTTTCACGTACCATTTGCGTTCACCTCTCTGAAACCAGACATCATTCCATGTATTTGTGGCATCCAGTAGTATAATAACTGGAACCAGTAGAAACAACCCCGACCCGAATATTGACAGTGTTTCTGCAAATTTAGCATACGAGTTTCAGAAGAAAACATTTACATGCCTGCATAGTGCAATGATGAACTAGTTATAGGATTTCACACACTCATGAAGGCAGGTCAGAAGGTTAACTCATGGCTTACGACGAACCTAGAAAGAAAAACAAATGAATCACACTGACCGTAATAAGAGACAATGTCATCAGGAACGAAAAACATGAGGACCAAGAGCAAAGCCCACACCACAACCTTCACAGACCATCCGCGATGGTGAATCACATGCCTTTTGTCGTTCTGGTCCTTAACACCAATCATGATGAGGACAAGTGACGCAAAAAACAGAAAATTCCCCAAGCTGACACGGGAAACTGCATTGATTTGCAGCCATTCTTGCGCCTGTGTGTTTCCGGAAGTATATATCACTGTACATGCCAAGGAAAAGAAAGATGGATTCCTATCAAGATCATTACAATGCTTAAGTGCAACATTTCTCTATCGAAAATCTAAAAATGCATTCCTACCAAGATTAAAACTCTAGAATCTCCAACAACAACAAAAGTCAAACACAACAATCACTTGACAGGATTCTTCAATGAAAGCCATAACACATAATTTCAACATTACAAACACTGCACAGTTAGAGGGAGAGACAGATGGGTACATTACATACACTCCAACAGAGGACCAGCTTGTTTGACAATCCATGAGGGAAAGACCAAATAAACCACAATAATCTAATCTGGCTTTAACCCCTGGTGCTGCTGTATTACACAACTCAATGCAACTTAAAGATGCACAACAAGAAAAAAGATTAGATGAGACATCTTTCTCCTCTTCTCTCTCCCTCTATTTCTCAACATCCCTGAAACTGAGGAAAAGAAAATGTCTGCCATTTTGCATTTGATATTATCAGCTTAGACTCTTTTATTAATACAAGTCGTAGCTGGGTCACTAATGCCTACACTATGCACGTTGATTGATAATAATTCTTCTACAAACCGCCACCATCACTGCACCACCACAGGTAGTAGTAAAACCAGATTATGTTAAAGTTTAAATACTCACTCCAAAGTACCATCTCTTTGGAGTTCCAGAAAATATGTACTGTATTTTTTTTTTATTGTTAATGGGTGAAGACTCTCGGTACGTTTAGAATAGA
The DNA here is from genome assembly GCF_003573695.1 of Papaver somniferum. NCBI lineage: Eukaryota > Viridiplantae > Streptophyta > Magnoliopsida > Ranunculales > Papaveraceae > Papaver > Papaver somniferum. The sequence goes on along the minus strand of NC_039360.1, from coordinate 11,943,917 downwards.
TCCGACTATCTAAGATTTTTCTTTTTCCTGAGTTGATCAAGAGATCCAAGCTAATAACTGCACATGGAATTATAATGTAAAACAACCCCAGAACCAGTGTGCATAGATTTTTTTTAACAGAAGATTCTGTATTAGTCATGCATCAGCCCATTTGGTGTATTATTCCAACCATAATCCATGTTTATTTATAGAGAGGTCTACACTGTTCATACAAACTTACAACCATATCAAAATACATCAAATATATCACCATTCTAAAAACTCAGTACTTCAAGTTCTAATATTTACATACATAAGAAACTGGATGTTCATATATATATATAGAGGGAGAAAGTACTGCATACAGGGGGCTAATAGAATTCTCGGTCCGTAAGGACTAGAGGAGCCACAAGGGACCATACATAAAGAGCAGCAGTCGCCCATTGAGTGCATATTCGAACCCAAGTTGATGTCCAACCAACATCAATAAGAGCTGAATCAGATGACGATGAGCCGGTCCATCCTGTAAGAAGCATGCCCGAATACATAGTAGCTAGTGCGAAAATCAAATGGAAAAACATATAGGAATAACTAACTGGTACTGCTGCGGTTTCTTTCCCTTTTTTCCCTTCCTCTAACTTATCATCCAAAAGAGGCTTTCCTCCACCTACAACAGACGATTAAATGTAATTACAACCTTAGAAAGAACTTGGTGAATTAGTGCTATTTTGAGAGGATGCCAAAGACTTCCATTTTCATGACCAGTGTTAATCACCAGTAAAATGGACTCTACCGTCCTATTGACGGTTGGAGTCTCCAACAAAAACGAGGTATTAGCCCATGTATTGCTCCTTCTGGTATATGAATGTGGGAGGTTTGATGGAAATGTGAGGGTAAAAATCTTCCGCAACTCAAACATTCAATTGTAGATAAGTTGGGCAAAAGTTTGAAACCACTGAAGTCTTAATAGGTGGTGAGTGAGAAAAAAAATAACGGTTTAGTAGTTCAAAGTACCTGATCTTGGTGAGGAAGGTGGGGACAGGAAGGTTGTGGATGATCCAGCTCGACAGGCAGAGTACAGGACAGAGAGAACCGTTGTGAGCATACCAAGAATTAGGTTACCCATGGATACACCTTTTGAACTATTGTGGAGACCATTGCATACATAATCTCGGGGCTCACTTGAAAGAGCCGTATAGAGCACATATGCACAATACACAGAAATCACAGAAGCTGGCAGAAGACTGCCATTCACCTGTTTTAACCCCAAAATCCACTGGTCATATCGCTGAAAGAAAACAAAGGGAATCGCACGACAAACTTATATTATGCCACTAGCTTTTGTCGGATATTCTTTACCTGAGGGTGCAGTGCAATAATAGCAAACCCAAACGCAAGAATCATAGTCATGACAATAAAGAAGACGTTAAGGCCGCAGTCATGGCCTGAGGGATTGAACCAAATGAACATAAGTCCTGCTATTGTAAATGCTGCAATATAGCATCCAACTGATACTGCAAGTAATGCAAGGTACCTGCAATGCTCGTTCATATTTAAGAAAAGAAATCTCAATGTCAGACACTTGCGAAATATACTTAATGGAAAAACCATAGAAATAAAGAAGAGAAGAAAAGGAATGAAAGAATGCTTCACACACCATTTGCGTTCATCTTTCTCCACCCATGCATCATTCCATGTGTGTGTGGCATCCAGTAGTATAATAACTTGAACCAGTAGAAACAACCCAGATCCGAATTTTGATAATGTTTCTGCAAATTAGGTGTGCGAGTGCCGAAAATGAGAGGGAAATACTTAATCTCTTCATAACACAAGTGAGAAACTAAAACGTAATGTGCACATGAAAACAGTGGATAGAATATCAACTCAAGTTTCATTGACCTAAAAAGAGGAAGTAAACTAATCAAATCTCAAATAAATACAGCTGTCACAAATCCCAAATAATTTAGTACCATGTAACTTACCATAGAATGAGATGATTACATCAGGAACAAAGAACATGAGGACTATGAGCAAAGCCCACACCACAAATTTCACAGTCCATCCACCATGGTGAATCACATGCCGTTTGTCATTCTGATCCTTCACACCAATCATTATGAGAGCCAGTGATGCAAAAAACAAGAAATTCCCCAAACTGACACGAAAAACTGCATTGATTTGCAACCACTCCTTCGAGTGTGGGTTCCCGGCAGTATTTATCCCTGTATGCACCAAATAAGAAAAAAAATGGGATTCAAATCAAGATCATCACCAGTAATTAAGTGCAAGTGCACAACAATACTCTACCTAAAGGCAAAAGAGTGAACAAACAAGGAACAGAGTAACAAATTAAAAAGAAAAAAAATGAAAAGTAGAAAAGACAGCATATAACGAAAAGATAGAAAAACAGATGTCATGACAAAACAAAGATGATGGTGAAAATAACCAAAAAGGCATAAACATGTGAACTTCAGTGATGCGGGAGCTTGAATAAATTATTGGGCCTCTTGGCTTGTTTCCTTATTTTATTTTTGTACTATTTATCATTATAGACAGGAATCCATGAAACTACATGAGGCTGGTACAATGAAAAAGGATATGTTAACAGGCAATCACATATGCCTTCAGAAGAAAATGCTATTTCCTAATGCTTCAAACAGTGCTTTTGATTATAACTTCCTCCAGATTTGAATTCCTAGCTTCGAAGAGGGCACAACTGAGAGACTTCATTTCATAAACTACCACTCCGTCCATCTTCTCAATAACACAAGCACCGTCAGCTAAGAAAAATCCAGGAAATGGGAGAGCTGTGTCGATTAAACGAACCCATGCCGTTCCTTCTGAATTTGGAGGTAAATTAACACTCTCTGAATGGTCACTGGCATTGAAGGCAATAAATAAATCGCCGGCTTTGTGAGAAGATTCAACACTTGAATTAGTAATATCTTCATTAGCTTTTACCGTCAATGCCAAGAATTTGCTTGATGGATCCTCCCATCTTGGTTGAGTCTGCTTACTTCCTATCCAGTCAAGATTTTTTTCCAACATGAAGCTTCTCTTCTGAAAAATGTCACTTCTCCTCAACCTAAGAGAACTTAAAAACGCGATATATTGTGTCATTTGAAGACCATATCCAGTTTTCAGATCCTCCCAATCAAATGAGTTTCTCTCACTGTATGATGGGGATCCATTGGAAGAACGCCCACATTCATCTCCCATATTCAGAACTGGAACACCTAGTGAGATGTACAGGATGAAAAGGAAATTGCGGATTTGTTTAAGTCGTCTATCAAGAACAACAGCCTTGTTTGTGGGACCCTCCACACCACAATTCCAACTTAATTCAGAAGAGAGTTCACCGGAACTGAAGCTAACCAAGTCCACAAGAGGTAACCCGAAGTTCCTTGTAATATAGTTAAAAGAGAAGGGGGGTCCCCTACCATCCAAGAAAATGTCCCCACTCCCACACAACCGAGTTGCAAGATTACTGAGAAGACCCTCCCCTCTGATAAAGTTCCTAACATCGTGACTAAACTTGTTATTCATTTCAGCCCATCTTTTCCAGTTGGGAAAACGGATTTCCTTAAAGACAAGCTCATGTGGGTCCCAATAATCAGCAACAATCTTAGTCTTCGACAGTACAGGATCAAATGCAATGGCCTCAATCAAAGGTGGCCGACTTAAGTACTCGCCATTTGAACCTCTGCACATTGCTGAAGCATTCAGAAAACAGAACCCATCAATATGAAACTCGGTTACCCAATGTCGTAGACTATCCAAAATGAAACGCTGCGCAATGGGATCATTGCAGTTCAACGCAGTTCCTCCTGTCACTATAACATCATCGTACCCAATTGTTTGAGAGAGAGAAACTCCACCCTCTGCATTAATGGTAAAAATGACTTCCAAAAGAACTTCCATGTTGTTGGCGTGCAATCTTTTAACCATCTCTTTCATAGAATTAGTAGCAGATACAGCATCACAAGTAGGTCCGTACAGGTTAGTAGGTGAAAAGAAGTGATACGGAAGATAAGGTCCTTTTTGCTCATCGAAATGGAATACTGGCTCTAACAAAATCGCATTTACACCAAGGCCTTTAAAATGGTCTAACTTCTGTACCAAACCAGTAAACGTGCCTGCAACATCAGGAGGTAGTTGACTAGACTTATCCTCGGTAAATCGAGCCACATTTAACCGGTAAACTACTAAACTTTCCATAGGTAAGCATATGCGAGTATCACCACTCCAATCGAAAGTAGGTTCTCTGCATAAGCAGCCAAGAGACTTGATAAGTGAAACAGATTCGGGTGGGCTGCTGAAGAAACTTTTAAGGACTTTTGCGTATGGGTCCAGAAAAACATGGCTTGCTTGAGATACGTTTCTTTGACCCTTAATCATATCTACCTTGTATCGATAACCATAGCTCTTGTAAGGATCAACATTTTTCATTGAAATATGCCAAACATCACCCGTTCGATTAACATATGGGTCTAACTCAATCTCTAAGGAGGGCTTATCTGGCATTTCATCATACAAGCACAATACTGTGCTTTCTTCATTTCTTGAAATGAGGGCAAAATTAACTGAGTTATCATCGGAAAATGAGATACCTAAAGGAGCAGGGTACCCTGAACTGATACCCACTGGGACACAAAAGTCTGTTTTTCTATGACTTCTTATCTCTGAGTTACTTGAAGCAGCATTGCTCATGGATAACAGTAAAAATGACAGATAGAATGGGTCTTGGTTCAGTTCGAATTCCAACTCGGATGAAAACCTGCCAACAGATTTTTGTACCAAAGGAGTCTGAGTGGTATTTGGTTTAGTTCCGGAAGCTAAAAGTAAAGGATCCAAGGGTAAGAAAAATGATGAATCAGATCTATACATTCCCCAATTCAATACCAACTCATCTTTGTTGCTCGGTAATGATGAAACTTCAACATACACTACATGCTTCATGTTTCTTTCGCCAACAATCACCTTGACTTCTCCACCCACTTCTGTCCTAAACAAATAACTTGACACATTCTCAAGTTCTTCAATAGTTCTTGTATACAGTTCCGTTCCAGTTTGATAATCAGAGCCTTGTGCTGCTGCAGCAGCAACATTCAAACCCGGATAACGGTTAAAACTCCTCGCTACATTTATTCCACGTGCTTCAGAAAACAAATTTCCGCTTCCTAAACTGTTCATTCTCTTTAAGCAATACGATCCTTTTCTCTGATGATAAAAACACACTGGAACTTTCAGATCTGTCAGTTTTACAGCTCCATCTGACAGATGATGGGTGTGTATTCTGAGCATTGGTGAAAGACTTGCCATCGATCTTCGGAGAAGACAAAACCCCAGAAATTAGATCTGAACTCTAAGCAGATAAAACCCCCGAAATTAAGATTATTGAGCTTTTTGTGCCTTTCTCTGTGTTGGTGATAATGAGAATCAGTTAGCTGAGAGTTGACATCTCTATCTCTGCAAAGGAAATTGCTATCACCAGCTTCATAAGCCGTTCACTTATGCTAGAAGATGTAACTAACTTTGCTGGGGCAGATCTTAGTACCTTTAGCTAAACCAACTAAAGTGAACCTCAAAGAAGGAATAACTAATACAGATGTCTGTCCACAAATCAGGAACATCCAAATTTTGAACACACAAAACCTACTAAAAACAAACTGAACTGCCAATGAGTAAATTCGATGACACAAGGAGTGAAGTTTCTACTTCACATTGCGTACATAAATCATATGGCAATTTACTAGCTTCCAAGATTAGCTTCCCCAAAGGATTATACACATCATATATCTAAGTTTCTGACAGAAACATCCTACAAAATCAACCTATTTGAAGCTATAACTCAAAACACATTTAAGAAAACAAAAACAGCAAAACATAAACAACATGGCGAAAATAATTAAATTAGGGCATAGCAATGGACCTGAAAAACAGTGCCACAGCATAGTATTGGGTAATAAGCAAGACTAATTGATTTCTTCCAAAAACACTAACCTAATCATATATCAAATATCAGATCCATACTTCACTAATAACGAACTAAAAAAAAAACTGTCACTAAAATCATACAGTTCAAATTTAGAGATCAATTCATCGAATCAAATAACAAACAACTCAAAATTAAAATCAACGAACCCTAATTCGAATAATAATAAGAAAAAAAGAGTTTATAGATAGAGAGACTTACATGGGAGATACTCAAGGAGAGGAGCACCAACTTCTCTAAGAATCCATGAAGTGATGAGAGAAAGACCAAATAAACCACAGTAACCTAATCTTGCTGATCTTCCTGATATCCCTGATGCTACTGATGTACACAATCCACAACTCAACGATGCACAGCAAGATAACAAACAAGACATCTCTCTCTCTCTCTCTCTGACTCTGTATAGATGGATAGACCTCAGAAATTATCCAACACACAAAGAAACAAGATTTTGGGGAATGGAAAAGAAATATGTAATGTCTGGTAATTTCAGTATTTGGGTCTGAGAATATCAAACAGAACGTCATTTCCGTTTTGACTTCTGACTCGCCTCAAGAAGAGCGCTGAGTCAGATCTTGGTCGGACGAAAAATGAGGAAGATTTTAAAAGGGAGCGCCTACACCTGGGACAGTAGGCCTTGTCCAAATCTGAGACATGAGGTGGTACAATCTTAATGGTTAAGAGGGAAATGATTTTAGCATCGGGATTATTAGCGAGGTGAAGAAGAAAATGATTAAAGGTCCAGATCTATTGTCCCATATCTGGACGATAATAGTTATTCCATGTCTAGAGTTTTTCGATTTTAAAATCGAAGCCCCTTCTCATCACGTACTTTTGGTCCGATAAAACGCTCGCCATGTATCAAATTTACTCTTTTGGACCTAAGGTAGTCACCAGACTATCCACACTTACCATACTGTTCAATCTTCTTCTTTTTTTTTTTACTTTTTTCTTTTAAGTCGGTTCTTAAAAATGTTGCAAAGCAGACTAGTTAGTAATTCGGGGTATGGAAAACGATCGGGATGTGATACGTATGAGTGTTATACGGATTCGCACAAGTCAAATTCGGTCAAAAATCCGGTCAATGCTCTGTGATTCGGCAGTAATACGGAACTGCATATGTACATGTATAATTCGTTTTAAAGATATGAATTCTTCGTACAAAATTCGACATATATTAATCTCTTAAAAATTCATTTATAATATTATCTCTCCTTAGATACTATAATTTTAATATAATCTCTCCTTAGATACTATAATTTAATAGTTGACATGAATTATATATATGATATGTAATACAATCAGCAAATAATATATGCGTCAGTGGTATTGGAATCAGATTGGTGTATGTAAAATTTTAAAAGTCAAAAACATGATAAAGAACGATAATTTAGTGATGATGTGGCAAAGTATTATACCGATCGTACGATTCGCTTGTATAATTCGGTTTAAGCTGGAAATTTCCGAATCTAAGTCGGGGTTCCAGTTATACGGCTGATACGTACGGATTCGGCCGACACGAACAAATTCACGAATTATAAGTGAACTTACTAACTAGGACTGTCCATGAAGTCATTCAATACGATTTTTTAGAATGACTAAGAAAAAAGAAAGTGGGAACTGAATAAATATCCCTTGTTTTGATGGGCTTCACAAATATCCTTATCACACAATAAATATATCCCTCTCTATCTATAAACCTATCATGGGTCCATTAAGGTTTTGCTTCTTTCCATATTTACCCATTCTCTTTAAATAAGGCTTTGAAGAAAATCGTTTTTTTATTTTCATTATTCCAAATCTAAACTTTCTTTCTTCTTCATCTCTCCCGATAACAGCCACCATCACCATCACCGTCGCTCCAAATTTCTTCGCCGTCGTAAAGAAATCTATATTAGTCAATGAAAGTAAATGATTTTTCGACTGTGTTCCATAAATCTCAAGTTGATAACGATGTGTATGTGGTGGCGGTGGTGGAAGAAGATATCAACTATCAGATTTATGTCTTTCGCGATTGAGAGGGGGATGAAGATTTTCGTTTGAAATCATATTTCATTATCAATCATCATCAACAGTTTATCTTTTTTCCCTTTTATTATGATTTCAGTATCAGTTAAACATTTCGAGATTAACGATCTGATTTTTAAGTTTCGAATTTGGGAACTTTGGGTTAATACAGAAATCAAAACATAGGAATTCCACGGACATAAAGCGACTGGATCAGGTTAGTATAAAAAATCCTAAAAATCTCCATTTGATTTGAATCTTGCATAACTTGGATGTGATGTTATGATGAACTACAAATTAAATATCCGTAACATAGGTATTTATTATTGGATTTCAGTATTAATAGTAGTATCTATCATGGTTTTTCCAAATTCGGTGGCGGTGGTTGTGTTTTTTAATAAATATTGGTGATTCTGGACGTTTGTGGTGATGTTGGTAGTGGAGTTTGAGAGTGATTTTGGTGGAGATTGGGTGTGATTTTGGTTGCATTTGTTGATGGTGTTCCAGGTATAGCAATTGTCCTTTCAGTAAACCTACTTGCTTCATTTTTTACGGGATCAACTACTGTTGTTGATCCAATTTATGGGATCAACTGCTATTGTTGTCCCAATTTTTTATGGAATTAAGTACAGTTGTTGATCCATTTGTGGGATCAACTCCTGTTGTTGAACCAATATTTTATGGGATCAACTACTGTTGTTGATCCTTTCAACTCTTATTATTGACAATATATCCTTGGATAAGTATAATCATGCTTGTAGTTTAAATCATGCTTTTAGTTTAAATCATGTAAATTTCTTCCATTGTTGAACTTGTGGTGCAATGGTAGCATGACTGACTCCATGTCAGATGATGCGTGTTCGACTCACGCCAAGTTCACTCCATTTACATGGATCAACTTTCATTGTTGATCCAATTTAGGGGATCAACTACCATTGTTGATCCCCTAAATTGGATAAACTTCTACTGTTGATCCTTTTTTCTTATCAACTACTATTGTTGATCCCCTAAATTGGATCAACTTCTAATGTTGGTTCTATTTTTATTTGGGTCAACTTTTACTGCTGGTTCTATTTTTATTTGGATCAACTAATGTTGTTGATACAAAAATATCTGAACCAGTGATGGCGGTGACGGTGGCGGCGGCAGCGGACTCGTGGTGATGGCGGCAACGGACTAATGATGATGGAGGACTGGTGGTGGTGTAATGGTGATGAAATATTAGTGGTGGTGGTGGTTGGTAGGTGGTGGTCGTTGAACGCTGGTGGTTGAATGGTAGTTGAATGTTGGTGGTGGTGGTGCTAGTGGTGGTGGTGAAGTGGTAGTGGAAGAAATTTGTTTCATTTTGAAATAAAGAAAAATATTATATGGTGAGGGTAGGTAACCTAATTTTAAATAGATAAGGTTATTAAAAAATAGGGATATATTTATTGTTGCATAAGGATATATTTGTAGGGTGTTGAAATTAAGGACATATAATTAATATATCTGAAAAGATTCGTACAACATATTTATGTTCCCCTAGGAGTCGATGTTGTCTATCTAAAGTTCACTGAACGATTAAGTTTTTGTACCGTATGTAATTGATTTTCCTTTAATATAACCTTGCTAAATTGGGGTCTATGCCACTTAATTGGGGCCTATAGCTACATGACAAAATAGAGTCATTAAGAAATAATTCATAGAAACTCCTTATCCACTATTTATGTTAATGCCTAATATGCCCTTATTAAATTAGTGATGATTAATTAAGTTAGTATTAGTTAAATTAATTAGTGTTTGAGTTTGATTATAGTGTTAGGATTAGAGTAGAAATTCATTTCCTCTTTTAAGGTTTAGAGGGAAAGAAGAAGTAGAGGGGAAAAAGAAAAAACTAGGGTTTGTGACTTTCTTAGCAAAAACGAAACTTTATAATGATGATGAAGACTCTAGTAGTGATGAAGAAGCGGGTGCATCAGATTATCATGATTTCGATCCTACCTAATTGGATATTTTGTTGAATGAAGAAGAGAATGTCAACCAAAGAATGCTTGAGGATATTATTCAAGAACAAGAACAATATCGTCGGGAAGAAGAAGGTGATAATGCTTCTAATGAACAGGTATGAGTTGTAATGATCTAAAAACATGTATTTGCATATCCCAATCGCCCAAAAAGAGATAATTTTTCAAAACTTTAACCCAGAATCGGTTTATTCGATAGCACCACATAAACCGATTTTGTGAAAAATTCCCAAATTGAGTACAACAAGCGGTTGTTGTTAGTCACCAAATAAACCGATTGTAGTAAAAAATTGGGCGTGATGGGTACGTGACGGAAATCGGTTTTTGTTGGTGATGTGCATAATCCGATTTCTTCACTTGAATAATCACGTAGAATACACGAAGTTCACAATCGGATTATTTACGTGTATATGTAATCCGATTGTGGAGAAAAAAAGTTACAGTAGAAATGAGAACAAAAATCGGATTACATATACACGTAAATAATACGATTGTGAACTTTGAAATTTTTTCGTTAAGTCCATAATCGGACTTTATTGTTGCACATATAAACCGATTACTTTCAATCGGCTGTCTCGCCTGTAACATATAAATCGATTCTAAATCATTAACTTGTTGATATTTGTTGTAGATTGTTGTGGCGTTTGAAGAAGATCATCCAAAAGACGTATCTCTGCTGGGTCCTGATACCTCTGCCCACTATTTCACCGATTTGGAATGGAAAGAAAGAAACGATGCAAAGACATGGTTGATAGACAAGGGCATAGAGATCAAATGCGGTCATTCAAGTGAAGATTGTTTGGAAATTGTTTGTGAGAGAGGTGGAAAGCAAGAAAGTCACTGGGAAAACGAAAGACTGTACGTGAAGAAGACGACAAGGGAATACATTACTAAATCAAAGAAGTATGGTTGCCCGTTTAAGATTATAGTTAATAGACCCAAGAGACCCGATGGTAGTTATACAAGTTCTCTAAAGTGATGAATGGTTGTCACAATCATGATGATCCGGAATCTCTTGTTGGACACGCGGCCGTTTGTGGGTTGAAACCACATCAATTGGAAACGGTGAGGTCGATGAAAGCGTGTAAACCAAGTGACATCCTTAGGAAGATTAAGGAGGATGATAAGGATAACTTGTCCACTTTGAGACAAATTTACACGGCAAGAATAGCCTTTAGGAGGAGGTCATGGGATGGTAGAGCGGTTATGGAACAATCTCAATGGTTAGCCGATCAACACAGATACAAAATGAGGAAGAAAGTATTGGAAGGCAAAGCGATTTTTTTTTTTGGCGCATCCGGAGATGATCACGTTGGCGCAATGCTTCTATCATGTTTTTTTAATAGATTGGACATACAAGACCAACAAGTACAATATGTCGTTGTTAAACATTGCTTGCCATACTTCCGACAAGCAAACTTTCACGGTAGCATGGGGGTTTATGGATCGGGAGAATGATGTGAGTTTTACTTGGATGCTAGAGACCTTGAAGGAGATATACTCATATACCGTGGCGATCAAACTCCGAGGATCAAGTAACGGATAAGGACCAAGCACTAATGAATGCAATATTAGAAGTAATTGTAGGGGTAATATCCAAAAGCCAAAGCCACAAAAAGGTACCGCTTGTGAAAAGGCCGAAGATGAGCGTCTTTAAAAAATAACTCCGGAACAAAGAGAGAAGGACAAAAAGAAAAGGAAATCGGAGTATGAAGCGAATGGGTTACTCTGGAAGGTTTTTCAACATCATTGGGATTTAATGGTACACTCAATGTACTTGGCCGAGTTCGAATCCTACTTGGAGAGTTTTATTGGGCTATGGAAGAAAGATTACGAGAAGTGTGTGGTTTATTGCTTGAAGGAATTGTTGGATCCGTACAAGGAAGCAGGTATTGGAAGGCAAAGTGACTCGTATTTTCTTGGTGCATTGGTGGGCCCGGAAATGTGTATAAAATTGAAGTGAAATGAAACGCGGGCCTACAGTAATACCGCAAGTGCACGGTCGTTGGTTGTAGTCCGTGCAAGTACGGGTCGATCCACAGAGACTGGGTGTGTTTGGAGTTTCTAGCTATTTTGGGTTTCTAAATTGCTGTTGGGCTTTGAATGGTCAATGGGCTTTGAGTACTAATGGGTTTTGATAACAATGGGCTTGGTAGTATTTTGATGTGAACTGGGCCTTTGGGCCTTTGAGGGACTGAACTTCAAATGTAGCAGTGAACCGAGCTTGGCTTTTGAAGTGGGCTTTTGCCTTTCCCTAGCAGTAGCTGTGATCTGGGCTTGGCTTAGTAATGAGCTTGGGCTTTTAGCCTTTGGTTTCAACCCTAACAGTGTGCAATGGGCTTAAACCAGTGAACCAAAACAGGAAAATGGATTAAGATACTGAAGAAAAGTGCCAAGGAGACAGTTGCACACCAAGGCCTAAGCCAAGGGCAGTGATGTGAAGAAAATAGCAAATGAAAGAAAGAAAACAGTAAACAATGGAATGAGTCTAAACATGAAAAAGAGCAAAACAAAACAGTGAAGACAAGAGGATGAACTCAATTGATCATGCCAATTCTTCCTTACAGCAGGTAAAGGTAAAGGTTCAAGCCTGCCTTTTGCCTAAGGTGTTTCACCAATGGATAGTTGAATCACAACTAAAGTGTCAATCCTAAGCACTAAATGTCTGACTAAAGCACAATTAGTCAGAGAATTTGACAATGTCAATAAGGTATGAGTTGTGGTAATATCACATAGTTTTATCCTAACTACAAAGCATACATGATATGCACTGTGAGAGTAAAATGTGGTTTACCTTGATTCAATTCTATCCTAGAACATTTCACACATCTAAGAATGACATGAACAACATGAGAACATTACAAGACATAACAGAACATACACATTAACAGAGAACATACACATTAACAGAGAGCATACACAGAACAGAACATAATATGAACAGCAAAAAAGTGAACATTAACAGAACAAAGTTCTGGACACTGGCTAGTCCAGCATGAATCTCTCTTCACCTAATAGTTCCCCTTTTATACCCAAATTATCAAATTAGGGTTTACACCCATTTTCCCCAAAAATCTCCAATCGACAGTACAATTAGGGTTTCCCCTTTTTCTAGTGTTCTGGGTCTAATTTTTCCCATAACCCTACTCTCATCCTCTCCTAAGCAGTTCTATTACATCAATTGGGGTTTTCTAGAAAAACCCTAAATTATAAAGAAAATTAGGGTTTTCAGACTTGGGAGAAAATTACCATACTCTTCTGATTTCGTTGTCCCCTCTGCGATTAAGCTCATACCCATGCTTCCACTTGCATATGCGCTCTTGAAACACGCCTCAATGTTGTCTTCTGATGGAACCCTAGTTCTGTCTTTCTAGGTTTTAGCGTCTGATGGAGAAGCTATAACCGAGGAAGAGAGAAGTTGAGGTTATGGTCGAGGCGGTCGGTTTTGGGAAGGTGGTGGTGGCAGAACTGTGGAGGTAGGAGTGAAGGCTGGTACGGTGGAGGCAGGAGTTGCAGTTACAGCTCTGCAACTGTCGGTGAAGATGGGAAGAAGAAGAAAGAGAAGAAGAGAAATGGAATGGGTAGTTCTCGATGGGTTTTTTAGGGTATGGGATGTTCTGGTGTGAGTCGGGTTCATCAAGAGATGATGTTTCACGAGCTGGGCCATCGGATCATTAAGTTCAGATGGAATCGAACGGCTTTAAGGAAGGGGATGGAAGCGACCGTAGGATTTTTTTGGTACAACTAAATAGACGGATCCAGATGGAGTTAGTTGTTGTAATGTGTGTCGGGAGCTTCGGATCTTGATGACCTAAAATGCAGCGACCATTGGATTGTTGAGATGATCGGATCGGACGGCTGGAGAGGGGAGCGGGTTTGGATATTGGAAATGAGTTTGGGTAGGGGTTTTGGATCTTGGGTATGCCAAGCCCATATCTTCTTTAAGAACAATTCTTCCTTCTTGAGCCCATTCCTAACTTTTTGGTCTTGTGCTCCATTCTTTGCGGCTTCCTCGCGTAATTTCTTCCGGCTTTTCACCACTCTTCGGCTCTTTTCCGCTCCGCAAGTCATCCAGACTTTATTTATTACCTAAAAATGCAAAATTAATTAATAAAAATATTTATTCTTGAAAACAATGAAAATACAGAATATGGGATAAAATGTAGAATTAATGCACAAAAGATGAGTTAAATGCCATCAAAAAGGGATAAATATATACAATATTTGGCACTCATCAAATACCCCCAAACCTGAATTTTACTTGTCCTCAAGTAAAACAAAACTATGGAAATCATAACTATACCACTGTCGCTGGTCTTTCGAATGCATTTAGCGTATGCACTAAGCCTTTTAAACCACTAAGTGTCCCTAGTGGACGAGTTGAAGTCTCGTGAAGGTTTGGTTAGAACGTACCTACAAAGTTCTAGGTCAAAATATAAGCTCAGATTCCATCAAATGTGACATGTGCAAGACAGTAGAAGCTCACAGCAAAATGGAGATGTCAATCTAGCTATCAAGTCACAATCCTAGCACTGATAACAAATAAAGACATGTGATAAGAGTGTAAAGTGTATCTACACATGTGTAAAGAAAGATCGGATGTTATGACTACTAATCACCAAGAGATAGTTTCTCAGGCTAAGAACCGAGGTCGAAATCTAGCTAGCTGTCCGGACTTTACGAGAATTGTGAATGAGTTGGAGGTATTTCACAATTACTCGCGTTGTACATCAATGGCATACACCCTCCTTGCTTATTACAATGAAACAACAAAATGACTATTTACATGACTCTTATTTACATTGACTATTCTCTTTTATTTTTGGAACAAGAGAGGATGGAATTGATAAATACTTGATTTTTTTGTATTTTTCTGATTTTTTTTTTTTTTTTTTTTTTTTTTTTTTGAATAAGGAAACACTTTTGATACATATACAAAAGGAAACAAAAGATTACATGACACTTCGCAAGAGGTAGCCCTTTTTGATGCACCCAGTTAAATTCGATGGTTGTCTTTCTTAATGTAACCTCCACCTTCTATCCCAACCAACCAAAGAACAAGCTAGTCAAGTTTCGTTCAGTATTCTAAAGTGATTGGCAATCGTAACTTCCTATCAAACACCTTGAAGATCGAGGCCATACATGTATTGGTAGATCGTGCGCGTGCAAATTTCTTATCACTATGTGAATTGTGCTAGAATCAGGATGCCTAAATATCTAGACTAAGACTCCTAATAAAAATACATATTTGCACAAGAGTCAACATTTCAAGGTAAATGAGCTCCATTTTTTATGATTTTTTTCAATTTTTTTAATTTTTTTGAATTTTGATTTTTGAATTTTTTTGGAATTTTTCAATTTTTTTTTTTTTTTTCAAAAAGAAGGAGTTCGTTTTCAATTATGGCAAATTATCGTGGTATCTACTCTATACCCCCAAACCTAAACTAAACATTGTCCTCAATGTTTCAAAATATGGAAAGAATTAAAATGCAACATATGGAAAGGGACATGCTGAGTAGAGTAAAAGGAGAGAGAATACCCGATTTCGGCGAAAGCAGAATTAAAACTCCGTTATTCAAGGCAAAAAAATCCAACATATTTCAGCCGAGATCATATTGGATTAGCAAAATATATACAAAAGGAACAAAAGGGTTTTTAAGAAATTTTATCTACTGGATTATATACAAAAATTCACCATACACTAACAATCTAAAGAGTTGAGGATCAACCCAAAAGACAAAGTGTAGAGGTTTCAACAGCTTCAAATAATAATAGGAAAGAAACGCAAGTGAAACTGTGAAACAAAATGAGCTACCCCCAAACCTGGATTTTACAGAAGATATAGTTTTGAAAACAAAATCGCGCAGTTTCGGGGGTTCATCATGCAAAAGGTCTAGCTCGAAATGAACTGTACTAGGGACGGGCAAACATGCTAATTCCAACTGTGGCTCTTTAAAAGTGTTATATTTTGAAGCAAAATAATCCAAGAGGACTTGGGAAGCACACAGTTCCAATCCTAGATTAGGAATTTTCAGAAAAATTGGTTTGACAATATGGGTACAAACCAAATCTAGGTTGGGTGGAAGGCCACCAGATTGTGACTTAGGTAGAAGAATAGGCATATCATTATCAATCAAATCAAAGTCTTCTAACTCATCTACACATGTCACATCATGCTCACAATCATCAATCACATTGGCAAGATTACAATCAGAATTATCAACATCATCAACAGATTTATTCTCGTGTATCGGCACATCAGGGGAAACATCACATGGAATACTAGAAGAAATATCATGCATTAAGATCGGGGCAGAGAAGCCTAATGTATTTGAACCCAAAGGTTCCATAACATTTTCAGTATAGACATGTTCTTCTAACATAACATCATAATCATCATCATCATCATGATAGGAATTTTGCAATCTAGGATAATTTTCAATCCTAAGGTCGGAGCTATTACAAGAATAAAACTCTAATTCATGAGGGTGACTCATATCATGTGGTGTTGTTCCTGTTTCCCTAACGGATTCCCATTGATGGGTTTTCTCTGCAATCTCGGCTAAAAAATTCCATGCATCATCCACAGATTTATCAATAAACTCACCATTACACATAGACTCAACCATGGTTCGAGAATTAAAGTCTAGTCCCTCATAGAGGATGACGACAAGTCTCCACTTCTCAATTCCATGGTGCGGACATTCACTCAACAAATCATTAAAACGTTCAAAATAGTGAAAAACAGTTTCCTCATCCAATTGGACAAAACAATTGATACTTTGACGAATAGCGATGGTCCTATGGTGTGGAAAGAATTTTTTGAAAAATAGATCTGTGAGTTGGTCCCAAGTGTTGATTGATTGTGGTCTCAAACCGTAAAACCATGTTTTGGCCCTTTCCTTTAAAGAAAATGTAAACAAACGCAATTTCAGAGAGTCTTCGGACAAATGATCAGGTTGCATAGTCCGACAAATTTGTTCAAACTCTCTTACATGAGTATAGGGGTTCTCAGAATCGAACCCTCGAAATATAGGAAGTATTTGTATCATGCTTGCATTTATTTTAAAAGGGGTATTGGTTTGAGGTAATACAATACATGATAATGGAATTTTTATTGTGGGATACATGTATTCATGGAGAGCACGAGGTTGGTCCATTTTGAAATGACAAAAAGCCCACTATTTGGTTTTTAATGGGTTTTCAAAAATTTGGTTTTTGATGGGTTTGGATTTTTGGGAAAAATTTGGTTTTGGTGGGATATAAAAGAAATTTGGTTTAAAATTGGGAGCAAAAGAAAATTTTGGTTTTTGAATGGGAGAAAAGTTTTGGGTTTTGAAATTAGGAGCAAAATTTTGGTGTTTTTTTTTTTTTTTTTTTTTTTTTTTTTTTTTTTTTAAACTTAGCCTAGCATAAATTATCACACCCCACAAAAGAAAATAAAAACAACAATAAATAATTACAAGCCCATAAAAGAAAGAAAAAGAAAAATTATTACAAGCCCAAATAAAAAAATAAAGAAAAACAAAAATTATTACAAGCCCACAAATTAAAAATGGAAGCCCACAGGTTGGGTTCTCTTAATGGGTTTAGGCTTACCTTTGAAGCACAGCCCAGCTGTTCAGTTAGGTTGCAAAAGCCCAGTTGGGCTTTGGATCATCCTAAGCTTTGGCTTTTCTGAGGCCCAGTTGGGCTTTGGTTCACCTTCTGCAGCTTACAGCCCAGTTGGGCTTTGGTTCACTTTCTGCAGCTTCTGCAGCTTACAGCCCAGTTGGGCTTTGGTTCAGCAAAGCTGCAAGTGCACAGGGTCAGTTGGCCTGGCACCAGGTGCAGCAGCTTTGGTTCAGCAACAGGTGCAACATCTCACAGGATTCTTGGCCTGGCACCAGCAGGAGCACCACAGCAGCACAAGAGCATCAGCAGCAGCAACAGCAGGTTTTCAACAGCACCACAGCACCACAGCAGATTTCAGGCAGCAGCAGCAGTTCAGTGGCAGACTTAGCAACAACTCAACAGGAGTTACAGCAAGCAAGCATAGGAGTTACAGCAAGCAGAGTTCAGTAACAACCCAAAAGAAAGAAAGAGCAATTGCGCCGCAACCGAGTCCCCGGCAGCGGCGCCAAAAACTTGGTGGGCCCGGAAATGTGTATAAAATTGAAGTGAAATGAAACGCGGGCCTACAGTAATACCGCAAGTGCACGGTCGTTGGTTGTAGTCCGTGCAAGTACGGGTCGATCCACAGAGACTGGGTGTGTTTGGAGTTTCTAGCTATTTTGGGTTTCTAAATTGCTGTTGGGCTTTGAATGGTCAATGGGCTTTGAGTACTAATGGGTTTTGATAACAATGGGCTTGGTAGTATTTTGATGTGAACTGGGCCTTTGGGCCTTTGAGGGACTGAACTTCAAATGTAGCAGTGAACCGAGCTTGGCTTTTGAAGTGGGCTTTTGCCTTTCCCTAGCAGTAGCTGTGATCTGGGCTTGGCTTAGTAATGAGCTTGGGCTTTTAGCCTTTGGTTTCAACCCTAACAGTGTGCAATGGGCTTAAACCAGTGAACCAAAACAGGAAAATGGATTAAGATACTGAAGAAAAGTGCCAAGGAGACAGTTGCACACCAAGGCCTAAGCCAAGGGCAGTGATGTGAAGAAAATAGCAAATGAAAGAAAGAAAACAGTAAACAATGGAATGAGTCTAAACATGAAAAAGAGCAAAACAAAACAGTGAAGACAAGAGGATGAACTCAACTGATCATGCCAATTCTTCCTTACAGCAGGTAAAGGTAAAGGTTCAAGCCTGCCTTTTGCCTAAGGTGTTTCACCAATGGATAGTTGAATCACAACTAAAGTGTCAATCCTAAGCACTAAATGTCTGACTAAAGCACAATTAGTCAGAGAATTTGACAATGTCAATAAGGTATGAGTTGTGGTAATATCACATAGTTTTATCCTAACTACAAAGCATACATGATATGCACTGTGAGAGTAAAATGTGGTTTACCTTGATTCAATTCTATCCTAGAACATTTCACACATCTAAGAATGACATGAACAACATGAGAACATTACAAGACATAACAGAACATACACATTAACAGAGAACATACACATTAACAGAGAGCATACACAGAACAGAACATAATATGAACAACAAAAAAGTGAACATTAACAGAACAAAGTTCTGGACACTGGCTAGTCCAGCATGAATCTCTCTTCACCTAATAGTTCCCCTTTTATACCCAAATTATCAAATTAGGGTTTACACCCATTTTCCCCAAAAATCTCCAATCGACAGTACAATTAGGGTTTCCCCTTTTTCTAGTGTTCTGGGTCTAATTTTTCCCATAACCCTACTCTCATCCTCTCCTAAGAAGTTCTATTACATCAATTGGGGTTTTCTAGAAAAACCCTAAATTATAAAGAAAATTAGGGTTTTCAGACTTGGGAGAAAATTACCATACTCTTCTGATTTCGTTGTCCCCTCTGCGATTAAGCTCATACCCATGCTTCCACTTGCATATGCGCTCTTGAAACACGCCTCAATGTTGTCTTCTGATGGAACCCTAGTTCTGTCTTTCTAGGTTTTAGCGTCTGATGGAGAAGCTATAACCGAGGAAGAGAGAAGTTGAGGTTATGGTCGAGGCGGTCGGTTTTGGGAAGGTGGTGGTGGCAGAACTGTGGAGGTAGGAGTGAAGGCTGGTACGGTGGAGGCAGGAGTTGCAGTTGCAGCTCTGCAACTGTCGGTGAAGATGGGAAGAAGAAGAAAGAGAAGAAGAGAAATGGAATGGGTAGTTCTCGATGGGTTTTTTAGGGTATGGGATGTTCTGGTGTGAGTCGGGTTCATCAAGAGATGATGTTTCACGAGCTGGGCCATCGGATCATTAAGTTCAGATGGAATCGAACGGCTTTAAGGAAGGGGATGGAAGCGACCGTATGATTTTTTTGGTACAACTAAATAGACGGATCCAGATGGAGTTAGTTGTTGTAATGTGTGTCGGGAGCTTCGGATCTTGATGACCTAAAATGCAGCGACCATTGGATTGTTGAGATGATCGGATCGGACGGCTGGAGAGGGAAGCGGGTTTGGATATTGGAAATGAGTTTGGGTAGGGGTTTTGGATCTTGGGTATGCCAAGCCCATATCTTCTTTAAGAACAATTCTTCCTTCTTGAGCCCATTCCTAACTTTTTGGTCTTGTGCTCCATTCTTTGCGGCTTCCTCGCGTAATTTCTTCCGGCTTTTCACCACTCTTCGGCTCTTTTCCGCTCCGCAAGTCATCCAGACTTTATTTATTACCTAAAAATGCAAAATTAATTAATAAAAATATTTATTCTTGAAAACAATGAAAATACAGAATATGGGATAAAATGTAGAATTAATGCACAAAAGATGAGTTAAATGCCATCAAAAAGGGATAAATATATACAATATTTGGCACTCATCATGCATCCAGAGATGATCAAGTTGGCCCAATGCTTCTATCAAATTTTGTTAATAAATTGTACGTACAAGACCAACAAGTACAACATGTCGTTGTTAAACATTGCTTGTCATACTTCCAAAAGCAAACTTTCACGGTAGCATGGGGGTTTATGGATCGGGAGAATGATGTGAGTTTTACTTGGATGCTAGAGACCTTGAAGTAGATATACCGGGGCGATCAAACTTCAAGGATTATAGTAACGGATAAGGACCAAGCACTAATGAATGCCATAGGAGTGGTTTTTCCGGACGCTAAGCATTTTCTTTGCACATGGAACATACAATGCAATATTAGAAGTAATTGTAGGGGTCATATTCAAAATCCAAAGCCACAAAAAGGTACCGCTCGTGAAAACGTCGAAGATGAGCGTCTTCAAAAACCAACTCCGAAACAATGAGAGGAGGACAAGAAGAAAAGCAAATTGGAGTATGAGGCGAATGGGTTACTATGGAAGGCTTTTCAACATCATTGGAATTTAATGGTACACTCAATGTCCATGGCCGAGTTTGAATCCTATTTGGAGAGTTTTATTGGGCTATGGAAGAAGGATTACGAGAAATGTGTGGTTTATTGCTTGAAGGAATTGTTGGATCCGTACAAGGAAAAATTTGTCTATGCTTACACCTACCAACACATGCATTATTATAATAAGGAGACAAGTATCACGGAAGAATCTCATGGACGTTTGAAAAGCTTGCTACGAGGGAGCCAAAATAGTGTGGTTACGGTACAAGAAGCCATCCATGAATACACCAAGGCTGATATCATCAAGATAACCGCGCAAATGAAAGAGAGTAGGATGAAAATCATCACAAGATACAAGGACTACCATTGGTTGATTAGACGTTTAAACTATAGGGTGTCTCACTGGGCAATCATTTATATGATGAAGGATTATAAATATTATGTGGAAAAGGAGATGGGGAGAAGGAGAATTGTATGTTCGTGTATGACGATGATGGCCTTGGGATTTTCATGTCGTCACATGATTGCGAGGTACCAACAAGGAATTCCTTTTGAAATCATTGATCCGTTTTGGAAGCAACTAACTTTCAAACCACCCCCAACCGAAGAACCATTGGAATCCTTTGTGGATACGGATATTGGAAGAGAACTCATCGAGAAATTCGCAAAAAAGGATGGTTGGGATGAAAAGTTTTGATGTACGACTTAAAACTTTCCGCTAACCCCCATATGGTACCGGTAGGAGAACTAGCGATGCTACCGCCGACGGGTAGACCACCTACCAACATGGATAGGAATGAAGAAAGGAAAGAGTTTAAGGTTGCATTGAGTACCGGCAAAAACCCGTTATTGAGTCATAAAAGAAACTTTTATCATCATGAGTATGAAGACGCTAAATACGAAGAGACGCAGGTTCCAAAGAAAAGGGGTCGACCAAAGAAGGGGGAAAGCGGAACAAGTAGCGCACAAGCCAAGACAAATGTTCCAAACGTTCCTTCACAAATTGAGCATGAAGAGGCACCGGCTAAGAGGAAAAGGGGTCGACCAAATAAGGGAGAAAGCGGGACAAGTAGAGCACATATGGTCCTTTCAAATGCTCATTCGCAACATGAGGATCCAATCGATCTAATCGTTCCTTCTCAAGAGAGTCAAGCGAGTACAACACAAGTATCAAGATTACGTGCATGGAAAGGACAAGCAAGACAAATGGGTTTTATGGTGACTCTAAGGGCCTCTCTTGGTGATGGAAACACGCCTAGGGATGAAAGGGGTAGACCCTATCGAACGTGTTACACCATATTCGAGGAGTATTATTCGAAACTTCCTGAATTCATTAAGCCCTATGTGTTATCTACCGACGATGTGGATGCGGATGGGAATTGTGGTTACCACGTTGCGTCGGAACAAATAGGTCATATAAGTTTGGCGGACGATGAGAAAC
This sequence comes from Papaver somniferum, assembly GCF_003573695.1. NCBI lineage: Eukaryota > Viridiplantae > Streptophyta > Magnoliopsida > Ranunculales > Papaveraceae > Papaver > Papaver somniferum. Next base: position 11,921,551 of record NC_039360.1, on the reverse strand, counting down.
TAACCCAATGTCAATATTTTAGAAAGACGATGGCCTTACGCCTACAAGAAGACAAGGATTTTTACATTTCGATGATGAAGGAAGGATCAAGAAAGGATAATAAGTGAGATTTGATGAAATGGTTGCTAGTTTTCAAGGGCCAAAGGGGAATGAACCAATTACCCCAGAGTATTGGATGAGCATGCCTCTATGCGGTCATCTTCTGGCAGAAACGTGAAGTTACGGTGTTCATTTATTTGGTCAGGGAACATATTATACATACACCCCCAAATACACCATTTGCGATGAATCGCTTAAGGATCGTAAAATTATTTTATTCAACCCTAACAACATACATTATATTGGTCTTAGGCTACGTGATGATTGTCAATTGCCACCGCTGTGTAGATTTCATCATGAATCAGAGCTGACCAACAAATGGCTTGAAAAATACGAGCCCAACATGAAGCATCGAGAAGAGTTAGTCGAGCCGGATCAATTGAAGGGTCTTCAAGTTTTGGAATGAGTATTTTCCTTTTGTTAAGAACTTTGTTAAAGCATAGCTCGGTTGACCTCGCATGCGTTGCTATCTCAAGCATGTTTGTCAATGTTAGTGATCAAAACTATGAGTCTTAATTATTAGCCTACATAGCTAAGTCTCGGACTGGGATAGAAAAGTGTAGTTGAGCTCAAGGACTTCATGGAGATTCATCATACAACGACGAAGATCTACTCAAGGAACCGTGGAACTTCATCAACAAAAAGGTATGTGGAGACTTGAACTTATCTATCACTCAAAAGTCTATCTCTTCTATCTCCTACTTCTTATGAGACAAAAGTCGTATGCTATATAGACTGGATCATACACATTTGATATTTCGAGCCGAGTATATCTCGCCTATCTATATGTCGAAATCATGTGTTGGTAAAGCGTTTCGCTTTGATCAAGTTTATCTTCACCTAGTGACGAAAGTCATGAAAAGTTTCATTTACTTTGAGAATTGCTCTGACACGAAACGGTCTGTGAATAACGGCTATATAACGTCCTCTGAGAATGTCTCAATGATTGGAGTGAGAGTTTAGATTACATAGCCATGTATTCCTTAATCCGAAGTTTTCGAACTTTGTTGATTGAGAAAAACCGGAGGAATTGGCTTTGCCAAGTCCGCGAACCCAGTCCGCGAACTGACGGAAGTTCTGGACCGAGAATTTCTGCTGGGATTTTCCAAAAACTCGTTTGCGTGTAAGTCCGCGAACCTAGTCTGCGAACTGGCGAAAGTCTCTTTGCCGATATTTTCTGCTGAGTTTGGAAAACTCCGCCGGTTGTCTTAAGTCCGCGAACTTGTTTGTGAGCTTAAGTGGTTATGATCTAAAGATGTGCTCTGAACATGAAATTTAAATTACTAAGGAATGCTTTATGTAAACCGTGGCTATAAAGTTCATGATCCGATTCAATCGAATCGAATCATCTTTGTTTCAATTGTGTCTTGTGTAGTTACATAAGATCTCATAGCAATTGAACAACTCAATTGAACTAGTTATGGTGAAGAAGAACAAGGTTAATATGAAATGCTCATATGGTTAACCTTTTGGGTTACTATGTTGAACCAACATACACGTACACGTTTGGGCATGATTTTCGCAAACCCAGTAAACGTCTACCCAAGTGTGTGTGACAAGCTAAATTTTCGATCTAACGGTTGAGAAATAGTATCTTGAATCTAAATAAGGTTTTCATGTAGTGATGATATGGATTGCTTTGTAACTAAGGCAAAACCCTGATTTGAAGGCTATATAAAGGATACATCTAGCATTGTCAAAAACTAATCCCCACACGTCTGTGTGATACTAGTGCGCTCTCTAGAGTCGATTCTCCTTTAACCTTTGGTTTTCTTCTCTAATACCAGGTTAACGACTTAAAGACTTCATTGGGATTGTGAAGCCAGACCGATACTACTTTTATCGTAGTTGTGTGATCTGATCTTGCATCTTCTATCGTACGAATACAATCGATTGACTGTCTTGAGATCGTGAGAGTTCTCCGATAGGCAAGATAAAGAATTCACAAACATCTTCGTCTCACTGTTTGTGATTCCTCGAAAAACCGCCTGTGTAGTCAGGAAGGATTGTAGAGAGGAAATTGATTAATCTAGGCTGTTCTTCAGGAATATAAGACCGGATTATCAATTGGTACATGTTCACCTTAATTTCATATCTTAAGACGGAACAAAACCCAGGGTTTATTTGTGGGAGACAGATTTATCCTTTGGTAGACTTTTCTGTGTGAGACAGATTTTTTTATTATCAAGTCTGCGATTTTGGGTTGCAGCAACTCTTGGTTGTGGGTGAGATCAGCTAAGGGAATCAAGTGCGCAGTATCCTGCTGGGATCAAAGGCGTAGGAGTACAACTGTACCTTGGATCGGTGGGGAGACTGATTGGGGTTCAACTATAGTCCAGTACGAAGTTAGATTGGAGTAGGCTAGTGTCTGTAGCAGCTTAATAAAGTGTGTATTCAATCTGGACTAGGTCCCGGGGTTTTTCTGCATTTGCGGTTTCCTCGTTAACAAAATTTCTGGTGTCTGTGTTATTTCTTTTCCGCATTATATTTTATATAATTGAAATAATACAGGTTGTGCATTCGTGATTATCAATTGGAAATCCAACCTTTAGTTGTTGATTGATATTGATTGATACTTGGACATTGGTCTTTGGTATCGTCCAAGTATTCCTTGTGTTTGATTAGGACTCGCTGATTTCTATTAGCTTGAGTAATATCAAAAACAAGAGAGAGATATTAACTCCTTGAGATACTTTTATCTAGATTGAGTCTGACTGTCTAGTTGATTCTCTAGCAAAATATTTCGGAGTTAGTCCATATAGATTGCTAAGCGAAATATTGGGTGGTGTTGTTAGACCCCCGCTTTTTGAATTGGTATCAGAGCAGGCAAACACGTAAAAACCTTATAAGTATGTGTTTGTGGCAATCTGAGTCTATGGACAGAATCTCATACGCATACCAAAATACCTCCTAAAGTTGTCAACTTTGTCAAGTGTCTCGGAAATACCTTAAAGGATCACTCCTTAGTTGATTCTTCTGAATCCCGAGGTAAGAAGAATGTCTCATCTTGTGTGGATCATTCTTCCTCCAATGAGACATTGGACATAATGGATAAAGCTGAAATGGACCTCACCAGAATCTCAAGAAATTCTACAGAGTTTGTTGATCTCAAGGATCATGTACAGCTCATTGATGAATTCGAAAAGTCTATTGATCGTGGACAGGTACTCTACAACATTCTAGGGTCATTCTCTAAGGAAATTGGGAAACTTCTTCATGAAAACAATATACAGCGTGAAAAGATTTGTGATCTTGAAAAGATGGTTAAAAAAGGCTCAATTAGAGAAAAATGTTTGATCAAGACGCATTCATCCGATCTTAACAGACTTCGTGTTGATAAGGGGAAACTTGAAGCATCGCTTGTTCTAGCCCACGGGCAATGCAAATCCTTGGAAAAGGAAAACTTTGTCTTATGGAAAGATTCTTCTGGAATAGTAATTCTCAGGAGTTACTGTACAAAATGAAATGTTCTCCGGAAGAAGATTGTGTCAAGAAAAGCTTTAACTTACAATCTTCTCCAGTGGCCATGAAGTTTAAACAAGTACCATTTGTTGCTTCTCCTCCACGAACCTGCACCTTCTGTGGAAAAGGAAATCACTACGCGATTCATTGCTTTGCCAGTAAGAAACAAATTTCTAAACTTCGTAATTTGCTTCTTTTCACTGTCAATGGAACAAATAGTCAGTCAACTGCCGCGGTGAATCGAATACCCACAGAAAATCAAGAACCTTATAAACATGACTGCCTTTCTAGAGATCGTCACAGGGCTCAGGTACATTCTAAACGAACAAACTCTCATATTTCTGATGAAAGTTTTCCCTGCGTTTATAAGAAAGTTTTTGGTAAATTTAAATCTAGAAAATGGATTGTCATCCTCTCTGATCCCCTTGAACCTTTTGCAAGAGGTCCTAGATTTAGTCCTCAGAGAAAGCCTTCAGAAGGATATGCTAAACATGACATGTCTTATTTTCAGAACTGAGGGATAATCAAAGAAGAAAGGCTAAACAAAAACAATGTTCATTTAATGAGCTGAATGCTCATACTTGTGCAAATTAATCACAAGGTTGATATCTCACCCACCAAAAATCCTAGTTGTGTGAGAATTGAATAGGTATACTCTGTGCAAAGTAACTCTGATTATCTAGCTATTTTCTTATCGTTCTTAGATGGATAATCAGTCACATACTTTTACATGAGTAGTTTATCATCTCTTTTTGTATTGTTTTTGTTATTTTTGTCTTTTCTTTAAAAAACTGCAAGTTTTATTATGGGCTCTCGTATAAGTACATGTACATTTTTGGGCCTAAAGTCATGTATCTTCGTTTTAAACCCTAATATACCCTTCCTATTGAGTTAAAACTTTCACTCTAGGTTTTTCGTCAATGGGTTCTTCTTCGTGGGATTTACCTGAAGACTTTGTTGATAATGGTATATACTTTGAGTTTGATAAAGAGAAGGGAACTCTTGTTGAAGTTGAAGGATCTTTTCCTCAATCTCCTGTTTCCTACTCAGATATTGGGGAGAAGATTCCAACTAAGGTGATTATTGATTCTCAGCAACTTGTTGGAACTATAAAGTGTCTTGATGTTGCAAAAGATGAGTTGAAAAAGGTTAACTGTAACCTTTCTCTAATGAAGAACCGCGATAAAGAACCTCTCAAAAAGGATGTTTCCTCAAAGATTGATGAGGTTGTTGTCACCCTTAAGCCCAATAATCACAAGACGCATGAATATCCAGAACCGTCCACCTGTTTATTAGTGTTTGGGTTTTGGCCTAAAAGTCTGTTTTTGAATTGTTGCCTAGTATGTCTTCTTTTTGGATTAGTTGGAAGAATAACTAGTGCTTTGAATAGCGATGATTATGACTACACATAGCTATTTTTGTTTTCATCTTCTTATATTTTTTTTTAGGTTTATGGTTTTTAAATTCTAAAAATATTTGGAGGATGATGTTATTGCAGTATTGATCTTTATGATTTTATGATATTTTCATTTGATTATCGGATACGTATTGTTTGCGTCTGTGAACTTGAAGGTCCCATACGCTGTCAAAAGTAAAGTCGTTCATAAATTGTTATTCGTATTGATGAAATGACGAATGGACTTTTGACAATTACAAAAGTTATGCCTATGCAATAATTTATTTGATGGAAAATAAGATAAAATCTTTTGTTTGACAAGGATAAAGTCTATTATGTCGTTATGATGGAAAATAGAATAGATCCTTGTATGTTATCCACGGTATTGATCTTCATTGATCCATTTTGTTATGTTTTACCGTGAAGGATCCATTGTGTGTCTTACGTTGAGCACGATACAACTAAGTCGATTATTCTTATTGGCTTTGTTGGTTGTTCTATAAGATGTTATATGTTGAGCATTATGAACTAAATTAATCATCTTGGTTGGTTATTTAGTTATTTGCTCCTAAAGTCTTCTTTTGTCGAGCAAAATCTTTTGACAATTAAATTGATTACTTTTGTGATTAGTTTGGTTGTTTGTATTCCAATTAGATTAATTATAAGTTCTCTTGTAATTAGTCTAGTTGAGTTTTCATATATTCCACAAATCCTTGTGTTGAGTATATGAACGGCTATACCAATCATGTCCTATGGGTTAATGTAGTCGTATATTCCGTAAGGTTTTTCCTTATGTTGAGTATGTGAACGATTAAGTTAGTCATCTCTGTATGATTATCTTAGTCGTAGCTCCGTAAGTTTATTTATGTTGAGCACTTTCAATTAAATTGATCACTTTTGTGGTTTGATTTAGTTGTCTGTTCCAATTAAATTAATCATGAGTTTACTTGTGATTAATTTGGTTGAGTTTTGGTTATAGAAAATCATTTCTATGGTTTTTGGTGTCCATTTAAAAAATCCTTTTTTTCTTTCGAAATTAAGGTCACTCTTGTTGTTCTTTCGGGAATGACATCAAATGGGGGAGAGTTCTTTTGAACTTGTGCTTAATGGTAATATCTTGCGGGGTGCGAGGATGTGGAATTTTATAGGGGTTATCTTGTATCTTAAAACTTCTTGATGAATGCATTTAGCTTCGGCTTTATGATTGCATCTAAATTAAGTTGGTATGTATTTTTCTTTTAGTCTATGAAATGTCTCTTGTGGAAATTTCATTATGATCCCGTTCTTGTACCTTTGCCAATTTTATTGACAAAAAAGGGGAGAAATAATGTAGTTCACACTACAAATACATATGGTTTTCGTATCATTGTGTAAGGGGGAGTGGTTTCCATAATCGAGATGGAGTATTGACTAAGGGGGAGTGATACATATCACCGTAGTATTATTATTAAAATCGTGATGCAATTGGACTTTGATGTTACATAATAATACTATGTCACTTTATAATAATGATCGAGAATCTCGATTTCTCTCATTGTTATAGCTACGGATCTTCAACAACGGTGATGCTAAACTTACAACCTTTGGGATCAATTGATTACTTGGAAGGACGAAGATTTCAGGGAACGTTGAAGATTAGACTATGGAATAGGAGCCACTAAAGTTTATCTTTTCTGTATTCCATATGTATTAATAATTTTGTCCCTAAAATTGACAAAGGGGGAGATTGTTAGAGCATAGCTCGGTCGACCTTGCATGCGTTGGTATCTCAAGCATGTTTGTCAATGTTAGTGATCAAAACTATGAGTCTTGATTTCTAACCTACATAGCTAAGTCTCGGACTAGGATAGAAAAGTGTAGTTGAGCTCAAGGACTTCATGGAGATTCATCATACAACGACGAAGATCTACTCAAGGAACCTTGGAAATTCATCAACAAAAAGGTATGTGGAGACTTGAACTTATCTATCACTCAAAAGTATATCTCTTCTATCTCCTACTTTTTATGATACAAAAGTCGTATGCTATATAGACTGGATCATACACATTTGATATTTCGAGCCGAGTATATCTCGCCTATCTATATCTCGAAATCATGTGTTGGTAAGGCGGCTTTGATCAAGTTTATCTTCACCTAGTGACGAAAGTCATGAAAAGTTTCAATTACTTTGAGAATTGCTCTGACGCGAAACGGTCTGTGAATAAAGGCTATATAACGTCCTCTGAGAATGTATCAATGATTGGAATGAGAGTTTAGATTACATAACCATGTATTCCTTAATCCGAAGTTTTTGAACTTTGTTGATTGAGAGAAACCGGAGGAATTGGCTTTGCCAAGTCCGCGAACCCAGTCCGCGAACTGACGGAAGTTCTCGACCGAGAATTTCCGTTGGGATTTTCCAAAAACTCGTTTGCGTGTAAGTCCGCGAACTCAGTCCGCGAACCTAGTCCGCGAACTGGCGAAAGTCTCTTTGCTGAGATTTTCTGCTGAGTTGGGAAAACTCCGCCGGTTGTCTTACGTCCGCGAACTTGTTTGTGAGCTTAAGTGGTTATGATCTAAAGATGTGCTCTGAACATGAAACTTAAATTACTAAGGAATTCTTTATGCAAACTGTGGCTAATAAAGTTCATGAGTCCATTCAATCGAATCGAATCATCTGTGTTTCAATTGTGTCTTGTGTAGTTACGTAACATCTCATAGCAATTGAACAACTCTTTAACTAGTTCATTTGAGTCAATTGAACTAGTTATGGTGAAGAAGAACAAGGTTAATATGAAATGCCCATATTGTTGACCTTTTTGGTTACTATGTTGAACCAACATACACGTACACGTTTGGGCATGGTTTTCGCAAACCCAGTAAACGTCTATCCAAGTGTATGTGACAAGCTAAATTTTCGATCTAACGGTTGAGAAATATTAGCTTGAGTCTAAATCAGGTTTTTATCTAACGGTGAATATGGATTGCTTTGTAACTAAGGAAAAACCCTGATTTGAAGGCTATATAAAGGAGACGTCTAGCATTGTGCAAAACTAATCCCCACACGTCTGTGTGATACTAGTGCGCTCGCTAGAGTCGATTTCCTTTAACCTTTGGTTTTCTTCTCTAAAACCAGGTTAACGACTTAAATACTTCATTGGGATTGTGAAGCCAGACCGATACTACTTTTATCGTAGTTGTGTGATCTGATCTTGCATCTTCTATCGTATGAGTACAATCGATTGATTGGCTTGAGATCGTGAGAGTTCTCCGATAGGCGAGATAAAGAAGTCACAAACATCTTCGTCTCACTGTTTGTGATTCCTCGACAAACCGCCTGTGTAGTCAGGAAGGATTATAGAGAGGTGATTGATTAATCTAGGCTGTTCTTCGGGAATATAAGACCGGATTATCAATTGGTTCCTGTTCACCTTGATTTCATATCTTAAGACGGAACAAAACCTAGGGTTTATCTGTGGGAGACATATTTATCCTTTGATAGACTTTTCTGTGTGAGACAGGTTTGTTTATCATCAAGTCTGCGATTTTGGGTTGCAGCAACTCTTGGTTGTGGGTGAGATCAGCTAAGGGAATCAAGTGCGTAGTATCCTGCTGGGATCAAAGGCGTAGGAGTAAAAATGTACCTTGGATCGGTGGGAGACTGATTGGGGTTCAACTATAGTCCAGTCCGAAGTTAGGTTGGAGTAGGCTAGTGTCTGTATCGGCTTAATACAATGTGTATTCAATCTGGACTAGGTCCTAGGGTTTTTCTGCATTTGCGGTTTCCTCGTTAACAAAATTTCTGGTGTCTGTGTTATTTCTTTTCCGCATTATATTTTATATAATTGAAATAATACAGGTTGTGCGTTCGTGATCATCAATTGGAAATCCAACCTTTGGTTGTTGACTGATATTGATTGATCCTTGGACATTGGTCTTTGGTACCGTCCAAGTATTCATTGTGTTTGATTAGGACTCGTTGATTTCTATTAGCTTGAGTAATATCAAAAACAAGAGAGAGATATTAACTCCTTGAGATACTTTTATCTAGATTGAGTCTGACTGTCTAGTTGATTCTCTAGAAAAGTATTTCGGAGTTAGTCCATACAGATTGCTAAGCGAAATATTGGGTGGCGTTGTTAGACCCCCGGTTTTTCAAACTTGAACTATCGGATGTTTATATTTTGTCTCTTTCATATATTGTATGTTGCAAACCGAACCGCTCTTAATGAATGAAAATGATTTGTGTTTTTTGGGAACGTTGGACTCATGAAATTTGTTACATAATCGGTCTTCTAATACGTTTTTAAAGTCCGATTCTAAAGTTAGTTTTCTGCAGCCTTCTCAAAATCGGCTTATAATACAACTGCTATAAACCGATTCTGACTTCAAAAAGGAATCGATTTACTGAGGAACTATTATACACCGATTTTGAACAAAACTTGTCTGGGATTATTTCAGAATCGGTCCTTATGTACGATAATGTAATCGGATTTTGGGAAGAAAAAGTTACAGAAGAACACCCAATTTTTAACTAAATAATCAGATTACATATGATCCAACATGATCCGATTGTCATTCATAATCGGTCTTTGTTAACGATAATATAATCCGATTTTTGACCATTTCCACTTTTCATTAAATCTTAAAATTGAAACTAGCACGGTTCTATTTCTTAGTGTGAGCTTCAACTATCAATGCCGCTTCGAAATGATAAAACCGCTCTCCTCTCCAAGCTTTATATGCATCTTGTGCAGCGAACCTGTCCCCTCTGTACCTATCGAGAAACTCATTGTAATTGATGCATAATTTCCTAACATGATTCGTCCTTGAAAAAATTTGGGATGGTTCATGATTATAGCGTGGTTTCTTGCCCGTCTGTTTAATGAAAGGGCCTCAACCAACATTAATCCAAAATATAGTACGATCTTTAGGATCTTCGGGAAGATCCTTGAGAATGTAAAAGTTTCTAATCCATTCGGTCTCTTCATCAACATCCTTCATTCTTTCCCTTAGTTGGAATTGATCTTGACCTCATTTATTTGCCTTGAGTTTCTCTTCATATTTTGTCGTAGCCGATGACGATGATATGGTTTCTTCTGTAGTTACTTGTTTGCTTAAGACTTCATCCATTACATTAACATATTTGTTAGGTGATGAAGACGAAGTCGCATTTGTAGTTGTTTGTTCGCTTCTTTTGTGCATCTCTTCTTCCATTGCCGCAATTGATTTGGTTGTTCGCTTGCATCTTCTAAGTATGTGTTCGATTGAATTGGTAGTTGATGATGATGGACTTGACATCTCCAAATGAAAAAAAATTAACAATGGAGAAAGATTTCTTTGGATTAGGTAGTGTATGAAAGAGAATATGCTATCCTCTTTATATGCACAAAGTACCGACGACTATAATTTCAATTTCAAAAAATAGCCGTTAACAGTCACAATATAATCCGATTCTTGATTTCTCTACAAATCCGAACTTGAACCCGGAATCGGTTGATGCGTGCATTAACTTAAACCGATTAATGTTGATGTTCACCCATAATCGGGTTATGCAGCTACATAATAAAAACCGATTGCTACCACAATCGGACTAGTATAGTGCACACATAAACCGATTCTGGGTGGATTTTCAGAAAATTTGATGAGTGAATTTCAAAGATTTAGAGGTAAATCATTGTAGAGTACCTCTTAGAAGGAATGGATTAAAAGGATTTAACTCAATCACTTGAATTGTTTGTTTTTGATTTTTTTTTTCAAAATCCAAAATGAAATTAGATTTCAATTGTTGTTTTGGATTGATTAGGATTTAATTTTGATTTTGATGGAAATTTAAAAAAAAAAGAGTTTTGATTAATGATTTTTGTATTTGTTAATAAAGTGGTTATGATTTTGTATTTGTGTTAGGATAATTAAATTTTCTTTAAGGATTAATTTAGTATTTTACCATCTTTTAGACACCCCATACCCTTCTCTTTAAATTGGTTGAAGTAATTCATAGGTCCCAATTAAATGGCATAAGTCTCAATTTAATCGGATAATATAACCTTTTCATTTGTAAAATAAATAAATAGGAGCAGTTGATGAATCTAATTAATTTGTCTAGTACACTGTACACTGTTGTACCCATACACACATAAATCTAGAAAATGACAACAGCGTCCCACAACTACAGACATTTTATCTAGATTCACTTAAGAGGAAAAAGAACAAGCAAAAAACGTGATTTAAGTTTTATCACATTTAATGTTGAAGTTTCTAGTACTAGAAACTCCACTAAATTCCCGTAACAAAACTGTTTAAACAGTAATTAAAAAACAAATAGCCCTCACTAATCCATCAACATCATGTTTCTTTTTTTCTTTTCTTTTTGAAGCAACATCATGATTCATGAAAAGTAAATACTAAAACACCAAAATAAAAATAAACTTGACCATCAGTGCCTTTACAACTTTTGCTTTCACATTTTGAGGTGCAAATTAAATTATAGTCTAATTCTTGGGTCAACTAGTTTATGAAAATAGCTCGTGCCAACCTTATCGAAATGACCAGGATGGTACATATTGAATAAGATATGGTGGTGATGCCTATCTCCTGCTATACCACGTCCTCCAGGAACTCCTGTCCAGCTGATACACGACTGTACGTCATTTATGCTAGGATTTAATCTCTCTGGAGATTCTGTCTGGTAAATTTAATTAGTGTGCAGCGGCAGCCGGCAGGGAGCCAGGGACCAAACTCATTTAATATATTTACTTCTGGTGTAATGATTGTCCTGATCCCGATTACCCGCTGCCATGCATGAGACATTATTCTGCACCAACTTGAATATCCTATCCCGCAACCATGAACCACCACTCCATTTAGTAAAATGTAATAAATGAAAACTTAAACCGTGCAAAAACTGGATGAAGAGAGAAGTTCAGTAGAAGGAATCAATCAGGTCAGGTTTAATCAGCAGTTAAGCTCCCTTCTTAGCCTTTGCGAGCACTAGGTATTCACATTTTAGCATGTCGGAGTAGGCAATTAATAAAAACTGAATTATATCTAACACCAAACCCTCATTTATTAGATTTCTGGTTGGGAAGTTCTAGACGGGACGTACGTACGTCGTAAATCATCAAAATTGTTCACAGGGTATTATTGTAACTTTAATAGATCATCATCGTCATCACATGTCTATAAATTCAACTCCTTTCTTCCTTGTTAAATCACACACACAACTTCGTCACACAAAACCCGAAACCCTTTCTTTGAAATTTCTCTGTTTGTGTAGAAATCATGGCGTCTCAGTTGATTGAGAACCACAGAGAGAATGCAGAAACTTACACCGGAGACGAAATATGCAAGGCGAAGACTTTAGAGTTGTTAAATGAGATATCATTACCAAATGGTTTGTTACCATTAGAAGATATAATAGAAGTCGGATATAATCGATCATCTGGATTTGTTTGGTTGAGACAGAAAAAGAAGAAAGAACATTATTTCAAGAGTATCGGTAAGCCGGTATCGTATGCTGCAGAAGTAACAGCATTTGTTGAGAAACTTAGGATGAAGAAAATAACTGGTGTTAAGAGTAAAGATACTATGTTATGGGTTACTCTTTCTGATATTTATATTGATAATCCTAGTAGTGGTAAGATTGTTTGTAAAACACCTTTTGGACTTTCTCGAACTTTTCCTGTTTCGGCTTTTGTAGTCGAAGAAACTGAAGAAGAGAAGAAAAGGAAGAAGGAACGAGCAGAAGAAGAAGAGAAGAAGAAGAAGAAGATGGAAGAAGCAGAAGCAGAAGAGAAAAAGAAGAAGAATGAAGATGAAGAGAAGGAAAACGTAGAAGACGAAGAGAAGGAGAAGAAGAAGGAAAATGCAGAAGACCAAGAGAAGAAGAAGATAATGGAAGAAGAGAAGAGAAAGATGGAAAATGTAGAAGACCAAGAGAAGAAGAAGGAAAATGCAGAAGACCAAGAGAAGAAGAAGATAATGGAAGAAGAGAAGACAAAGATGGAAAATGTAGAAGACGAAGAGAAGAAGAAGAAGATCGAAGAAGTCAAAGCATGATATTATTATTAATTAAAAAATGAGTTTGTATTAATTTTTTTTGATTAAGCTTATGTTAATTTAATCTGAGAGTAGTAGGAAAAAATTATATAACTAATGAAATAATGTTTTAAATCAATTTATAACTAATCTTAGATTTTTTTATTTTTTTTTTATTTCGGATGTAACAATGTACCGAATTAAGGTTTTCTTTTCAGGGTCACCAATCAATTCTGCAGGACATGGGTTTGACTTGTCATATGTCGCGATAGATGTGGAAGCTCCATGTGGGGTGAAGAATCGTGCAGTACACATGGTATATTGATTGATTGATTGAAAGGGCATTTACTAGAGGAGTTAATAAGCAGCAAAAGGACTATGTGATGGGTGCCCATCACAATGTGAACTGTGAAGTAGATTTTTTTTTGGAAATAGATATAGTGTTGAAGGAGTAAAAAAAGCCACTACCGGTACACTGTCCATGTCGTCCGAGGTAAAAAAAAAAGGACACTTTGGTTCGGAGGACACTCTCTTTGCGGTCCTGAGTTCTGATTCACACGACATTCTCATTCGGAATTGAGGTTGTAAGAGCTTAATATGGGGGAGTCGGTTCCCCTAAATATATAGTGGCTTTTTAGTTTGGCCAAACTAACTCGTTCCTTTGCTTTAATGATAGTTATAAAGATTGTGTAGTTGGCTAGATACAATTCCTTTTATGGTCTTGATGCCAAAAAGAGACTAAAAGAAAAGAAAGTTATGGATTTGGTCCAGACTCCAGAGTGAACATATTACTCTATGGTCCATTGGTTTTAAATGTCCATTAGTTTTAAATTCTGTGGCCAGTTCCTTAATTTATTAAGAACCATTAATTGGGGATAAAAAAGGAATTGGAGGATATAAGAGAAAGACAAAAATTAGTTCCAGATATCAATTCGGGGTCATCCCTTATCTAAGTATTTTACGTATTACCTAATCTACCCCTCACTAATCAGGATTAGTGATTAATAATAATTAGTAAAATCTTAAGATTTTTGATAAATGATTAGTGTGTGTTTTATTTGAATTTTGGTGAGTGAGGTGAGAGTAGAAGGAGGGAAAAATATTTTTGAGTGGAAATTTTTTTGTGAAAATGGAAGATGATTGTGAGGAGAGAATTGCAGCGGCTGAATCTTTAGCTCTACTACAACAAGGAGCTAACGACAACAACTCTCAATTGCAACTCTTTGTAGCCAACACCCTTGAATGATGATTTTGTCGAGTATGGAGAGTTTTTCGAAGAAGCTACAAAAGAAAGTAAACTTGCACAACATGCAAGCATCCCCAATACACAGGTAAAGCTGCTAGGAGGTTGAAAAATCGATTTTTTTCAACTGTAAAACCTCGGTGCCGGCATGGTCGTACTATGAATACCATGCCGGCAGACACGTTACCGGCATGGTATTCATACTACGACCATGCCGGTAAAGCGATATCCCCCCATTTCAATATTGATCCGGCACAGTATTCTACCAAAAAACTATGCCGGTACGCAGTTAACTTTTTTACCTACCAAGGAATATACTGCGCAATATTAAACCGGCATGGGTTCATTGATAGGTTACCATGCCGGAACTGCATGAAAAACATACAGGAAACATTTCCATGTAAACCCAAAAACCGGCATGGAAAATTAATAACCATCAACGCCGGAACCAGTTACCGGCGTGGTACCATTAATTTCGAGAATGCCGGCAGTGGAACCGGCGTTGTTGAGTTTCAAATTTACAATGCCGGTACCTACAAAAAACATACATGAATAAATGTTTTCCAGAGCTAAATACCGGCATTATATATCAATTAATTGGAATGCTGGTAGCGTGTACCGGCTTGGGACAATAAATTACGACAGTGCCGGCACCTTGTTTTCCGGCGTTGCTGTCTAATGAATAATGTATGCCGGAATATGTTTCAAATTTGGTCTTCAGTTTTGGCTAAGTTCGACAATGCCGTAACATTGGTCGAGCATGCCGGTACGTGTTTCCGGCATAGTGTTTTAATTTCGTTTGGAACTAATTTCCGTTCGATCTTTAGGTGGTGACATATATTGATCCAACAAATACAAAGCCGCTTTATCAGGATATGTCGGAATACTACAAAATACCTCTGGTATGTGACCAAAGAATACTTTACTAATGGATTGCTAGTAATGAACCTTCTAATGAATGTGAAATTGATCTTATGTACGGAATAATAGATCGAAATAAAGCAATCGCTTAGGCTAAAGAGACGGCTCTTAAGAACATGTGTGTGTTGGTGAGGAATACTGAACGTTCAAAGAGGTATTTTGAGGTGGCTTGCGAGAGAAGTGGGAAATACAAGGAGAAGAATAGCCACAAGAGAAAGGATTATGTATATCCAAAGAAGACTAATAGGGTATACAAGACTCGTACGAGGAAGAATGATTTCCCGTTTAAGCTTGTTTTCCGTTTAAATGACATGAACAATTGGGATTGTGAGGTTTTGTGTGGCTGTCATTACCACCGGGATCCGAAATATTTTGTTGGTCACTCCCTAGTTGCGAAGCTGAAACCTCATGAGTTCGAGGATGTAAAGAGATTGACCAAAATACTTATCAAACCGAGACAAATTCTCAGAGGCTTCAAGGAAAAGGATGAGTCCAACGTGTCTTCTCTACGTACAATTTATAGCGCACAAGCAACTATTAGAAGGGTGGAATGGGAAGGGAGGTCCGTTATGCAAGACTTTGAGAAGATGGCTTGGGATTACAACTACACACGTATCATTAAAAGAGGGCCGGAAGAGAAGCCCCTTCAAATATTCATTTCGCATCCTTTGTTTTCACAATTGGCAAATACATGTTGTGGTGTTCTTATGATGGATTGTACCTTCAAGACAAACAAATAAAATATGTCGTTTTTCAACATCGTGGGGCAAACCTCGGACAAGGTAACATTCACATTGGCTTGGTGTTTAATGGAAAACGAGAGGGACTATAATTATCATTGGGCATTACGATAATTGAAATTACTCTTTCGGGAAAATTAACTTCCGAGGGTGATCGTAACCGATCAAGATGATGCATTAATGAAAGCAATATCCGACGTCTTCCCGGACGCACAAAATTTCCTATGTACATATCATATACGTCAAAATATCATAAAAACTTGCCATGCCTTGTTTGAACCCACTAAGGCGGATAATAAGAAGAGAATGATTTTTCAACTAGAGGAAGATGTTCGAAAGAACAAACTATCCCCCGAAGAAGATGAGATAGGCAAGATAAAGGAGCGAGTGGACAAAGAACATGCGGAAAATCATAAAAAGTGGTTGGAATTTCTAAGAGATTGGGAGAAAGTTTATTGGTCTCTTACCGAGGTTATGTACGAAAAGAGATTGAAGAAGTTTATTGTCGATTGGAACGAAGTTTATCCGACTGCCGTCTGGTATTGTCGGACTCAATGGTTGGATAAGTTGAAGGAAAAATTTGTGCGTGCATGGAAAAACCGGTATAGACACTTCAAGACTGAAGCAACTAGTGCAGCGGAGTCCGCCCATGGGAGATTTAAAGATCTGAAGCAACATGTTTTGCCATCAACTTAAACTGGTAAATAACTTATAAAATCACTTAAACCTTATTTGTATTCATTGAAATTTATACTACGCGTTGGACTTTATTTTCGAAAAATGAGATTCTTAGAGCATCCACAATCACGACCATAATTGGGTACTATATGCAAATTTGGTCTGAAATGGAGGCGTAGTGGAACTGACTAAAGATATATTCGATCTGGGTTTTTAGGGTTTGGAACTAAATTTAGTAGTCGGCCGAGACTATAACTAAATTTAATGGGGCGTAGGTATAACGAGCATTTCAAGTTAG
The DNA here is from genome assembly GCF_003573695.1 of Papaver somniferum. Lineage (NCBI taxonomy): Eukaryota > Viridiplantae > Streptophyta > Magnoliopsida > Ranunculales > Papaveraceae > Papaver > Papaver somniferum. The sequence continues at coordinate 11,904,698 of NC_039360.1, read as the reverse complement.
GCGTGAGTATAACACACGTCTAAGACTAGGCATGGGTATAATGAGCGTTTGAGAGTGGAGCGTTAATACAATGTGCGTTTGAGCAGGACGTTGATATAAAGTCCGCCAAACCAAGCTTTTATTATAAGTTCGATTGAAATCAGGCGGTCATTATAAATGCGCTTGACATGAAAAGTATGATCCCACTTTCCCATTATAAGTGCGCTTGACATGAAAAGTATGATCCCACTTTCCCAAATGAGTTTAATACATCCGCTTGACTTTTGTACGTTAATTTGATTAACGTCTCACACTAGGCGTTCACTATAGCCACGCCTGCACCGTGCGTCCATAATACGTACGTCCCGCACCGCGCGAGCACTACAACCACGCCTAAGTTTGAGGTGTTTCTTATATTTTGGAATTTGGTCTGGCATTTGATTTTTAGTCCCACTAATGATTGTGGATGCTTTTAGATAAAAAATTATCTATAAGAACAAGTCTTATGGTGGAATCCAACCTATTCCAAGTGTGGAAAAATCATGGAATATCAAGTCTAGTGGCTTTCAAGTTGGGGCTTTCCACAAAAAATCCAATGACGGTTTCATGATTTGGTGGAAAAGTTTGTGGAATCCATCTAAACGCCAATAACAATAGCGCTAAACGCAAATAAGATTGGCGCTAAAAAAACGCCATTAAGAATTGCGTTTTTTTTATCCGTAGATTTAAAATGAGTTGTTGATATTTAACGGCTGAAAAAAAAAGCTCTATTCTTAATTGCGTTTTTTTGCTCCATTTTTAACTGCGTTTTTTTTTAACTCCATTAAGAATAGCGTTTCTATTATTCACCATTACACTTGCGCTTCCATCCACAGTTCCAAGTGCTGAGGTGGCGTGGAAGATGGATGGATTCCACCATAAATCAACAACTCATTTTAAATTTATGGATAAAAAAAACGCAATTCTTAATGGCGTTTTTTTAGCGCCAATCTTATTTGAGTTTAGCGCTATTCTTATTGGCGTTTAGATGGATTCCACGAACCCTTCCACCAAACTATGGAACCCTCCTTGGATTTTTTGTGAAAAGCCCCAACTTGAAAACCATTAGACTTGATATTCCATGATTTTTGGATTCCACCACAAGACTTGCTCTAAATATAACACAAAATGATTTGTTTGGTGTGACCAAAAGTTTTGGTCCGGACACCTGGAAGTTACTAAGCTGTCCCTACAATTTTCTGTTTCTTTGAAGTATTTACGTAAATATTTACAAAAGGGGTACAAGAGAATTACACGCTACAACAAGTGACGTGATTACCCCTCCGTGTTTTCGACACTCCTTCAGTTTGTGTCGTAAATTTCGAAATTTCCAGGGGTGTATGAATAACATAACACTTCTTCTTCCCCTTTCAGAAAATAAATTCTCTCCTTAAGCGAAATAAATCTCCGATCCAAAATCTCCACCTCCTGCATCTTCATCACCATTGGGTCAATGAATTATTGAAGTGCTTCCCCCATCGATTACTTCCAGATTGGTTCAAATGATTACAGCAACACCATTACCATTCTTTCAATTCACCACCGCCTCTAAGCACCACCGCCATCATTCCTTCAACTAAGGAATGAAACGCCGTCGCCGTCGCCAGCACCACCACTATCGTTCATTCACAGAGGAGCAACAACTCTGATATTGAACTTATTTTCCTATTGGAGTTGGGGACTCAATTAGGTTTTTATCAAATAGGAAAGTATTTTACCCCTCATGAGGATGCTCTGTGGTGTGGTGGTGGTAACGTGGGGTCGTGCAAGATTTTATTAGAAACAAAAATTGCAAAAGAAAGATGCAATTGATAATTTGATCGTCGCAGAATGGGAGATGAAGTTAATGGTCGTGTGCCGCTGTAAATGTGAAAGAGGAGAACGGAGATGTTGGCTAGGTTTTGGTTTTTTACTCATTACTTCCAAAATTACAAACTTATTCTTGATTTCTGGAATGATACCACCCACGCGTCATAGACGAAGACACATGTCTCTGGCTGTGCAATAGACTGCAGTAGTGTATTGGCTCGAGAGTCCAACCCCTCACATGAACGGTGTTGCACATGCCGTATGCGCGTCAGCGCGTGTGTGCCCTCAAAAATGTGCGACGGACATTTCATTAGGTGAGAAAATGATGGACAGACCTTTAGGTACGTACTTTTGATGGGCGTAAGAGATCAATAAACTTGGGTTAAAACACTTTTAGATGAAAGAAAGGATAAAATTCTTATCATTTACCCCCTCCGTTCCATTTTACTTGATATTTTAGGGTTTTTTCTATGTTCCAAAATAGACGATAGTCTTGGTATTTTTCTCATATTCTCACTAATTTGTCCTTGTTTTGGAATTACGCAATATTATTAATTTTTATTGAAATCAGTACTCTAATTTTAAATCTACTCTAAATTTTTATTGTGTTCCAAAATGATAGAGAATTTGGTAATACATCCCAAGTAAAATACTACGGGATTGATAACTTTCCCCAGAATCTACAAACTAAAAACTAGGTCATCTAAATCTTTAAGAAGAATTAATATGGATAAACTTGGAAAGATTTTACTCTTTTTGATATTTCTTAATCTCCGTGAAAAACTTTACAACGTCAAGTAAATCGGAACGGAGGGAGTATCATCTTTTTTAATACTGATGATGTGAACACACAAATCACGAGGGAGTCCACGTGTTCACAAACAAAGTTCGCACATACAAAAGACTCTTGAATTAAATATGATAGATGCGTAAAGAGATGATACTATCGATTCATCGACTCAAAGCCTTCGGGATCATCACTGCCTAGTCGAGTAATATCAGGAGTTGATCATATAATGAGTAAGAAAACGAACACGAACATAAATACGAAACATAAAGGATATACGATGAATATAAAAGTGCTGAAATATAAATAAGATGGAGATTTACGTGGTTCGGCACTAAGGCCTACATCCACGGGGGTTGGTGTTTCGCTATGTATTGAACGGTTACAGAGATATTCGAATGAACTTTGATTGTACATAGGTCTGCGGAGATAAAGGATATACTTACTCTTCCTATTTCTCTCTCTCTCCTATCTTCTCCTCTAATTACTCTAACTTGGTCGACCCCCCTCTCTCTTGGTGGAGAGGGGTATTTATAGGGTTGGACCGTGGGACCTACTTCTGAGAGCCGTTGCAACCTTATCTTCTTGTGCTTTGTGTCCATCACGCAGAGGTCTTCGTCCTTTACGATGCCCCCTGCGTTCCATGCTAGATCCCGAAGGGTTGTCCTCGTTCTTTCCATGGGTTGATTGACACGTACACTGCTCAGAGTGTTTAATGCGGGTAGTTGAGACGTTTGCTCGTTTCAGACAAGTGTCTTCTTACCCCGTCACATTTGTGTCAGTCAGGTTTCTCCTCGCCGTTGATCTTGGCTCTTTCTGGGAAAAAGAGAAAGTAGATCTTTGGGAGCTTTTTGGTGCTCCGCAGTAACATCATATTTCGGTACACCTTAATTTTCTGCCATCAGATTATCTGGACGAAGATCTGATGTTGATGGGATATGCTTCTTGGTTATAAGCGTGTCTCATCATGTTTTGATGGCTCGATTCGCATGCCTTCCACGTGTTTCTTCATAAACACGTGGCTGATGGTGAAATATGTACACACAATTTGCCCCTTTTCTTCTGACTTGGGTGTTAGTGGGAGTTTAGAAGAAAAATAACGTTACATATTCCTCATCTCTCTCCTAATAACTTCCCCTAAATATTTGGGAACGTTTCCCACCCCATGTAATAACTGCTCTCTTAAGGGGAGGGGACGGTTACGGTTCTTCTCCCAAGCTTATTAATAAGAGAGAGAATGTGAAAATTTTCTAGACATAAATTTCATTCTCTTTCTGTCAGTCTTCATATATTTTTCAGAGGTTTTTGTTCTTTCTCCTTGTTCTCTAGATATTAATTGCTCATTTCCTATCATTAATCACGCTTTGTTCCTGATTCTTTCTGATTCTTCTGCCCTTGCCCGTTCGTTGGTGTTTGTCTTCTTCTTTGCGGTGTTGTGGATTCCTTCTATATAGGTATGGGTTTTTTTCACTTTTTCTGCTGTTGGTTTGTCCATCTTCCGTTGTTGTATCGACTTGTTTATCTTCTGCTGCTGTAACTTGTTTGTTTTGTGATGAAGAACACATATGTCGAAGCATATATGCTTTCCCATGTTCTTCTTTACAAAGCGGATATGCCAGTATTTCGATTGATTGATTGTTCTCTAGTTTTAGGGTTTTTGGGAGAGACTAAGATGAACTGTCAATTTATTGGTTTTTTTGATCTTTGGTGGCCCCCTCGTATTCACCTCTAAACTGTTTTTGCGTTTCCTCGTATCTATGTCTGATCGTCCGCGGGTTCCTTACCAGACCCCGCCGTCTAGTCCGCCAAAATCCCCTCCGCGTAGAGACTCTGATAGATCTCCACTTGGGGAAGGTTCCTCTAAATCTTCGCAATCGGATCCTCGTGGTCATAGGGTTTCATCTTCTTCTGGTACGAAGGCTTTGCCTACTAAGAAAGGGGATCTGCCGAAGGGTCCTTCTGGGTCTAGGTACGCTGTTAACCGCGCTCCTTCTCGTCCTCGTGAAGATTCTAGGAGTACGCAGGCTTCCCCCCGTGATGATTCTAGGAGTATGCGGGATCCTCCTCCTCGTAGTGAAACATTGGATGTTCCGCCCCTTCGTTCCATGGCTCCTCCTTCAGTGCCCCTGCAGAGTTCTTTGCCGCCTCCTCCAACGGTTTATTTCAAGGAGAAGTACTCCAAGGGTACTACGTTGAATGATGATCCGCCTAAAAATCTTCCTTCCAAAAGAAAGGCTTCAGAATTGAGTCCCACGTCAGATTCCGCAGACGAGGAAGAGGCTGCCCCAGTGATACGCAGCGTTTCAGTTGGTAAGAAGAAGGTCACATTCAAGCATATTGATCTTGAGATGTTCCAGGAAAAACATGAGCTTCAAGACTTTGAGGTTCGCTTCTATGCCCCTGATGATGATATCACTTACGAACTCATCTCTAAGTATCAGTTTGATGAGTTTCATTTGCTGACAACGGTTGGAGCCTTCGAGGCGGGTCTCATGTTGCCCCTGTATAAGTCGGGTGACTCCTTTTATTATGATGTGCTGGATAGTCGTGAAGGTTCTTCCACAAACACTCATAATCGTTCTGTGTCGCAATTATCTGGGAATTATCTTCGTGCACACTGAAGGAATGTTATCTGCGGAGCAAGGGGGAGACGATGATGACCTGCTACGTTCCAAATCCTGCTGAAAGAGAGTGGTACACTCCTCAAAATTTTAATAGCTCCTTTGGGGATTATGTCAACAGTAGGAACCGTAAACCGTGGAGTGTTAGTCTTCGTAACATTGCTGCTCCTCGGGGTGAAATTCGTCTTTTAAGTGAGGTGAGCGATGCCAAGCTGAAGTATGTTCCTAGCACTGAGGGATCTGATAAACGAAAACTCTTTCCTGCTCGTGAAAGGATTAAGCGTGATCATGATTATGAGTGGCATGCTAATGTCATTGAAGTTGTTGGCCCTTGGGCTTACGGTTGGATTCCTGGTCCGCGCGGTTGGCGTCCTTCTGAAAACAGCAAGCCTCGTGAAACTCCTCCTGCTCGTTATGGAGATTTCTGCCCTTGGCGTCTGAATTTTGCGGGTATGAATTTTCCTTTCGCTCTTGATGTCGTTGATGGAGATGAGGAGGAGGGTTCTGGTGCTACCCTTCCTCCAAAGAGTGCTGATGAGTGCTAAAAAGTGCATATTTTTATATATTTTTCTTGGCATTTAACTCATCTTTTGTGCATTAATTCTCCATTTTAACCCATATTCTGTATTTTCATTGTTTTCAAGAATAAATATTTTTAATAACTAATTTTGCATTTTTAGGTAATAAATAAAGTTTGGATGAATAGCGGAGCGGAAAAGAGCAGAAAAGCGGTGAAAAGCCGGGAGGAATTACACAAGGAAGCCGCGAAGAATGTTGTGCACAAGACCAAAAGGCTAGAAGTGGGCTTGAAGCGGAAGAATTGTTCTTAAAGAAGATATGGGCTTGGCATACCCAAGGCCCAAAACCCTCACCCAAATCCATTTCATATATCCATACCCGTTTCCTTTTCTAGCCGTCAGATTGGATCATCTCAGCATCCTATGGTCGCAGCATCGCCAGTACATCAAAGTCTGAAGCTCCTGTCTAACACTACAACACCTAACTCCATCTTGAGCCGTCAGTTTCGTTGTATCACGCATCCGACGGTCGATACCAGCCTCTTCACTTGTAGCCGTTAGATTTATCTATCATTTCCGCATCCCACGGCTCAGCTTCGCTGGACATCGAATTGGCTACACCCGCTTCACACTGTAACAACCTACACCTATACCCATCGCCAAACACTCCCCTCCTTCTTTCCATCGAACCCATCTTCTTCCTCCCACTCCCTCTGCAACTACTCCACTGTCACCACCTTCTCCATCATCACCACCATTCCATGACACCACCAAACCACTCTACTCCACCCTAAAAGAGAAACCCATCATTTCCCCCATCTTTCTAGCCGCCTACTTCATCAATCTCGCACCTTTCCTATCTCTGAAACCCTAGGTTAGAGATTGATGAATTAGGTGAAGCTAAAGAAGAAATTGAGGTGTGGGAATGAAGCAGTGAAGTCAGAGGAAGATTGGGTCGACGTTGTGGGTAAGATTTGACCCATCAAATTAGGTGAAATCGAAACCCTAAATTCACTGTTTTGGGATTTTTTTTTGGATAAACCCTAATTTTGTAAATTAGGTATTTTTGAGAATTGGGTGTAACTATAAATAGAGTTGTGATGTGTGTGAAAGGGGGTATGCCTGGAATAGCCAGTGTGTCACCCAAGAGCACTGGAATAGCCAGTGTCTCAAGGGTTGTAGTTCAATGCTCTGTTTATGTTCAATATTTGAATTCATGTTTCAATTATCTTGTATGATGTATGTTTGTGTTAGCATGTTAGTCATGAGATAAGTCTCACTAGCTGAGGATCAGATGAAGCTTTAGTGGACTGTTAGGTAGTGGAATGTTAGGTTAGAAGCCTTAGTTCACTGAATTGATTGAGCAATGGGAGAAATCAGTGCTCACTAGTGCTTGTGATTGATTGTACTGTCAAAAGACAGTCAATACTAGGAGCACATCAGTTGAGCAAGCTGATTATCTTGCTATTCCCTTTTTGTATGCTTAGGATCTTAAGTTGGCCTTAACTGTCACTTAGTTCCATTAGGGATTCAACCTAGAACTACATTATTTGGCTCGGTCACAAGGGTGGATTCAAAGCCGTAGCTTAGCCCACAATTTGTTTTTACAGTCACTTGCAACTCCAATTCTGTTATTATTATTGCTCAGTTGAGTTTTCCTTGCTGTTTTATTTAGCTTTTGCACTTCACATCTTGCTGTGCACTGAAATCAGTACACTGCCTTCCCTGCCCTTGGCTCATAGCCTTGGTTAGATGTTTTACCATCTCTGTTTCACTGTCACTGCAGCCTTGTGACCTTGCATTTAGTTTTGCATCAATTATCAGCATAGTGTAACTTCATTGCACACTCCCAAGTCCCTGTGGAATGACCCTGTTCTTGCACACAAGCTACAACTGACCCTGTGCACTTGCAGGTATCACTGTAGGCATCCATTTATTGTCTTATTTTCACATCTTTAATTGCCTACCAAGTTTTTGGCGCCGTTGCCGGGGACTTGGCTGCTGTTGTGTTGAAGTTTTTTTCTTGTATCTTAGTTTGTTGTTTTTGCATAACTTGCTGTGCATCTTACTGTTTTGCATTGCATCTTAGGATAACTGCATCTTAGTGTAACTTTCATAACCATTGCATTTGCATCTTCCCTGTTTCAGTGTAACATTTTTTGCATTATTGCATCATAACTTGCATATTCATCTCTTGTCTTTGCATACTCACTTGCAATTATATCTTGCTGTTCTTACTATTTTGTTGTTGTGCCTCACTTTCTTCTGTGAGCTGCAGGTACAACTGAAGTCCTGCTCTGTGCCTTGTGGTGCCTCTGAACTTGTGGTGCTGCTGCTGTGGAGCTGGGGCTGCACTATTGTTGCTAGAACTTGTGCTGCTGTGGTGCTCCTGCTGGTGCCAGGCCAAGTCTGCTGCAATCTCTGCTGAAGCTGCTGCAGCTGGTGTAAGATAAAGCCCAACTGGGCTTGTGAAGTGAACTGATTTGAACCAAGCCCAACTGGGCTGTAAGCTGCAGAAGGAGAAGAAAGACCAAAGCCAAACTGGGCCTTAAGTATTGAAGCCAAAGCTTAGGATGATCCAAAGCCCAACTGGGCTTTTGCAACCAAACTGAGCAGCTGGGCTGTGCTTAAGCAAGTAAGCCTAAACCCATTAAGAGAACCCAACCTGTGGGCTTCCATTTTTAATTTGTGGGCTTGTAATAATTTTTTCCATTTTTCTGTTGGGTTTGTAATTAATTTCTTGTGGGATTGTTTGTTTAATTTCTTGTGGGCTTGTGGTTTTAGATTGATTTGGGCCTGTTGTTTGAATTAAAGAAAACTGAACTTTTGAAAGCCCAGTTGGGCCTCATATTTTAGTTAGTAGCTAGCCAAAGGCCAACTAAATTTCTGGGACTGTGGGCTTAACATCCATTTGAAAACTAAACATTTACACTGTGGGCTTGACCCAAAGACAGCAAACGTTTTCAAAGACTAGTTGGGCCTCGACCTTTGGCTATTTAAGAGCCCAAATTTCAAATTGTTACCTGGGCTTGTTTCTGAACTGTGGGCTTGAACCAAAGTTCAAGTGGGCCAAAATTTCAAAATTCCAAAAACCAACAGTGAGCTTTACTCACCAGTCACCAGCAGTGGGCCTGTTTTTAAAAAAAAAAACGTAGCTGGGCTTCGCAAAACCCAACAGTGGGCTTGGCCTTTTATCCCATTTAAACCAAAAGTTTTTTCTTTAACCCATTAAAAACCAAAAGGCTTTGCTTCCTTTAAAAACCAAAAATTTTCCTCATCCCATAAAAAACCAAATTTCTTTTCCAAAATTCCCAAGAAACACAAAGCTCTTTGCTCCCTTTAAAAAAAAACCAAAAGTTTCCAAATGTCTCCCGCCAAAACCAAATGTCTCCCGACAAAACCAAATTTTCCCCAAAAAGTCCAATCCCATTAAAAACCAAATTTTCTTGTACATAATCCAGTAGATAAAATTTCTTAAAACCCTTTTGTTCCTTTTGTATATATTTTGCTAATCCAATATGATCCCGGCTGAAATATGTTGGATTTTTTTCCTTGAATAACGGAGTCTAATCTTGCTTTCGCCGAAATCGGGTATTCTCTTTCCTTTTTCTCTACTCAACATGATCATCTTCATATGTTGTATTATAATTTTGTTCATATTTTGAAACATTGAGGACAATGTTTAGTTTAGGTTTGGGGGTATAGAGTAGATACCACGATAATATGCCATAATTGAAAACAAAACTCCATCTTTTTGAAAAAATTGAAAAATTCCAAAAAAATTGAAAAATTGAAAAAAAAAAAAAAAAAAAATGGAGCTCATTTACCTTGAAATGTTGACTCTTGTGCAAATATGTAATTATTAGGAGTCTTAGTCTAGATATTTAGGCACCCCGATTCTAGCACAATTCACATAGTGATAAGAAACTTGCACGCGCACGATCTACCAATACATGTATAGCCTCGATCTTTAAGGTGTTTGATAGGAAGTTAGATTGACAATCACTTTAGAATACTGAATGAGACTTGACTAGCTTGTTCTTTGGTTGGCTGGGATAGAAGTTGGAGAATACGTTAAGAAAAGCAACCATAGAATTTGACCGGATGCATTCGATAAGGGCCACCTCTTGCTAAGAGTCATGTAATTATGTTTTTCTTTTTGTTCATGTATCAAAAGTGTCACTATGTTGTAAAGATCAAAGTTATTTCATTAAAAAAAAAAAAAAATCAAGTATTTATTTATCCATGTTTTGTCATGTTAAAGATAATAGTTCTCTCTTGTTCCAAAAATAAAAGAGAGTAATCAATGTAAATAAGAGTCATGTAAAGAGTCATCTTTTTGTTGTAAATAGTCTTGTAATAAGCAAGGAGGGTGCATCCATCGATGTATAACGCGGGTAAACTGAAATATCACCAACTCATTGGGTGAACATTCACAATTCTCGTAAAGCCGGACAGCTAGCTTGGCTTAGAATTCGGTTCTTAGCCTAAAAACTATCTCTTGGTGGTTAGTAGTCATAACTTCAGGTCATTTTAGAAACATGTGTAGATACACTTTACACTCTTATCACATGTCTTTATTTGTTATCAGTGCTAGGATTGTGCCTTTGATAGCTAGATTGACATCTCCATTTTGCTGTGAGCTTAAACTGTCTTGCACATGTCACATTTGATGGAATATGAGCTTATATTTTGACCTAGAACTTTGTAGGTACGTTCTAAGCAAACCTTCACGAGACTTCACTCGTCCACTAGGGACACTTAGTGGTTTAAAAGGCTTAGTGCATACGCTAAATGCATTCGAGAGACCAGCGACAGTGGTATAGGTAGGATTTCCTTAGTTTTGTTTTACTTGAGGACAAGTAAAATTAAGGTTTGGGGGTATTTGATGAGTGCTAAAAAGTGCATATTTTTATATATTTTTCTTGGCATTTAACTCATCTTTTGTGCATTAATTCTCCATTTTAACCCATATTCTGTATTTTCATTGTTTTCAAGAATAAATATTTTTATTAACTAATTTTGCATTTTTAGGTAATAAATAAAGTTTGGATGAATAGCGGAGCGGAAAAGAGCAGAAAAGCGGTGAAAAGCCGGGAGGAATTACACAAGGAAGCCGCGAAGAATGTTGTGCACAAGACCAAAAGGCTAGAAGTGGGCTTGAAGAGGAAGAATTGTTCTTAAAGAAGATATGGGCTTGGCATACCCAAGGCCCAAAACCCTCACCCAAATCCATTTCATATATCCATACCTGTTTCCTTTTCTAGCCGTCAGATTGGATCATCTCAGCATCCTATGGTCGCAGCATCGCCAGTACATCAAAGTCTGAAGCTCCTGTCTAACACTACAACACCTAACTCCATCTTGAGCCGTCAGTTTCGTTGTATCACGCATCCGACGGTCGATACCAGCCTCTTCACTTGTAGCCGTTAGATTTATCTATCATTTCCGCATCCCACGGCTCAGCTTCGCTGGACATCGATTTGGCTACACCCGCTTCACACTGTAACAACCTACACCTATACCCATCGCCAAACACTCCCCTCCTTCTTTCCATCGAACCCATCTTCTTCCTCCCACTCCCTCTGCAACTACTCCACTGTCACCACCTTCTCCATCATCACCACCATTCCCTGACACCACCAAACCACTCTACTCCACCCTAAAAGCGAAACCCATCATTTCCCCCATCTTTCTAGCCGCCTACTTCATCAATCTCGCACCTTTCCTATCTCTGAAACCCTAGGTTAGAGATTGATGAATTAGGTGAAGCTAAAGAAGAAATTGAGGTGTGGGAATGAAGCAGTGAAGTCAGAGGAAGATTGGGTCGACGTTGTGGGTAAGATTTGACCCATCAAATTAGGTGAAATCGAAACCCTAAATTCACTGTTTTGGGATTTTTTTTTGGATAAACCCTAATTTTGTAAATTAGGTATTTTTGAGAATTGGGTGTAACTATAAATAGAGTTGTGATGTGTGTGAAAGGGGGTATGCCTGGAATAGCCAGTGTGTCACCCAAGAGCACTGGAATAGCCAGTGTCTCAAGGGTTGTAGTTCAATGCTCTGTTTATGTTCAATATTTGAATTCATGTTTCAATTATCTTGTATGATGTATGTTTGTGTTAGCATGTTAGTCATGAGATAAGTCTCACTAGCTGAGGATCAGATGAAGCTTTAGTGGACTGTTAGGTAGTGGAATGTTAGGTTAGAAGCCTTAGTTCACTGAATTGATTGAGCAATGGGAGAAATCAGTGCTCACTAGTGCTTGTGATTGATTGTACTGTCAAAAGACAGTCAATACTAGGAGCACATCAGTTGAGCAAGCTGATTATCTTGCTATTCCCTTTTTGTATGCTTAGGATCTTAAGTTGGCCTTAACTGTCACTTAGTTCCATTAGGGATTCAACCTAGAACTACATTATTTGGCTCGGTCACAAGGGTGGATTCAAAGCCGTAGCTTAGCCCACAATTTGTTTTTACAGTCACTTGCAACTCCAATTCTGTTATTCTTATTGCTCAGTTGAGTTTTCCTTGCTGTTTTATTTAGCTTTTGCACTTCACATCTTGCTGTGCACTGAAATCAGTACACTGCCTTCCCTGCCCTTGGCTCATAGCCTTGGTTAGATGTTTTACCATCTCTGTTTCACTGTCACTGCAGCCTTGTGACCTTGCATTTAGTTTTGCATCAATTATCAGCATAGTGTAACTTCATTGCACACTCCCAAGTCCCTGTGGAATGACCCTGTTCTTGCACACAAGCTACAACTGACCCTGTGCACTTGCAGGTATCACTGTAGGCATCCATTTATTGTCTTATTTTCACATCTTTAATTGCCTACCAAGTGCTGCTACTGCCAAGGTACAGTTTCTTCTTATATTCTCTATTCTATTTGCCCCATTTTTTCCCTTGGTTGCAAAAAAAAAAAATTAAGTGAGGGAGAAAATGAGCCTTTGTTGGGACGTGTACTGGTTTGTAGGTGTCAAAGAAGAAGAAAATTGGACCCAAGCAATCTTCTACTGTTGTGACTGGTGAAGCTGAGGTTTATGAGGAGGTTACTAGTCCTGTGAACGAAGGGTTTGCTGAGGATGAAGAAATGTCCGATGGAGAAGAACGCACTGATACTTCTCTCCCTGATGACGAGGGTGGTATAGGTGAGGAAGAAGTTGACGTGGGTGGTGATGGTGAAGCTGAGGGTAATATTACCGCAGGTGGTACCGGCGAGGAGGGATCTGCCCCTGTTGGCGATAATACTAGTGGTGTGGGTGGTGAAGGATTTGCTGCTGGTGGGAATGAGGTTGTGGGTACTCTACCTGTTATTTCCCCAGAATTTTCCTTTGGTAGGATATATTCCGCAGGGGAATCCTTTGATGTAAACGCTGCTATGGGTCTTGCCGAAGACTTCTCATTTCTTTCCCCAAATGATGATTGGGATGTGCTTGGGAATATTGGTAAAGAGGGTGCCACTGGTCAGCAGGCTGAAAACGCAGGTGGTCATGCCAGGGGCTGTGATGTTGAAACTTGCGCGGACGAGGAAATAACATCCAGGGAGAAGTCTGCGGTTGAGTCTCTTTCGGAGGATTTCCCTCACTCTCTGATGCCTGAGGGTGAAGATGCCATCTTGGCTTGGCTTAAGAAGAAGAATCTGATGTTCGTCCCTAATCCTGCCCCAGTGGTCACTGGTGAGAAGAATTCCGACGCTTATACTCGTCAGAGGATGTAATTGTCTTCTGAGAACCGTGATGCGGAGATGTGGGAGAAGAATTTGAGAGCTTCGGAAGCTAACCTCGTGGTTGACCCTCCATCATCTGTTGCTGATATGATGGCCATAGATGATGGGTACCAGTACGGTTTTCCCCAGCAGCGTGTCTTGGAGGTAAATCCTTGTACTTTTTTTTCCTTCGTGATATTCGAACCCTTCGGTGTAATAATGTTTGTTGTTTGAGACATAGATGATGAGGAGCGAACATGGTAACCATGTTCTGTACCAATTCTTCAAAGAAAAGTCTTTAAAGTTGGAGGCTAAGCTTCGTCATAGAGAAGAGGAACTGTCTGCGGCTGAGGTGGAGATAAATGGACTGAGGGGCCGCCTTAAGGAAAAAGAACAGCTGGGTAACGCTGAGGAGAGTCTTCGTTTAGATCTTGCTGCAGTCCATAACGAATTGGAGCAGACTCGCAGAAATGTCTCGTCCCTCACAGGTTCGTATTTTACCAATCTATCACTCCTCGTGATTCCCTATTTGTACTTTGGTGTTCTGTCTGAGTCTCCCCACCCTATCTTCAGTGGGTGGAGTCCCCAAATTGATATGGCTTCGGAAATAAAGGGAACGAAATAAATCCCGTATTGTAGAGTTGGTGGAGAAAATGAAAAGCGAAGCCGTAAAGTGGAATGTTCGTGCTGATGAGCACAACGCCTTAGCAGCTGAGTGGCGTGAAAAGCGAACACAAATGGTTGATATGCAAAATAAGTACAACCATGACCGTCGTCTGTTCAATGGTACGCTTTTATGGACGCGTGATAACCTGCGGGAAGCTCGAGGACATGCTTCGGACTTAGAGGCTAGAGTGCGCCTTTTGGAAGAAGAGTTACGACAGGCTCGTTCCTTCTTAGGCTCCGGGGTTAGGAATAGTATGCTGCGTCTTACCGAAGAAATAGATAATGCTAGGGCCGAGATCGGCGCTCTTAGTAAATCCCTAGCAGCGTCCCGAGCTGATGTTTCCCTCCAAGTGGAGTCTGAGAGAGATCTCGAAGTAAATGTGTATCGACTCTATAAAAGGATGGGGGAGATGAATGATGAAGTCAACCATCTTTGTCACTTGGATTCAATGAAGCAGGTAGACTTAGATGCGAGTCAATTTTCTCTTGCGAACCTTCAAATGGATTATAAGAAATTATCCGATGAGTATGACTTTCTTGATGAGGCACGGGACGCAGTTGTTAATGAGTATGAAGAGGCTTCGGCTAATGTCGAAGGTATAACCTCGTTTTATCGAGTGTGATTCTGTTATTTCTTTGTTTTAACCCCTTGGTATTTCTTTTTTTCAGCGCTCGAGGGACAGCTTCACGCAGCAAATGATGAGCTTGAAAAAGCTCAATCTGCCTTAGTGCATCAGGAGGGACAAACCAACTATTTAAAGGGTTGGCCGCGTCTCGTGAGGAAGCAGCAGAGATTGCCTCCAAAGAGGCGGAACGCCTATCTTCATTATTGTCTCAGGCCCACCAGCGGACCGATGTTATCACATATAAAGATCGATGTCAGTTGGCTGAGGAGACCAACAAAGTCCTAGACAAGATTGAACTTGATCTTAAAGCCGAACATGGTCTTGTCAAGAATTATCCGCGTCGTCCCCCACCCGCGCCCTTGTGTGGTTCTTCTGGGCCTTCTTCAGGTGGTAGCGTACCTTCATCTCGCAAAGACAACCCTGTTGATGGAGCTGTATCGTCCAAGTAGATTTCTTTTATTAGTCATAGAAAGTTGATCCTCGTTGATTATATAGTTTCAGATCATTTTTTGATGTGTTTCTTGCTCTATCTTATTTGCTGAACTTGTAATCAACTCTTTATGGAATGAATCATCCTTTTGACATACCTGCGTTATCAATTTATTTTTATTTTAAGTATTGTGAGGCGTTAAATTAGTAATAACTTGCTTTGTAAAAAGTTCGAGTGTTTGGGTGCGACACCGAAGGTAGGTACCTTCGTGATCGTCTTGAGACCTGTCACCCAGCTGGCGAATCCTGGGCCAGAGGATTCCCAAACGGTGGGGGCCGAGGCAGCGTTCTAGGATATGGGATGCTTATTTGAAATATTTACATGCAACAATTCCGTCGAACCGCTGCCTTAAAATTGGTTGGGTATCTCTTTCTGTTGGGTGCCTTCCCCATGGTCTTACACTCATAGACACTAATAGGGGAGCCCTGAGAGATTGTAGATTAACTAGTTTCCCCAATATTGTTAATTTATTATGTAATGTACATGCGTTCACCCCGCGGGTCCTTTGACCATTTTGTTTGCTCGAAGATTTTGCAAAAAGTTTGTTTGATTGATAGGTTGAGGCCTGCTACTCCTCGTCCAGAATAGAAACATATAGAGCGGTTACGCTGCCTTATTCTTCTGGTATTCTTCACGTAGATGCAAAGCTGCGTTGCTCCTGTGGGTAGTACGGTTTGAGCCATTTAGCATTCCAAGGGTGTCGGAGAACCTCGCCTTTCAGATTGCGAAGATAATAGGAACTGTTTCCCGCAATGTCGTGTATTATAAAAGGTCCTCCCCATGTAGGTGCTAACTTGCCCCATTTCTTCTCTCGTTGATACCGCGAGATTGTTCTTAGCACATACTTCCCTTCTACAAAATTTCGAAGCTTAACCTTTTTGTTGTATTCTCTCGCTAATCTTCGTTGATAATTTTCCATCTTTTGCAATGCTGCTTCCCTCCTTTCTTCCAGGTCGTCCAGTCTCTCTAACATCATGTCCGTTGTGAGATTTTTCTCCCATGCTTCGGTCTTTGTGGTTGGCATGAGGATCTCTGTTGGTATGACTGCTTCAGCTCCATAAGTGAGGAGAAATGGGGATTCCCCGGTGGCAGATCTTCGTGTTGTCCTGTACGCCCATAATACATTGTGTAGCTGCTCACACCACCGCTCCTTATGTTCGTCTAATTTCTTTTTGAGGTTAAGGGCGAGGGTCTTATTAGTAGCTTCCGCTTGTCCGTTGCTCTGAGGGTATATGGGTGTGGATTTGTTCTTCCTAATTTTGAAAGTGTCGAAGAGCATGTCTATATTTTTCCCTTGTAATTGCTTACCATTATCAGACATGATTTACGCTGGTATGCCGAACCTGCAATTTATGTTTTGGAATATGAAAGTAAACACATCCACATCTTTGATCCTGGCTAAGGGTTTAGCTTCCACCCATTTACTGAAGTAGTCTATGGATACTATCAAAAATCGTCTTTTCCCTGACCCTTCCATGAAAGACCCAACGATATCTATGCCCCATTTTGCAAATGGCCACGGACTATCCATAGAATTTAGCGTTGTTGCTGGCGCGTTTATCTTTTTGGCGAAACGCTGACATTCTTCACATCGTCGGTACATTCTTGCGGCATCTTGTATCATTGTGGGCCAGTAATATCCTTGCATTTTTGCTTTGTCGGCTAGTGGTCTCATGCCACTATGATTCCCTGCGTCACTGTAATGAATGTCATTTAGAATTCGATGCCCCTCTTTCCTGGATAAGCAACGTAGTAACGGTCTGAGGAAAGATTTCTTGTACATGACCCCATCCCGAAGATCATATCTTCCTACTTTGGAGAGTATTTTCCTGGCTTGTTTATGATCCACGTGTAAGGTCCCATCCTTGAGAAACGCATGAATCACCATTCTCCAATCATCTTCGCTGCTGAAATCTTCGTCTTGATTTGCTCTCGACAGGGTTTCTTCTTCGTCGAAATCGTTATGGATGTCTTCTCCCACCTGATCTTCAATATTTTATTCCATTGTATCTTGACTGGTAGCAAAGGAAACTTGTGATGCAATTGAAGGCTCGTACACTCTTGTTATTTTGATAGCTTCGATATTCTTTTCCTTCAGCATGGATGATATATATGCCAGGGAATCCGCGTGCCTGAGATCTCTCCTGCATAAGTGCCTGAACTTGATGTTCGGTATTTGCGATGCCAACATTTGGACCAAGGCCATGTAAGCTGAGAGGGTATCGTCGTATACATTGTATTCGAACCTTATCTGCCGTATGACAAGCTGCTAGTCACTTGTCAATCTTACATCAGTTACCCCCATCTCTATTATCAAGCGGAGGGCATGTACGACTGCCTCGTATTCGACGATGTTGTTAGTATGCTCTTTGAATTCCAATCTGAGTGCATGTACAATCCATTCTCCAGTTGGGGTGGTGATGACAATGCTTATTCCCGCACCTTCCTTATTTTTGGAACCATCGACGAAGACTTCCCATCGTCTTTGGCTCGCGGGTTCGAGGACGTCAACCGGGTCCTTATTTTCCTCGTCAGCTTCTGGTATGCCCCTAATCTCCTCATCGTTGTCCAGGGGGAGGTCTGCTAAGAAATCCGCCAATACTTGGGATTTTTGGGAGTGTTGAATTTCATGGATGATGTTGAATTGGTCCAGGTGGGTGTTCCACTTGGCTATTCTTCCTACTTTCCCCGCGCTTTTGAGGACTGCTTCCAATGGTGCTTTGCATGGGACGTGGATGAAATGAGTTAGGAAATAGGTTCTCAGCTTTTGAGTATCCTATACTAGTGCCAGGATGAGTTGTTCGATCTTCGTGTGATTCCTTTCCGCAGAATTGAGGGTCTTGCTGACATAATAGATAGGCTGTTCTATCTTCATATTGGTTTTGACCAATACTGCGCTAACTGCGTCTTATGTCGCTGCTATGTACAACGCCGACACCTCATCGGGATTAGGTTTTTGTAGGATCGGAATTGAAGCCAGGTATTCCTTGATTTTTTGGAAGGCTTCTTCACACTCTGTGGTCCATTCAAACTTACTCTCTTTTTTGAGAATATTGAAAAAATGTTTGCATTTATCCGAGGATCGGGCAATAAATCTGCCCAAGGCTGCTAAGGATCCATTGAGATTTTGCACTTCTTTCAAATTCTTTAGAGATGACATTTCCACTATGGCCTGAATCTTTGCGGGGTCTACCTCAATGGCCCTTTTTGTTACCAGGTATCCGAGAAATTTCCCTGAGGTGACACCGAAGGTGCACTTTTCTGGATTTACTTTCATGTGATGTTTTATCATTGCTTCAAAAATATCTCTCAGATCTTGGTGGTGATCTTTGCGCAGCCTTCTTTTGACGAGCATGTCGTCAACATAGACTTCCAGGGTACCACAAATCCATGGCTTGAAGATAGCATCGACCATTCTTTGGTAAGCTTCCCCCTGCGTTTCGAAGTCCGAAGGGCATTCTTGTGTAGCAATAAAGGCCGTGCGGGGTGTAGAATGTTGTGTGTTGTTGATCTTCTTCTGCCAGGGATACTTGGTTGTAACCAGAATATCCATCCATGAATGATAGCTCTCCGTACCCTTCCACTGCTTCAACCAGTTGATCTATGCTCGGTAGTGGATAGCTGTCTTTGGGACATGCTTTGTTGAGGTTAGTAAAGTCGATGCATATTCTAACCCCTCTGTTCTTTTTGGGAATGATGACCATGTTCGAGATCCATGTTGGGTACTTGACTTCCTTGATGAAGCCTGCTTCTAGCAGTTTTCGGAGCTCTTTCTCTACTGCCTTGTGATACTCCGGTGCAACTTTTCTTATTTTTCGCCTGAAAGGTGGCGTGACCGGTTTGATGCGTAGCTCGTGTTGGATTATTTTTGGATCAATCCCCGGCATGTCTCCTAACTTCCAGGTGAATACATCCGCGTACTCCTTAAGTAGTTTGGTTAAGGAAGCTTATCTTTCTTCGTTCATTATGTTCCCTATTTTGATCATCTTCGGATTTTCTTCTGTTCCTATGTTGATTATTTTACGGGCTCCACTGGTGTAAACATCGGCTTTGAGTCCCCAAGGATAGGGACATTCTTTAATTGATATTTGGTAGGTTCCTGCTCTTCGCTGGCTGCTGAAGTACTTGCCTCTGTGTTAAGAATATTATCATTCTTTGTCAAGATCTTCCCCTCGGTTTCCTTGAGGAACAAGTTATGGCCTTTTCTTTCGCAGCTTCTTTATTTTTGGCCCTTCGGGTTTTTCGCTGCTCTTCCTGTTCGTTGTTGATACGATCTTGAGTGGCCTGGCACTCCTTTGCAGAGACTCGATCTCTCTTGATTTCCATTACTCCATCGGGTGTAGGGAACCTGAGATATTGGTGGTAAGTTACTGCCACTCCTTTGAGTTTGTGTACCCATTTTCGGCCAATAATGGCGTTATAGGGGATGGGGCGTCTACCACGCTGAACCGTGTTTCTACCTTCATGGGACCAGCGTCCACCTGTAACACGATGTCTCCCAATGGATTTGCGGGTGCTCCGTTGAACCCGTAGATGGTGTAATAAGAGGGCATCATCTGCTCATCATTGAGCTTCATTCGTTTGAAGATGTCGTAGAATAGAACGTTAACTGAGCTTCCCCCGTCGATGAGGATCTTTTTCAGGTTACATCCGGCCACAGGTAGTGTGAGGACCAAAGGGTCGTTATGTTCTTCCATATATTCTTCGATATCTTCAGTATCGAAGGTGATAGGTGCGTCCATCCACTCTTCGTGCTCGTCCACCTCTACGCCATCAATCTTATATAACTCGCAGTAATCTTCGAATTGCTTTCTTAACCTCTTTCCTATCTGCGCTGTAAATGAGGGTCATATGGCTTCGGAACATGAAATGTTGTTGATTGTGCGGTTTCCCTATGGAAGTTGGACTTGCTTGCTTCGTTTGGATCTATCCTCGGTGACTTCTTTTTGTATGTATTGCTTGAGTTCACCAGCATCAACCAATTTTTGGATCATTATTTTGAGGTTTTTGCACTTCTCGGTCTGGTGACCATTGAAGCAATGATACTCACAGTAATCTTTTGACTTCTAGGTCCTTGGGGGATGTTTTCCCTTAGACCATGGCCACTCCAAATTTTCCCGTCCCTTGATCTCTCGCAAGATCCGAGCGTAGCTAGCATTGAAATTTGTATAAACCCGATCTTCGAATTTTCGATTGCCTTTTTGTCGATCATATCTTCGTTCCTTCCTATCTTTGTGCGGTCGTTCCACTGAGCTATTCCTTTTCGCCCCGCTGGTTTGTTCTGCGGAATTGGTACGGTGAGACCTTTGCGTATGTGCCCTCGGGTTCTCACGCTGGATTTATTCAAGACGAGCATGCTTCTCAATAATTATTCGAAGATCTCCTTCTGTCTTAGGTACGTTTCCTTGGATCTCAACAAACAG
Organism: Papaver somniferum; assembly: GCF_003573695.1. Taxonomy (NCBI): domain Eukaryota; kingdom Viridiplantae; phylum Streptophyta; class Magnoliopsida; order Ranunculales; family Papaveraceae; genus Papaver; species Papaver somniferum. The sequence goes on along the minus strand of NC_039360.1, from coordinate 11,884,031 downwards.
TGGACTCATTCGGTCTAATCCCCATTTGTAGCAGTTGATGCTCACTACGGGATCTACACTCCTTATAGCTTGGCAGATCTTGTGCCATCTGTTGGTGTAGTCCCTTGTATTCTCCTTGTAACTGATTGCCAGCGAAAAGAGTTTATCCATTCCGGTGTTGACAACTTTGTTGTACATGTAGGTTCTCAAAAATTTCTCTGCGAGTTGATCGTAGGAATTGATGGAGTCAGGTGGAAAGTTTTCAAACCAAGACAAAGCCGACCCTTCAGACTTGATAGGAAATACCTACAGAGGATAACGTCGTTTTGACTCCATCGGGATAAGATACGATTATAATACCGTATATGTGCCGCGGGATCACTTGACCCGTCATAGCATTCGAAAGTTGGGACAGGGCACTTCAGCGGAATGGGGGTGTTTGCCAGGCGATGACTTAGGGGAGTGGAGTTAGCCTCTTTCATCACCTCTTCTAGCCTTCCTCCGCCTTGTCTGGATTTTAGTTGCCTGATCTCAGCCATCATCTCATCACACAGCTCTTCCATGGCGCGGTGATGTCCCACGTTCTCATACTCAGTTGAGCGTTTTTTTCTTCGATCCTCACTGTCGTAATACTCTGAGTCTTCGGCGGCATAATCCGGATCAGAGGCACTTCTTCCCCTAGCGGCGTTTGCTAGGATGATTCTTCGGTCTCGATTAGGTTCTGGTGCCTTAGAATTTGCTTCGTCAAGTTGTTGGCTGGTCTTCGTGCTTTGGGAAATCCAATCTTTTAAGTCTTGATTTTCTCTGGTCAGCAAAGCTACGGCATCTGCGTAGACTTGCTGGCTCTTCTTCAATTCTTCGAGATCTGCTATCAGTTGATGGGACTGGTTAGACCCCTGATTGGGAGTTCCTGCTTGTACCCTTACGGCCATGGTGCCCCCCTTCATCTATTGTATGTATTAAGGGTGGTAGAGGATCAGCTTCGATTGTTGGTATCTCCAAGTTGGGTCCCCTCGGTTGAGTTTCCACCCGCGGTGCTAGAACCACTGGTATAGTTTGATTCTGACCGTTCATTGACGACATTCCGAAGGCTGGCGGGTGTGCGGGATGATGTGTCATAGATTCTTCCACCCCTTCTCTTTGTTGATGGACTTGGTTTGTATCCAAAGTTTTGTTAGCTTCTGCATCCTGGAGGGCCGCAATAGTCGCACTGCTCTTCGCCGTTGCTGCTTTGAGAGCCGCGGCTGCAATGGAGTTAGTGTTCATAGGTGAGGTGATTTCCGCAGCATCCTGCCTTTGATTAGTTGTCTTAGCTTTGTCTTCTTTCTGCTTACTTCGGGTCATGACCGGGGTAGTCCTCGGTGTTTCCCTTGATGAGGCTTTGGTTTTTCCTTCCTCTAGTGTCTTTTCCATCTTGGGTCCTTCTGCATAGGGGAATTTCAAATAAAGAGAACCAGAGATATCCGCGTGGATCGGGTTAGTGTTATTCGTGCTCGTAAAATGTATGGAATAAAAAATGTTTACCTTAAGAAGAAATAAAGAGAACCAGAGATATCCCTCTTTGTTAATAAAAGAAACAAAACATAAAGAATTCAACGGTTTTGTTTTCGCAGAACAAATCCTCTAATAAACGATCATGGATATATATCCGTAGTGAAGATAGAAATAGAAAATATTTTGAAAAGGCAGATCCGTAGCGAATACCCGTGAATCTGATCATTAAGTCTTTTCATTAGTATAAAATATGCCGAACGTGCATATCTGTGATAGATAACCGTGGATTTGTCTGTTTTGAAATGGTGTCCCTGAAGATAAAGACAGTAAACCCAGAATAAAAAAGGTTTTGAAAGCACGCTGAAGCCTTAATATTAATTGGATAATAAACAGATAACTGCTGCTAAAAATAATAGAGCAAAGCCATAGTGCGCGTTTAAGGTGAAATCACAGGATAAGATAAATCTTTTACCGGGACAAAGTCCCTGTTTCTAGTGCCAGATTGTGAACACACAAATCACGAGGGAGTCCACGTGTTCACAAACAAAGTTCGCACATACAAAAGACTCTTGAATTAAATATGATAGATGCATAAAGGGATGATACTATCGATTCATCGACTCAAAGCCTTCGGGCTCATCACTGCCTAGTCGAGTAATATCAGGAGTTGATCATATAATGAGTAAGAAAACGAACACGAACATAAATACGAAAGATAAAGGATATGCGATGAATATAAAAGTGCTGAAATATAAATAAGATGGAGATTTACATGGTTCGGCACTAAGGACTACATCCATGGGGGTTGGTGTTTCACTATGTATTAAACGGTTACAGAGATAGTCGAATGACTTTTGATTGTACATAGGTCTTCGGAGATAAAGGATATACTTACTCTTCCTATTTCTCTCTCTCCTATCTTCTCCTCTAATTACTCTAACTTGGTCGACCCCCCTCTCTCCTGGTAGAGAGGAGTATTTATAGGGTTGGACCGTGGGACCTACTTCTGAGAGACGTTGCAACCTTATCTTCTTGTGCTTTGTGTCCATCACGCAGAGGTCTTTGTCCTTTACGATGCCCCTGCGTTCCATGCTTGATCTCGAAGGGTTGTCCTCGTTCGTTCCATGGGTTGATTGACACGTACACTACTCAGAGTGTTTATGGTAGTTGAGACGTTTGCTCGTGTCAGACAAGTTTCTTCTGCCCCAGTCACATCTGTGTCAGTCAGGTTTCTCCTCGTCGTTGATATTGGCTCTTTCTGGGGATAAGAGAAAGTTAACCTTTGGGAGCTATTTTGGTGCTCCGCAGTAACATCATACTTCGGTACACCTTAATTTTCTGCCATCGGATTATCTGGACGAAGATCTGTTGTTGATGGGATATGCTTTTTGGTTATAAGCGTGTCTCATCATGTTTTGATGGCTCGATTCGCATGCCTTCCACGTGTTTCTTCATAAACACGTGGTTGATGGTGAAATATGCACACACATATGAGAAATGCACTGTAAAAAAATTTCAAACTTTTGTACAAAGTCCAGAAAGTAAGGCACGTGGCACCACGGCCACTCCTACCATCAACTATGAAAGTTCCCAGCACAATTTCAACAATCCCGTGCCATTATGGCACGGACAATCCTCTAGTGTACATTCTAATTCAAAAATAAATATGTTCGTAAAGTTGATGGATGTTATCATCATATAATTAGTCTCTAGAAAATAGTCGTTTGACGTTATGTTCAAAAAATATGGCCATTGCTCAACCTACAATATATACCTACCGATCCAATTTTAGGAGTTTCATAAATCTTCACATATTGTATCCTGCAAGAAACTATTGATTTTACTTAAACTTTTCTGAAAGATGGCTCAACCTTACATAAATTCGGTGGGGTTTACCTTGGAGAAAGATTTATCTATTTGAACTTGGTACTGTACTACCCGAAGAGGGATGAAGAATGCATGATAAATGGTGTCCCCAGTCAAAGTCATTGGAGGACCATACATGAAAACTTTTGAACTGAAACCGGTAACCCAAACAACGGCATGGCCAGAAAAGTAAGCTACAAAAAGATGCAAGTTAACGGAGCTTGCATAAGCCTAAGGAAAGTACGTCATGAGCCTGATTTCTTCACCCTTGGCACGATCAAGACAAGTGCATGCTTTCATCAATGCCTAAGTTAGGTAAAGAAGCTAGTAATAGGCCGTAAAGCCCTACGCGTAAACTCAAGGCATGTTCTATGCCTAGAATGGACTTGAAAGACAGTGATGCTTGAAATAATGAATCGACATCAGCCTCTATGACTTTAAACCCTTTGCATAATAAGGGTAAGTTGGAATAGTGTGGAATCTAAGTTAGCCGCATCATGCTCGACGAGCATGTTTGCAAGGGAAAATGAACATGCATTTTCCTAGTTTTAAGGCCCATTTAGTAGCATCAGAGTAGTGCATATGGGAATTATGGCCTGCTCCCCCTGGCGCACTAGCGGAATTTACCGATCTGTCACAGTTGGTATCAACTGGGTTGTTCTGTCGACATGTAAGGCATAGCCAATGCAGTTCATGAATTCAATGCTTTAGTATTCAATGTCAATCGATATGGACCCAGGGGTGCAACTGATGATGAAGTTACATATAGAGCTCTATAAGATTGGCAGAGGTGGAAAGGGTCAAATTTCCGGTAGAAATCTCATTTCAAAATCTTCAAGGTGATGGAAAGATTCAAGCCTTTACTATAGTGTAGCCGGATTTTAAATGATATGTTATCTTATGTTGAGTTTAAAAACCATAAAATAATTTAAACTTCTTAGGTAAACTCAATGTATTTGATTCAACTTGTTGTACCTTTATATCCGACCATAACACGAGTTATCATCACAGTGTGGATTATTTCGTACGAGTGTGAGCGGAGTATAATGCGGGCACCATATGGTTTGGCGCTCCGGTTGAGCGCCCTATGGTTAGTCGCATGGAGCCTTCCCATTGGCCTTTCACCAACATATTCGTGCGGAATATTCTACGCATCGCCAAACCATTGGGCATTAAAGTATTTTTTGGAGCTACCAAACGATATGGCGCTCATGAGTTAATTCCAGATTGCATTCAAGCAGCTTCTTGAATGCTATATGGAAGTGTGGACTTGGACACGCTTTTGTAACGGTTCAAAGCTTGAATCTTGAAATATTAAGGTCCATAACACAAAGCCTAATGGTGATTCAAATTTTCCACGTGCATTAATAGCAATTACGATGCAAGTTTCGTCCTTGGGATCACATCCGACTGCTGTTGTACGACATCTCTATAACCAAGCTGTGAGAAACTCAAAGTTGGTGCATGCTTCAAGATGATGAGGTACATGTTGTCTAAGGGATGCTATTTTATTGGAGCCGAAAAAGAAGGAATGTTGAACCATGTCATCGAGAATGGATATTTATGGGAGTCTTTTTTATTTAATATAACATCATACTCTCGATGAGCAAACGTGAGTCGGGGTGGGTCTCGAGCATTCAACAAGTGTCTTTTCCAAACCAGAAGAATAAACAGACCTGATCTGCCTTGAGAAATTTCTGCTACTGTTTTCATAAATCGATGTACACCTTGAGCATAACAAACGGTATGTGTTAGAGAATAGCTCGGTCAACCTCGCATGCGTTGCTATATCAAGCATGTTTGTCAATGTTAGTGATCAAAACTATAAAGTCTTGATTTCTAGCCTATTAGATAAGTCTCGAACTAGGATAGGAAAATTGTAGTTGAGCTCAAGGACTTCATGGTGATTCAACGACAACGACGAAGATCTACACCAAGGAACCGTGGAACTTCATCAACAAAAATGTATGTGAAGACTTGAACTTATCTATCACTCGAAATTCTATCTATTCTTCTCCTACTTCTTATGAGACAAAAGTCGTATGCTATATAGAGTAGATCATATACACTTGATATTTCGAGCTGAGTATTCACTGCTTATCTTTTACTCGAAATCATGTGTTGGTAAAGCGTTTCGCTTTGATCAGGTTTATCTACACCTAGTGACGAAAGTCATGAAAGTTTCAATCACTTTGGAAATTGCTCTGACGAGAAAGGTCTGTTGTTCTTCACGACTGAACATCGCCCTATAAGAATGTTTCAATGATTGAAATGACAGTTTAGAATATATAACCATGTATTCCTTGAACCGAAGTTTTCGAACTTTGTTTATTAAGAGAAATCGGTAGGATTGTGGAATTGGCTTGCCAAGTCCACGAACCCAGTCCGCAGACTCAGTCAGCGAACTGACGGAAGTTCTCGACCGAGAATTTCTGCTGGGATTTCCAAAACTCGTTTGTGTGCTAAGTCCGCGAACTGGCGGAAATTCTCGACCCGAGAATTTCTGCTGAGTTTGGAAAACTCAACCGATTAACTTAAGTCCGCGAACTTGTTTGTGAGATTAAGAGATTATGATCTAAAGATGTGCTCTGAACATGAAACATTAATTATTAAGGAATGCTTTATACAAACCGTGGCTATAATGTTCATGAGCCGATTCTAATCGAATCGAATCATCTTTGTTTCAATTGTGTCTTGTGTAGTTACATAAGATCTAATAGCAATTGAAAAACTCTTAACTAGTTCATTTGAGTCAATTGAACTAGTTATGGTGAAGAAGAACATGATTAATATGAGATGATCATATGGTTGACCTTTTGGGTTATCATGTTGAACCAACATACGTGTACTCGTTTGGGCATGGTTTTCTCAAACCCAGTAAACGTGTACCCAAGTGTGTATGAAAAGCTATGTCTTTCGATCTAACGGTTGAGAGATATTGGCTTGAATCTAAATCAGGTTTTCATCTAACGGTGAATAAATTTTACTTTGTACCTAAGGCAAAACCCTGATTTGAAGGCTATATAAAGGAGACTTATAGCATTGATAAAACCTAATCCCCACACGTCTGTGTGCTACTAGTACTCTCTCTAGAGTCGATCTCCATTAACTCTTGAGTTTCTTATCTAAACTCGAGTTAACGACTTAAAGACTTCATTGGGATTGTGAAGCTAGACCGATACTACTTTTATCGTAGTTGTGTGATCTTATCTTGCATCTTCTATCGTACGAGTACAATCGATTGATTGGCTTGAAATCGTTAGAGTTCTACGATAGGCAAGATAAAGAAGTCACAAACATCTTCGTCTCATTGTTTGTGATTCCTCGACAATCCGCTTGTGTAATCAGGAAGGATTGTAGAGAGGTGATTGATTAATCTAGGTTTTTCTTCGGGAATATAAGACCGGATTATCAATTGGTTCATGTTACCTTGATTTTATATCTAAAGACGGAACAAAACCTAGGGTTTATATGTGGGAGACAGATTTATCCTTTTGAAAGACTTTTCTGTGTGAGACAGATTCGTTTATTATCAAGTCTGTGATTTTGGGTTGCAACAACTCTTTGTTGTGGGTGAGATCAGCAAAGGGAATCAAGTACGCAGTGTCCTGATGGGATCAGAGGCGTAGGAGTACAACTGTACCTTGTATCAGTGGGAGATTGGTACGGGTTCAACTATAGATCAGTCCGAAGTTAGATTGGAGTAGGCTAGTGTCTGTAGCGGCTTAATACAGTGTGTATTCAATCTAGACTAGGTCCTGGGGGTTTTCTGCATTTGCGGTTTCCTCGTTAACAAAACTTCTGGTGTCTGTGTTATTTCTTTTCCGCATTATATTTTATATAATAGAAATAATACAGGTTGTGCGTTCATGGTCATCAACTTCTCTAATCCAACTTTTGGTTGTTGATTGTAGTTGATTGATCCTTGGACATTGGTCTTTGGTACCGTCCAAGTTATCTCTCTTTGATAAAGACTCGCTATTTATTTTAGCTTGAGTAGAAATCAAATCTAGAGATTGAGATAATAACTCTTTGAGATACTTTTTATCTAGATTGAGTCTGACTGCCTAGTTGATTCTCTAGCAAAGTATTTCAGAGTTAGTCCATATAGATTGTTAAGCGAAATATTGGGTGGTGTTGTTAGACTCCCGCTTTTTCAATTGGTTTCAGAGCCAGGAAAACACATTAAAGACCTTATAAGTCTGTGTTTGTAGCGATCTGATTATGGACGAGTTTATCTCTGATAACGTACCAGTTCAGAAGTTTCCAGATGATTCTAAAAGCTTGGATTCATCTGAGAGAACTGTCACATCTAAGTCAATATCTAAACATTCTCTTGTAAAAACTGTTGATTGGGAAACTCTCTTAGAAGAACAGTTGGATGAACTTTCTGATGAAGGTGATTCAGATATTGATAGAGATGTTGATGAGGAAGTCTCAGAGTATGTTAAGTTTTTGGATTCGTGGAATATGAAGAAGATTACAACTTCTCATGTCACGCCTCTTCTGACTCCTCTCTGTCGAGAAAACAAGAAATTGAGAAGATGTTACGCAGGTGTTTATTTTTCGAATCGTTCTACCGAATCGATCCTCAAGGATTCTGAGGAAAACCTACGTATGAAGTCACTTGAATGTGATAATCTTTATCAAAAGTATTTTTTGTTAGAAGAGAAACTTGCAGAATCTGAAGTAAGGTTTAACTCCCAGCAAAAAGTTTTGACGACAGAGAAAGCGCTTATCTCACTTGAGAAAAACGCCTTGAGGCTGATTTAGCTGCTGCTCTTGATAAAATCAAGATTTTGGAAGATGACTTGAAAAAGTTCAATACTAGTTCAAACAAATTAGCCACTATGCTAGGAGCAAGTAAAAGTCATCGTGATACACGAGGATTGGGCTATAATGGAATAGATGCTCCAAGTACTAGAAAAGTGGCAAGATTTGTCAAGGCTAGTGATTCTTCTCAACAAAAGGTTTCCACTGATGGTAAAAGTGAAATACCTTCTCCGACAGTTAAGGTTCAAAAGAGCAAAGTTTATCAACCTCCAAAGTTAGCACACATGGATCGAGGTAAGAACATTCCTTACATTTGCCACTATTGCGGAAATAAAGGTCACCTGGAAAGGAGATGTCGTTTCCTTATAAGGAATGAGAAACTTCATGATGTTCTTGTTTGTGCATCACAAGAAGTTGTGAAACCAAGATCATACATTAAGATTGATCCTCTTAACGTTACAGGTTGTAATTGTCCAACCTTTAGGCAAAGGAATCAGTGCTATGATAGACCTAGATTTTCCAATAAACGCCGTACGAATCCTTTCCATAATTGTAATGGTTATCAAAAGGATAACTTCGTAAAGACGAAGACAAGATCCGATGCTCCCAATTGGAGAAAGACTAACTTGCAAAAGAATAGTCAATCCAATTCTCTTCCAAGAATTCTAGAAGAGAGTGATGGGAAGAAGGTTTCGACTATTCCTAAACGCAAAGATGCAAAGATAGAATAGATCCTTGTATGTTATCCACGGTATTGATCTTCATTGATCTATCTTGCTATGTTTTACCGTGAAGGCTCCATTGTGTGTCTTATGTTGAGCACCTTACAACTAAGTCGATTAACCTTGGCTTTGTTGGTTGTTCCGTAAGATGTTATATGTTGAGCATTATGAACTAAATTAATCATCCTTAGTTATTTAGTTTTGTACTCCATAAGTCTTCTTTCTTGTGTTGAGTACATGTACGGTTAAGGTTGTCATGTCTTATGATAATCTTAGTCGGGGTTCCATAATCTCTTATGTTGAGCCCAAAATAATTAAATTGATTACCTCGGTGATTAGTTTAGTTATTTGTTTGTATTCCGATTAGATTAATTATAGGTTCTCTTGTAATTGATATAATTGAGTTTTCATATATTCCACAAGTTCTTGTGTTGAGTATATGAACGACTACAATATCATGTTCTATTGGTTAATGTAGTCACGTATTCCGTAAGGTTTTCCTTATATTGAGTACTTGAACGGTTAAGTTAGTCACCTCCATATGATTAACTTAGTCGTATCCTGTTGCTCCGTGAGTTTACTTATGTTGAGCACTTTCAATTAAATTGATCACTTTTGTGGTTTTGATTTAATTGCGTATTCCAATTAGAATATTCATGGGTTTACTTGTGAGTATTTTGGTTGAGTTTTGGATATAAAAATTCATTCACATGGTTTTTGGTGTCCAAATAAAAATCCTTCTTTTCTTTCGAAATTAAGGTCGCTCTTGTTGTTCCTTTGGGAATGACATCAAATGAGGGAGAGTTCTTTTGAACTTGTGCTTAATGGTAATATCTTGCGGGAAGTGCGGTTGTGGAATTTTATAGGGGTTATCTTGCGTCTTAAAACTCCTTGATGAATGCTGTTAGCTTCGGCTATAAGATTGCATCTAAATTAAAATGATATGTTGTCTTTCTTTTGGTCATGAAATGTCTCTTGTGGAAATTTCATTATGAACCCGTTCTTGTACCTTTGCAAATTTTATTGACAAAGGGAGAAATATTGTAGGTCACACTACAAATGGTTTTCGGATCATTGTATAAGGGGGAGTGGTTTCCATGATCGAAATGGAGTATTGACTAAGGGGGAGTGATACATATCACCATAGTATTATTGTTAAAGTTGTGATGCAATTGGACTTTGATGTTCATAATAATACTATGACACTGTATAATAATGATAGAGAATCTCGATTTATCTCATTGTTATAGCTATGGATCTTCAACAATGGTGATACTAAACTTACAACCTTTGGGATCATTGGAGTACTTGGAAGGACGAAGATTTCAAGGAACATTGAAGATTGGACTATGGAATAGGAGCCACTAAAAAGTTTATCTTTTTTGTATTCCATATGTATTAATTGTTTTGTCACTGAAATTGACAAAGGGGGAGATTGTTAGAGCATAGCTCGGTCAACCTCGCATGCGTTGCTATATCAAGCATGTTTGTCAATGTTAGTGATCAAAACTATAAAGTCTTGATTTCTATCCTATTAGCTAAGTCTTGGACTAGGATAGGAAAAGTGTAGTTGAGCTCAAGGACTTCATGGTGATTCAACGACAACGATGAAGATCTACACCAAGGAACCATGGAACTTCATCAACAAAAAGGTATGTGAAGACTTGAACTTATCTATCACTCGAAAGTCTATCTATTCTTCTCCTACTTCTTATGAGACAAAAGTCGTATGCTATATAGAATAGATCATATACACTTGATATTTCAAGCTGAGTATTCATTGCTTATCTTTTACTCGAAATCATGTGTTGGTAAAGCGTTTCGCTTTGATCAGATTTATCTTCACCAAGTCACAAAAGTCATGAAAGTTTCAATCACTTTGGAAATTGCTCTGAGAGAAAGGTCTGTTGTTCTTCACGACTGAATATCGCCCTCTGAGACTGTTTCAATGATTGAAATGAGAGTTTAGATTATATAACCATGTATTCATTGAACCGAAGTTTTCGAACTTTGTTGATCAAGAGAAATCGGTAGGATTGTGGAATTGGCTTGCCAAGCCCGCGAACCAAGTCCGCAGACTCAGTCTGCAAACTGACGGAAGTTCTCGACCGAGAATTTCTGCTGGGATTTCCAAAACTCGTTTTTGTGCTAAGTCCGCGAACTGACGGAAGTTCTTGACCCGAGAATTTCTGCTGAGTTTGGAAAACTCAACCGATTAACTTAAGTCCGCGAACTTGTTTCTGAGCTTAAGAGGTTATGATCTAAAGATGTGCTATGAACATGAAACATTAATTATTAAGGAATGATTTATGCAAACCGTGGCTATAATGTTCATGAGCCGATTCTAATCGAATCGAATCATGTTTGTTTCAATTGTGTCTTGTGTAGTTACATAAGATCTCATAGCAATTGAACAACGCTTAACTAGTTCATTTGAGTCAATTGAACTAGTTATGGTGAAGAAGAACATGATTAATATGAGATGCTCATATGGTTGACCTTTGGGGTTATCATGTTGAACCAACATACATGTACTTGTTTGGGCATGGTTTTCTCAAACCCAGTAAACGTGTACCCAAGTGTGTATGACAATCTATGTCTTTCGATCTAACGGTTGATAGATACTGGATTGAATCTAAATCAGGTTTTCATCTAATGGTGAATAGGGTTTGCTTTGTACCTAAGGCAAAACCCTGATTTGAAGGCTATATAAAGGAGACTTCTAGCATTGAGCAAACCTAATCCCCACACGTCTGTGTGCTACTAGTGCTCTCGCTAGAGTCTATATCCATTAACTCTTGAGTTTCTTCTCTAAACTCGAGTGAACGACTTAAAGACTTCATTGGGATTGTGAAGCCAGACCGATACTACTTTTATCGTAGTTGTGTGATCTGATCTTGCATCTTCTATCGTACGAGTACAATCGTTTGATTGGCTTGAGATCGTGAGAGTTCTCCGATAGGCAAGTAAAAAAGTCACAAACATCTTCGTCTCACTGTTTGTGATTCCTCGACAATCCGCTTGTGTAGTCAGGAAGGATTGTAGAGAGGTGATTGATTAATCCAGGCTGTTCTTCGGGAATATAAGTCTGGATTATCAATTGGTTCATGTTACCTTGATTTTATATCTAAAGACGGAACAAAACCTAGGGTTTATCTGTGGGAGACATATTTATCCTTTTGATAGACTTTTCTGTGTGAGACAGATTCGTTTATTATCAAGTCTGTGATTTTGGGTTGCAGAAACTCTTTGTTGTGGGTGAGATCAGCAAAGGGAATCAAGTACGCAGTGTCCTGATGGGATCAGAGGCGTAGGAATACAACTGTACCTTGTATCAGTGGGAGATTTTTAGGGGTTAAACTATAGATCAGTCAGAAGTTATCTTGGAGTAGGCTAGTGTCTGTAGCGGCTTAATACAGTGTGTATTCAATCTGGACTAGGTCCCGGGATTTTTCTGCATTTGCGGTTTCCTCGTTACCAAAACTTCTGGTGTCTGTGTTATTTCTTTTCCGCATTATATTTTATTTAATAGAAATAATAAAGGTTGTGCGTTCGTTATCATCAACTTCTCTAATCCAACTTTTGGTTGTTGATTGTAGTTGACTGATCCTTGGACATTGGTCTTTGGTACCGTCCAAGTTATCTCTCTTTGATAAAGACTCACTATTGATTTTATCTTGAGTAGAAATCAAATCGAGAGATTGAGATAATAACTCTTTGAGATGTTGTTTATCTAGATTGAGTCTGACTTCCTAGTTGATTCTGTAGCGAAGTATTTCGGAGTTAGTCCATACAGATTGCTAAGCGAAATATTGGGTCGTGTTGTTAGACCCCCACTTTTTCAGTATGATTGTGGTTAACTCCTAAGATGAACCCTCCACACATAAGACGAGTCACCTCAGACCGTTTAAAATCAAAATGTTTGTTAGTTTAAGTATCAAAGTTGCATCACATTTAAACAATTTCATAGTGAACTGTCTCACCTATCCGAATAACAAAGGCAGTAGAGGATATAAGAATATGATGCGCTATAAATAACTTGTTCAAAACAAGGAAATCTAGGTCTTAAGTAATCACCACCTAATTGATCAAAAGTAACATCAGCATCCTTGACCAAAATAACACTTTGGTCAGCACAATCTACATATAATTTACCCCCAAGCACTTCTCTAAGCAAATGAGTAGTAAAAAGTGTTACAGCACTACTCGGTCGAACTCGCAAGCATTGCTATTTCAAGCTTGTTTGTCAAGTTTAGGTTATCAAAAATATAAGTCTTGATTTCTAATATACTTATAGCTATGTCTCGGATTAGGATAAAATGTGTAGTTAAGATTTAGACTTCACGACGTTCATCGATTGAAGACGAAGATCTACTGAGGAGATCTTGGAAGAACTTCATCAACAAAAGGTATGTGGAGACTAAAACTTATCTATCACTCAGAAGTCTATTCTATTTTATCTCCTATTGAGACTAAGTCGTATAGCTATATAAACTTTTACATTATACACATTTGATATTTCGACATGAGTTTAACTCGGTTATCTATTTCTCGAAATATGTGTTGGAAGCTTTTTGCTTTAGCTACATTCATCATTATTCTTGCCGAGTTTAGTTTGATACAATTATTTGTTGGAAAATAAACAATGAGTCAAATGATGGTCATGTGAAAACTGCCTTGAAACATCTTACATTATTTGTGTGAGACAGTCATTTGATGTCGACTCGGAATGTTTCGTATTGATCATTCGATCACTTGAAAATTACTTAAAATCTAATAGTTTGTGTGAGACAGCTATTGTCATCTTCTAAGGATGTTTCAATAATTGAAATGGGAGTTTATAACAATTAACCTTTGTCTGGATATAGCACAATATGCATACCAGTATGCAAACTATTGTAGTGTGATTCAGGTCCGGAAACCAAGTTTGCATATATACCAGTATGCGAACGGTTTTAACTGTTAAAGTCCGAGAACCAAGTATGCATACCAGTATGCGAACGGTTCTACCTGAGTTAGGTCTGGGACGAAAGTATGCATACCGGTTTGCGACTGTCGGACAATACCAAAATCCGGAGCTTAAGTTTGCGTACCCATTTGCAAACTAAATAGTTAATGTTATAAACTCAGTTTAATATGATTTCATACTCATGAACAAATATATTAATGAATTAAGGAATGCAATCTTTGCAGACCGTGACTTAATGTTCATGAATTGATTGTTTGAATAAGTACTTTGTACAATCATGAATCAAATCCGATTTTGTTTCAATTGTGTCTTGTATACTTCTATGAGAATATAAACAATTGAACAACTCTATGAGTAACACAATTAGATTAATTTGATTATCATTTGATCTAGAAGTTTTAGATGAATGTGGTTAATACAAAAGTGTTCATATGACTAATTTCGGATAACTATTATTGAGCCAACTCAATGTACACGTTTAGGTACGGTCACTCATATCTAAATGAAGGTATATTTCATTTGTGTGTAACAAGATAAGACCATCTAATGGTGAATACTTATTGATTTGTTTCTAAGCTATCAAACCCTCATTTAAAGACTATATAAGGGAAAACTCTAGCAACTGGAAAACCTAATCCCCACACTTCTGTGTGATACTAGTTGCGACTAGAATCGATTCTCCTTTAACCTAGGTTTTTCCTAAAACCATTATAGGTTAACGACGTAAAGGCTTCATTGGGATTCTGAAGCCAGACCCAACTATTTTCTCTGTAGTTGCGTGCTCTGATCTTACTTCTTCTATCATATTGAGTACTGTCTTCTCTAATATTTTCTCGAGATTTATCTCTGATGGGTAAGATATAAAAAGTAATCACAAAGCTCTTCGTCTCATTTTTTGTGATTCCAGAATAACTTTTTCTACTACCATATAGTTAAGTTATTGTGAGGTGATTGATATTTCTAGACTGTTCTTCGAGAATATAAGACCGGATTATCAATTGGTTCCTGTTCACCTTGATTTATCAAAAGACGGAACAAAACTTCATAGGTACTTCTTTGGGAGACAGATTTATCTATCATAATAGACTTATCTGTGTGAGAAATATTTGTTTATAAGTCTTTGACTTTGGGTCATAGCAACTCTTAGTTGTGGGTGAGATCAGCTAAGGGAATCAAGTGCGCAGAGTCCTTCAGGGATTCAGAGACGTAAGGAATGCGACTGTACCTTAATCGGTGTGAGACTTGGTTAGGGCTCAATTACATTCCAACCCTAAGTTAACTTGTAGTAGGCCAGTGTCTGTAGCGGCTTAATACAATGTGGTGTTTAAAACTGGACTAGGTCCCGGGATTTTTCTGCATTTGCGGTTTCCTCGTTAACAAAACTTCTGGTGTCTGTGTTATTTCTTTTCCGCATTATATTTGTTTATATAATTGAAATATCACAGGTTGTGCGTAGTTCAATCAATTGGTAAATCCGACGTTTGGTTGTTGATAGAAATTGATTGACACTTAAATATTGGTATTTGGTACCGTTCAAGTTATTCTCATACCAATCAGTTCACGGATTCCATCAAGTTTATTTGCAGATTGATTTGAGAAAGAGATATAACCTTGGATATCTTTCCTTGATTGAGTCTGACTGTCTAGTTGATTCTCTTGGAATTATATTGGAGTTAGTCCATACAGATTTGCGAACGAAATATTGGTGTGGTTTTTAGACCCCCGCTTTTTCAAAAAACAAGTGTATTGGCTAATGCCTTCATCAGGATATCATCAATGTTATCTCTACTAGCATGCAAGAAAAAGGTTTATCTCTAATACCTTCCGATTAAAATTAATAGTAGGCGAATGAAAACAAAGACCTTTTCGATCATCAATATTTGACAAGTACTTGAATTCATATGGTGTAGGTTTATCTGGAACATGAGATGGAGCCAGCCCAGTGTAGGGGTGTGCACTTGCACCCCCAGCCCAACTTGTGCATAATTACATATTTTTTTTATATTTACAAGTTCAATGTTGTTTTTTTGTACCCTTAAAAAAAATTACATTCCAACCTTTAAATCTTGACTCAGCCTCTGGCTGAATTATTAGTACTGGGGATTTCGCCTCCGTACAGTGGACACGGGGAAAAGGAAAAGCCTTTCCCTAATGGTATTCTTTTTTGTTATGATCCTTGTTTTTTTGTTTTCCATAGACTTACAAGTCACGACAGAGCTATTTAAGAGGAAACCAGTTTAAGCATTTACAGTAAAAGTTCGATAGATTGATAATTTTGGGATTGCTAATTTTTACCAACTTAGTGAAGTAATAAATTATGTATAAATTAATAAGTTATTAATATATCGAAACATACCAAATTTTAGTTTAAAAAATAAGCGTGTAGATGATTTTTCTTATAATAACAAATATCTTGAGATTTGTTTCAATCCAAATAATTCTCTAATTATTAATGGCATAAAGATACGATATATTGAATGTTATGTATATAAATGTATATAATTTGATGTTAAAATAAAAACAATAAGAAGGATAACACAACAAAAGCACCGAGGAATTATCAAGGGACTACGAAAAAATTAAAAATGGATTCCAATATTGTATAAAAATGAACATTAAGTTATTAATTAGCACATTGGCCCAAATTGGGACCGCTAAAAAATATTATTTTAGCAGATTATCAATTTATTGCAAATTAATATAATTAACTAGCTAGCTCTTCAACTGAGTTTGCTCATTTGGATCCGACTTGACTTATATACGATATACATGTCAAATTAAGCACTTTTCGAAAGAATGTGCACAAATACATATTATTCCTGAACTTACATGACATTTACTAATAAGTGAACATAATTTTTGAATGAGACCTACAATTTTTAAAAGAGGAAGGATTCCCTCGCACTATTATTTTCACACTATCTCACATGTTTGGAGACACTTTTTTTAATCAAAATTTAACGGTTACATATTTGAAGCTAATATTTTGGGGATATGTTCGTGTTACAATGATCTACATACCCACAAAAAATGAGCTCATCCCCAAAATATTAGCTTCAAATACGTTACTGCTTGGTTTTGATTAAAAAAATATCTCCCATCGTGTGAGATAGTATGAAAATAAGAGTGCAAAGGGATCCTCCCTCTTTTTAAAATGGTTTATGACTTTGGAATCAAGTACTCACCGTTAATAGATAAAATACGATTTTATATGAGACCTGTAATTATCAGAATGGTTTATGATTTTGGAATCTAGATTCACTGTTAATAGATAAAATACGTTTTAGTATAGTGGTAAAGTCACTGAGTAATGACATCAATAACGGCAGTTCAAAACTCGCTAACACCAACACCAAATTCCTTGCCGATAAAAAAAATATAACAAAAAAAAGGTGTTTTAGTCGCTCCATTCTGAATCTGGATGTCTGACTCAGACTAATTTCACTGCCATCCATTACATTCAATTTTCAAATTTTACAAATGATTCTTGGACGTAGTTTTTTGTTGTTGTTTTTTGCGTTTAATTCGACAGATTCTAGGAGACCTTTCTCATGTGTCAAGCGTCATTTTAATACTACCGGATCCAGGCATTATTACGGTGGAATGTAGTTTGCCTTTCACGTTAAGTACAGTTTCACAGCCAGGTACAGAGACCAGATGCAACAACCTATGTTGTATTAGGCGCTAGGCGAGGCGAGGCGCCGTGGAAAAATTGGAAAACTCATCTTGCAAGCTAACTTTGGAGCCTAGAGCGCCTAGGCGCCGCGGGAAAATTGGAAAACTCATCTTGCAGGCTAATTTTGGCGCCTAGGCGCCTTTTATTCCAGGCGCCAGCCCCGCACTTAGTGCGCCTTTGGCGCTTAAGCTCTAAAGGCGCTCGCCTTTTACAACATAGGCAACAACTGGACTAAATGTTTATTTAATTAAGGAAAACAAAAATGCGTTTACGAAGTCAAAATATAGATACTTATTTTGAGTTTGAGGTGAGTTGGGTCAGTGACTTTATTCTTCGTTCTGTCATGTATGAACCGTAGATGTAAGAAGTGAATCCCCAAAGTGTTAGAGCCAACGCCATCCCCTTCTCTGCTGGAAAATTTTCATGAAACGTTATCACAGCAGCAGTCTGCGTGATAGGAAGGAAAGTTGCGGAGGTGACTGAAGCAAATAGAGAAGATGCACAAAAAATAATCCCCACTCTTCCGATAAACATCAGCTGCCAAACTATCATATTCAAAACTAACACGAGGTAGTAAGTCTTCGCTCCGAAATCAAATTCACTTGCTTCACTTTGAATTGCTGAGAACTCCTTGTTTATCAGGCTTCCAATAGTGCAAGTTACAGTAGCAGAGAGGGCCAAGCAAAGCTGAAACTGCAACACGATGGGGTAAGTCACGGCTTGATTTGCCTTAGCATAAGCAACCTGGGTGCCTACGAGAATGAAAGCTACAAATGCAGCAGCAGCTATAGTTATAAAGAAACCCTGCAAATACTGAGAAGTCGTAACACCAGGAGGGCGATCCCCGGCTCTTCTGATACCAAGTAGTATAGATCCCATTGTCATGACTATAATCGCGTTAACCGTGTAATGAGTAAACTTCTGCTTAACCCAGATGAATGACACAAAGGAAGTGAAAATGAGTTGGGTTGCTACAAGAAGAGACGAAGTCGAAACAGGAAGGAACGACAAACCGTAACAATACAGAAAATTGTCTACTCCTTGAGCTGCGCCTATAATAGTAGCGTAGAACAAAAGCTTCCGAGAAGCAAAGAAGCTGATATTTGGTAGACTTCGATCGCGTTGACAGTAGAGTATCATGAGTGGAATTATTAGTATAGGGAATCCAGCCATCTGCAACCAGCTAGATAACCATTTTCTATTACCACCATGTAAGAAGTAGAGTCGAAGAAGTATCGGTCCTCCTGTCATTCCTGAAAAATTCAGTATGCAGCTTAGTAGGAGTAATCCCCATTTCATTACTTTTGGAGCAGACTTAACTTTTGTAGAATCCTCATCTTCATTACTGCGATCGTTTGCTTTGGTTAAATCTCCTTCTTCTATGATGTCGATTTTGATTCCCATTTCTTCTCCTGGATACACTTCTCTTCCTAGCCGCCTGCCACAGCAAATTATATATTCTGTATTGCCGAGTAGATCTCAAGTCAAGTGTACATATTAATATTGGAAATTTTATAAATAGATTCCGAAAAGGACAATGGAATACGCGTTAGCAGGTACTGGGACGAGTAATGATGCCAGTCTCGAATCTCACCGGCTCTCGACAAACGGTGGGTCATCCGAGGGCGAAAGCCTATGATTCTCAACCTCGTCAACTTTGAAGTCTTTTTTTATTTTTAATTAAATTTTTTGGAAATCTTTGATTGAACAGCGAAAATGACTTGTTGCACGCAGTTCACTCCAAGTAGATTGTCGTATGCACTAGTATTCTTTGCAGCATCACTTGACTTTTCTCATCTGACGGAACTGTCTAAACTGCTGACGTTTTGCTCTTTCAGACTGAAACCGATTTTTTTTAAAAACGGAAGGCCCTTAAAATTTGATTCACCACAATCACATGCTGAGATCTTGCTAATTTACTGAACTGTCACTAGCCGAATTACTACTACATTAGCGAGGCGTGAAAAGGCGTTCACATAGGCACTCCTCCATTAAGGCTACAGCTTATAACCAAGAAAAAAACTCTGAAATACCTCTTGACAGTTTATATGAAGAAAAGTAACATATTTTGAAGAAATTCACACTAGATAGAACCCCTGGTCACCAGTTAACCATTGTCACTGATAATCAGATTCATGAACATTGACACTAAAGAGGGAGCCGGCGAGACGAATCAAATCAAATCACACAATAACATATTTTGAAGAACCAAGAATATTAATTGGCAGAAAGCAAGTTCTTGCAAGACAAAAATACAAACAAACTAGGAGATTGCATACTCTACACGAAAATGAACAATAAGATGTCTTAACTCTTAATACATGCAAGTAAATGACGAATTCTACTTCAAGGGTTTGGGCATTTTGGGCTAAAGTAATTCGAAATAACTTGAGAGTTTAGAAGCTCCAATATGGGACCAAGCTTCACACCGCGAGGTGTCTTGTATTGACTAACTGAAGTACCTTGGTTGATAGCATAATTCATCAGCTTATCGAATGTTCCTGTCTCGACTATCTTCAACTCTAATGGTCCAATATGTTTATTGTTTACACGTAAAGAACGGTACTCTGCGCCAAGTGATTCTTCAATTATGAGACAACATTTCTCAAACACTGGCACAGAAATTGATGCATTGTTATTGCTGCACTGAAGTTCCCAGTAGATTACATAGTGTCCTGGATTAGTTGATGCATCGGCAAAACTAGTGTATTCAACAAGAGATACATTTAGCTTACTCATGAGCTGGTCAAACGCATTTCTCACTGCATTTTGGAGCTCGACTTCAGTTGTCTTATCATGATCAATGCTCAGAACTGCATTCTTACGGCACACAAAACTGAACTGAGGAGCATTGTTCTTGAACCCGGACACCTGTAGAACGTCTCCAACTCTATAGCGATAAAGTCCTACAGATATTACATAGGTATATGCAATTATTCTTACAGTAATCAACGATATATACAATATATAAACTACCTATACTTGTTCTCTCTTATACAAATTACCTGCATAATTGGTGATGACAACCTCGTACTCCCCACCAAGCTTAACATCGGCAAGGTCAACTAGTTCTTGATGACGTTGTTCCTCCTCCAGGTTGCAGTTGTTGTTCTGCTGAACATCTTCATTAACTATTGGCAAGAACTCGCAATACGCCATTGTAGGGATAAAAGTGTAGGAAACTTCATTGGGCTTACATAAAGGGTTCAGGTTTAGACCTAATACGCTCTCTGAACACCCGTAGGCTTGGCTGACAATGGGAAGTTCATTAGTGTAGAAGTTAATGATAGGGATATGATGAGACATGGTACCAGTGATAATAGCGTCAATGTATTTAGCGTTAGGCCACAACCGAGATAAGATCCCTTTCCATGATTCATCTCTCTTGCATTCCCTTTCGATGAAATCAGCAAGCTCAGGGTTCGGCTTAACCAATATGTTCATGACCGCCTTTTTCACTGTTTGGTCAGTGATTTTGGTGTTGCCCACTGCTATATTTCCATTTCGGATGTCATCACAGAGAAGGATCCAGTGTTCCTGCAAAAACTTAACGGCTTGGACAACAACAGAAGAAAAAATAAATCCTAGTCGAAGTACGTGACTGTTTTGGTAGAGCCCACAAAGTAACTGGCAATACATACTTTGGTAAGTATCCTCGCATAAAATGATTTCAATGGGACTAGTGAAGTTGCGGTATGGATCAACATTTCTAAACAAATTTTTGAAATGTAAGCTTTTGTGCATGAACGGAACTATTGAATTAGCTATCAGTCCTCCTGGTGTAGTACTATCTGGAGCTACAAACAGAAGATGCATCGCTTTCCCTTTGTCCAAACCGGGAACGTGTTGACTAATGACCGGCATTACCAAGTCTTGGAAATGCCATATTTTATCTTCTTGTTCTTGTGTTAATGGTATTAGTTTCCTCACCCCAGATGAAGTTCCTGTGCTACGAATAAACTGTTTAATAAGTCGGCTGCCGAGAATTGAAGATGTGATACTATTACCATTGGCGATGAGAGGATCGATGTCAGGAATAAGATCTTCATAGCAAACTACGGGGATGACTTTCTTGAATGTCTCGCGATCTGTGTGCCCATTTAAACCATGTCTTTGCAAGTACTCAACTTGTGCATTGCCAGATAAGATTTCCGAGAGAACTTGTGTTTGAACTTCATCCACATTAGTTGTAATTTCTTCTATGAATTGAAGTATTTTCCTTCTATTCCCTTCATGGTAATGTTCAGCAGTAGCATTAATGCAGGTTTCGCTAATACTACTATTTTCAACGACGGCAACAGAATCATCTGTTGCAGCTAATGTGTCCATTATCACTGATCTGGTTTTTCTCTGGGAGAGTGAAGGACGTACTAATACATCTTATCTAAGCTGAGATCTGCATCTCAACATCGAGTTCACCGCCCCTAGTTGTTCTGTAATATAGTATATAGTATTGGGACTGAGACGAATCTAAAGATATATAATACAGTAACATCATGTTTGTTTTTTTCTCTATGCAGAGGTAACCTCTATTAGCCTCTATATAGTGGTGGGTCCCATTTATTTGGTGTTTGTTTTTTCCATTACCTCTACAAAGATAGAGGCAAATCTCTATCTATATAGAGGAAATCAAATAGCACCAATGAGATGCTATCTTTGAGCCTCTACCTCTATTAAACCTTCAAATGACTAATATATGCTCGAACAAACTTATAATGTCCAAAAATAATTCCTTAATTTAAAATCTAAAATTTTACATGTTTCAAGAAAAGTGATACTTTCGCCCGTTTCAGAAAAAGGGATATTTTCGCGCTGTTTCAGAAAAAAGTGATATTTTGATCCGTTGCAGAAAAAGTGACACTTTAGCCCCGTTTCAGAAAAAGTGATACTTCACCCGTTTCAGAAAAAGTGATACTTTCACGCCGTTTCAGAAAAAGTGATATTTTCGCCCCGTTTCAGAAAAAGTGATACTTTCGCGCCGTTTCAGAAAAAGTGATATTTTTGCTCCGTTTCAGAAAAAGTGATTTTTTCTATGTTTCAGAAAAAGTGATATTTTTGCCCTGTTTCAGAAAAAGTGAAATTTTTGCCCCGTTTCAGAAAAAGTGATATTTTCGTTCTGTTTCAGAAAAAGTTATGTTTTTGCCCCGTTTCAGAAAAAGTGATTTTTGCCTGTTTCAGAAAAGGTGATTTTTTTTCCGTTTCAGAAAAAGTGATACTTTCGCCCGTTTCAGATAAAGTGATACTTTCGCCCGTTTCAGATAAAGTGATACTTTCGCCCGTTTCAGATAAAGTGATATTTTTGATCCGTTTCAGAAAAAGTGATATTTTTACCCCGTTTCAGAAAAAAGTTATACTTTCGCTCCGTTTCAGAAAAAGTGAATATCTTTGGTTGTATTTTCTAATACATTTTTTTTCTTTTGGAATTTTTGATCTTTGGTTGTAATGGATATTCATGGATTTTTTGAATATTATAAGGGTAAAATGAGAAATATATAAAATTGAGTACACAATATAGAGTTGTTAAATAGTGGTCAAACAAACATAATTTTAAGAGAAATTATATAGTGATATTTATATAGATATAACCTCTATATAGAACACTCTACCTATATAGAGGAAAAAACAAACGTGTTGCAAGTCTGAAATGTCATTTAATAAATCTAAATCGTTACCTGTAAATCCAACAAACAATTGGTCATCGAGGTTGAAGGCCAACAACTCTCTCCCTCGTGTTTAATTTTCTCACAGCAAATCTGATCAACACATCTGTTAGTCAGGAACAAGAAAGTATGAATATCATTAAGCAAAAGTGAAAGTTTCTACAAATTTATAGAATTAGCTACTTACATCCAGAAACTATTAGGAAATATCTTATGAGGATATGTGCTAACCCATTTTCCTCAATTACTGAGATAACGATCGTGCTGGGTTTGAAGAACTAGCTCCTCCATTAGGAATATCCAAACTTGAATAACCGTAGGATGATGACTGAGGATCGTCGTCTTCATCTTTAAAACTCCAGCTATCACTTGATTCCTCATTATCCTAAACAAACAAACCACCATGAAGATGTAAAACAAAAAACCAATCAATTTAAACCCAAACACCAAATGTTGCCCACCATTTTGAAGGAGTATGTAATTGACTAGTTCTCTTGCGCATGGACAAAAGAAACCCAAATTTAGTGTAACTGCAAAAAACAAGAAATTGGCATTTAGCAGGAGTAAAAATTAAAATGTAGTATTAAAATGGGCATAGAGGTCTCTTAATCGTGAAGAACCCTAACTTTATTTTTCAAAATAAAACGAAGAACAAATAATGTGAAGAAGGAAAGAGACTGAATGACATTTGCATGAATTGAGTTGAGATAAAAGCACAGATTTTATCTGTTTTTTACCGAGAAAAATTGGGACCGAAGGAACCTAGATTTCAAAATTTCTGTGTTTGTATCTCTCTAGACGACAACAAAAGAATGTAGGAAATATAATATATATTTACTAGGAATAATATATTAGAGAGACTCTAGTCCAATTGACATTGTGTGTTTGGTCCTTTTTGTAATTATAAATTATAGTTTGGTCCTAAAAATTATAATTTGGTTTTAGGGTTTTGTCCACCCACACGGAATATTTTGTTCTGTTACAAAACACTCATGCACGTGCAAAATTTATCATTTGGTCCTAAATTTTCTTTTTTGTCCTTTTATCGACATATATAAATAAGAAACAACAATAATCAGTTTAAGTTTCAGATTGTTTTCTCTCTCCTACTCTGATCTCGATTTTCTTCATTTGTTGCAGTTTTTTTTCTAGGATTTACGAAATCTTCCTCGATTTCGTTTTTGATACCAAGATCGATTTGATTTACAGCAGATTAACTTGGATATGAAGATTGATTTGATTACAGACGAAATTTGATTACGGATTTTGATTTGGAATTACATATCTTTTGAAGGTTCGAGGCTTTTTGAAGATTGATTCGAGGCTTTTGGAGATTTGATTCGAGGCTTTTTGAAGATTTATTCGGTTGGAGTTGATTTTTTGGAGTTACAGATTCGGAGATCAGTGTTTTTTTGGAGTTTGATTTGAATTCTTCTTGTTGCTGGTGAGTTTTCACGCTAATCCTTTCCTTGATTTGAAGTAATTCTATAGATCAGCTAAGTTTTTCTTTGATTAGTTTTTTTTTTGAATTTTAAGAGCAATGAATCATTATGTTAAGGCTTCATTTGTTAGAATGAACTCGTTATTTTATTAGGAAAGAAGCTATTAATAGTGTTACGGCTTCATTCCAAGAATGAACTCTTCTTTTGTCATGGAAGAAGTATTATTGCTGCTTTGTTTATTTGTTTAGGATGTTAATGAATGAAGTCATTATGTTAAGGCTTCGTTCTTGGAATGAACTCTTTATTTTGTTAAGGAAGAAGGTATTAGTGTTATTCTGTTACGGCTTCATTTCGAGAATGAACTCTTCTTTTGTCATGGAAGAAGTACTGTTGCTGCTTTGTTTATCTGTTTAGGATGTTAATGAATGAAGTCATTCTGTTAAGGCTTCATTCTTGGAATGAACTCTTTATTTTGTTAAGGAAGCAGTAGTGTTGATGCTTTGTTTTATCTGTTTAGGATGTTAATGAACTATTTTGTGTGTGTGTGTTCATTTTTCAGGTTCACTATAGCCCTTTCTAAGGGGATGAATGAATGAAGAGTTCATTCCAAGAACGAAGCCTTTCTAAGGGGATGAATGAATAAAGAGTTCATTCCAAGAACGAAGCCTTAACAGAATGACTTCATTCATTAACATCCTAAACAAATAAACACAAAATGTTAATGAACTATTTTGTGTGTGTGTTCATTTTTCAGGTTCACTATAGCCCTTTCAGGTTCACAATTCCCCTTTGTAATGCAATTATGTATTACAAAGGGGATGGTATTCCATTGGAAGTTTCTTTAGATACTATGATGTGTGACTTCAAAATATTTGTTTGTGATTATTGGAGAAACTTGACTCCTCGGAACATAAGTTTAGGCATGGCCAAGGTTGTAATAAAGTTGTCATCAACTGTGATTATTCTCTTCAAGGTCTAATTGTCGTTACCTGTTCAAAGGAATTTGCAAGTTTTGATTTGTTTGTTGAGGAGGTTTCTAATGGTTGTGCTTCCAGCTCTTCATCTGGTATTTCCACGCAGTCGCTCAGTGACGATGAATTATATAGTGGGTTCATTGAGACTTCAAAGATTAAATACCTGACGGAAGGTCATGAGCAATTAAAAACTCTTTTATCTGACGGTTGGGAGGACATTTTTAAAGGTGTTGATCAAGTTTTTCATGTTGGTGTTGAAGAGGTTCGGTTAGCTGTCAACAAATATTGCAGCAAGTCTGGTTATTCAGTTACAAAGGTTAAGAATGACAGACTTAGGTTCACAGGAAAGTGTGGTAGGGATGCAGAATGTCCTTGGTATCTGCACTGTATTCCAATTGATACCGCGAAAAATGTCTTTGCTATCAAGGAATTCAATGGGGAGCATAAATGTGGTGGTGCTTATAAGTTGAAGGATCCCCCTGTGAAGAAGAAATTGATTAAACATATATTCAATGATCAAATACAGTCAAATCCGTCGATAAAGCCTAATGATATGGTTTCTCAGGTGAAGAGTTGTTACGGTATTAACATTAAATACCATCATGCTTATAAAGGGAAGGAAGCATCTAAGGCAGAGATATAAAGGTGATGATATAAAAAGTTATACAGATCTTGTTTGGTATGTTGAAGAAATAAAGGCTACCAATCCTGGAATCTATATTAAGTTTGAATATGATAAAGAAACTAAACGTTTTGAGAGGCTTTTCATATGTTTTGATGCCTGTATCGAAGGATACCGGTTCATCCGCCCTATGCTTTACTGTGATGCAACATTTCTCACTGGGAGATTCAAGAGAACATTGATGGATGCCACTGGTGTGGATGGAAACCAAGGTAAATTTACTTTCTTTTCTGTATAACTCATATTAGTTTGTTGTTTGATTTTTAAGAGCAATGTGAATGAATGAAGTTTCTCTGTTAAGGCTTTCATTTTTTAGGATGAACTCCTTTTATGTTAAATAAGAAGTATTTCCTATCAGTTACTTTGTTATTTTGTTAAGAAGAAGGTCTTCATTTTAAGAATAAACCCTTATTTTTGTTAAGTTTTTAATTGTTCATAAGTGGGAATGAACTCCTGCTGCTTTGTGTTATCTTTTTACTTTTGTTAAGGTCTTCATTTACTTTGTTTTATCTTTTACTTTTTGTTAAGAAGTATTCCTGCTGCTTGTTTATCTGTTACTTTGTTATTTTGTTAAGAAGAAGGTCTTCATTTTAAGAATTAAACCTTCATTTTTTTGTTTAAGTTTTTGTATACATTGATTTCTTAACGAACTGACACTTTTAGTTCTTTTTGTGTTCTTTTCATTCTGTAGGTTTATTTCCTTTTGCGTTTGCTTTAGTTCCTTCGGAAGATATTGAAGGTTGGGAGTGGTTCATGGAAAACTTGCATCATTGTGTTGACTCTCGTCCTATCACCTTTATCATTGATCGTCATGAAGGGCTGAAGCAAAGTGTTCCTAAGTATTTTCCCAACTCTTATCATAGTTACTGTTTTTATCATTTGAAGAATAACCTCCCCATCAAGAATGGACATGAGAAGTATAAACAAGTTCTGGATTTGTTCCATAAAGCTGCATACCGCTACAGTGTTGCCAAATATGAGTATACTTTGAATGAGATGTGCACCATAGGATGTGGTTGGGTTGCCAAGTACATCAGAAATATCGATTCCAAGCACTGGGCAAATGCTTTCTTCGTAGGATGTAGGTATGACACACACTCATCAAGTATTGCAGAGTCTTTCAATAACTGGATTCATCGTGAAAGGGATCTGCCTCCAGCTACTCTTGTTGATGAGCTCAGGATAAAGATTATGAGGATGAGTTCAGAAAGGCGTGAGCTTGGTAGAACTTATCAAGATAATTTGACTCCCATCTACAAAGCTTTACTCAAGTCACATATCGATATAGGTCGTCCATGGAATGTTACCGAGTCAGGTAATGGTATATATGAGGTTCACTCTCCCAGCTCTCATGTTGTTGATCTGATGCAGATGACATGCACTTGCCAGAGATGGAAAGTGTTTGGTTTCCCATGTGCTCATGCCACTGCTGCTATTACTATGATTGGTACGAGATTTTTAGGTTCATTCATCCTTACTTTGGTTCAAACCACTTTCGCAATCTTATGCTCCTGCAATTCGACCCATTCCCAACTACGACAGGCCAGAAGCGTATGAACCTAAAGAGAGAGTCCTTCCTGGTATTCCAAGGCCATCTCCAGGGAAACCACCAAAGAAGCGTATTCGTAGTGCTTATGATAAGGAGAGGAGGCCTATGGAATGCTCAAATTACAAGAAGATTGGGAACCACAACAAAGCTTCCTGTCGTGTATTAATGCTGGAGTAATATGCCTGAACTTTTATTCGTTTTCTGGTGTTAGTTTTCATATGAATTGGTGTTTTTTAGTTTGTTCTGTTCTGGGATATGCACTTATTTTGTTAACTTCACTTTCTGGAATGAACTCCATTTTTTTTGTAGAACTGCTATTTTTGAAATGTCATTTCCCTTTCTTTTTTGGATATGTACTTCATTGTTCAGAATGGACTGTATTATATATATCAATTCATTTTTGTAGACTTCATTCCATAAATGAAGTCCATTCTATGGTATGGATTGTACAAGTTTTTCTAGACTTCATTCCAGAAACGAAGTCCATTCTATGGTATGAACTGTAGAAGTTTTCCTAGACTTCATTCCAGAAATGAAGTCCATTCTATGGTATGGACTGTAGAAGTTTTCCTAGACTTCATTCCATAAACGAAGTCCATTCCATGGTATGGATTGTACAAGTTTTCCTAGACTTCATTCCAGAAATGAAGTCCATTCTATGGTATGAATTGTATAAGTTTTGTAGACTTCATTCCAGAAATGAAGTCCATTATATGGTATGAACTGTAGAAGTTTTTATAGACTTCATTCCATAAGTGAAGTCTAGCAAAACATCAAAGAAGGAACATTCATGCTACAAAATTCATAAGAAAATAAGAGAGTAAGACAAAAGATAAGACAAAACATTGATATTATCCACTATCCAAAATATTATAGATGAAAATATAAAACATATTAGAGTATCAATTACATTAGAAGCTAATCTACTGTCCAAAATACCATATTTAGAAAAGTTTTCTGTTGCACTAAGAAGTAATCGACTGTCCAAAATACTATTGTTAAAAGAGTAAACAGATCAGATTATATATGACATTAGAGAAGCTAAGGTTTAATCATTTAAGTCTTTGCAACCTTCTTTAATCAGTTTATTGTTAAGATATTCTTCATTAGTTGTTTCACTCCAACTTAATTCATCTTTCTCATCATCTAGAATCTTGCACGCCATTCTGTATCTCCACCGCTGCATCTTTTTTATCATTTCATCTCTTGGAATCATATGCTGAGATTTCAGGAGAAATGGCTTGCAACTTCGCTTTATCCAATAACATGTATTGAGAAGGCAATCTGTATGTGCTCCCTGATCAGGTACCTGCATTTGCTCAATGTTTAAGTCAGCGCCTCTTTCTTGATCATGTTTCACCAGCCATTTATCAATGTGTGGTTTACAGTAGGTGGCCATTTTTCTTGCATTCTTTGAACATCTTTCTCCTATTTCTACTTTTTGAGTGAGTTGTAATGCTCCCACTGATAGTTTCCGATGTCGTAAACAAGCAAGTGCCAGTGTAAACCCATAGGCCCTTCTAATTTTCCTTCAGCAGGCAGGTTCATCGGAATGATTATCTTCTGAATCTTGCTATGCATATCTGCTATGAAGTTATCAATTTCACCTGCCCTATCATCGACTTTCTTCTCATGGAAATATGTCTGCAAAGATATATATAAATTTTCAACTTCACAATACCATCAAGAAAGCAGTTTCATCATAAAAATGAACTGTTGAATAACAATATGGAATGATAGTTTTTGTCAAACTACTTCATATTATGAAATGAACTGACAGGTTAAAATCTTGCTAAATGAATCAACTGTTTTCTTTAGATCACTATGTATCATCAATAGTTATAATGAAGAGTTGCCACTAAATTTCTGGAAGTAAGGACTTACAAATGCAGTAGGTGCCATCATCTCAAAGTGGATGTATTTCGGTGGATCTTGGCTGTCTTTGCTATCCTTTTTTGCTATCTCCCTTTGTGATGCCATCTTCCTCTTGTAGCAGTAGTAGAAAAGAATTAGGACATCAAGGTCTTTATTGAACATTAGATCATTAATGTGTTCTCCTTGGACACCGAACTGAGCCTTGTTAGCTGCATCATCTATAACCCGAGCCGCTTGACTATAGGAGGATAAAAGAAACTTCAACATTAATGAATAAAAGTTCATTTATAATATCAACATATAAACAAAAACCTCAACATAAATGAATAGAAGTTCATTTTCTGTGTGTTTCTTACCTTTGCATAGCGTGTTTGTAGAAGGTACCCGACAGTTTCTTTTGACCTCTGTCCAATTTGGAGAAGTATGGAGACTTTTTCAGGTCCCCCATATATGGAACAATGGGCATGTACGCTCTCAGCTGCTTTTCTTGCTCTCTCTTCTCTGCTGGAGGATTTTCTAGTTCATTTCCTCTTCTCTTCTTGATTGCTGCAGCTTTTTGATTTTCTTTCTCGATAGAAGCAGGTATATTCTTTCTATTCTTCTGCTCAGCATTCTTCTCCTGGTCAGCAGGTTTAGGAGGACTCTTTGAAACAACTTTCTTGCTTGCTTGATTCTTCACCCGTGGTTTCTTCTACTCAACTTTCTTCTGCTCAGCAAGCTTCTCCTCATTTAGTTGTTCTTTCCTTTGCAGTTTCAGTTTCAGTTTCTATGCACTGTAATCTGATCCACTGATGTACTCTTTTCCAAGCACATTTGTTGGTTTTTTGCTCCTTGTAGTCATCCTGTGTTTTTCAACAACTTTAATTGGGGTTTTATCAGTGGAAGAAGAACCAAGACCATGTTTATTCAAATCTGCAACTATCTGTGATACTGTCTCAATGTTGTTTCCTGGCTCAACAACTTCTTCATCATTCAAATCTTGTGATATTGTCTCAAATGTTGTTTGCTGGCTCAACAACTATATGTGTCATCCCAATCGAGAAACTAGGAGGAATACAGTTGATTTGATTTACTCTAGTTTTGATGATGGTGTCAGCTTCTTCATCATTCAATTCTTCATTCTTCTCATTCTTGTCATCAATAAGCTGCAGACTCACATGCTCTTCATTGACGAACATATCATCTCTGTCTCTTGCTGCTAAAAATAATTCAAAAAACATAAATAAAAAACAATTCAATAATGGTATTGTGCATCAAAAGTCAGAGTTCACCCCTCAGAATGAACCCTAACTCCAACCTTTCTAGACTTCATTCCAAAAATAAAGTCCATTCTGTAGACTTTATTTCAAGATTAATGTAGTCCATTTTGTAGACTTCATTCCAAAAATGAAGTCCAATCTGTAGACTTCATTCCAAAAATGAAGTTCAATATAGAATAATGATATTAACCCTAACTTTTCTAGACTTCATTCAAGAAATGAAGTCCATTCTATGGTATGAACTGTAGAAGTTTTTCTAGACTTCATTCCAGAAATGAAGTCCATTATATGGCATGGACTGTAAAAGTTTTTCTAGACTTCATTCCAAAAATTAAGTCCAACCTCTAAAGCATAATTTTTTTACAAAAGGGAGATGAATAGTTGGAATATTTACCTAGGTTCAAACATTGATCCATATTTAAAGGAACTCCGGCGCTGTCTGTTGGAAATAAAGGTAGCTCTTATTCAGCCATCTTATCAAGTAGTTTTTCCTGAATATTACTTGTATCAACTTTAGTAGATGTATTCTCAATAGTTAAGAAGGGGAAGATATGAGAAGGTCTTCTAGCAGCTTCCATAGCAACATCTGATACTGCTTGCGTTTCTTCATCCATAGCAGCATCTGGTACTGCTTGCATTCCTTCATCCATTACAAAATTTTCATTCACATTCCCTCCACCAGATTCCATGCCTTCATCCACTTGTTGATTCAGTATATTGTTTATTTCATCACTCAACAATGAACTCTTGTACTCATCAGGGAAAACAGTACGCATGTATTCACAAGCTTGTTCTGCCATGAATTTCTCCACATTTCCACCTTTAGCTAGCAATGCATCAACCTCAGGTTGCTTAGAAGACAAGTTTTCTACAAGGGATTCCATCTTCCTGTCAATAAGTGTCTTTGAAGTTGTTGCTTCTGCAAGTGAGTGCTCAAGTTCTTGTTGCTTTAACAAAATATTCCCCATCTCCTCTGAATGCTTTCTTGTCAACTCTTTAATCTCTAGAGTATGTTTAACTCTCAGGTTCTCCATCTCACCAACATGTGTAGATTTCAGACTAATATTGAATTCTTCCTCGAGCAACTCAGCTCTTGTCTTGGCTTTTTGTTGTTGCAGTAGCCTGTTTTCAGCATTAGTATATTCTTCCATGAATTTTCTGATAGTTGCACACACAAAATTCAAATTTTCAGATAATATCAACATTTTTTTAGATTTTCATTTCACAAAATGAAACCCTAATTGCTTCCTCATTCATAATTTGAATTCATTAAAAGGAATGAACTACAAGTTCAGAGCAATCAACATTAACAGTCAGAGTTCATTTTGTATAATGAATTAACAATTTTTTAATTTTAAAGTTGCTTATTTTCATTACAGAATTGAATGCAATATAACAGTATCATCTTAATCTAGTTTTTTACCTCTCCAAAATCATCAACATTCATTTCTATGTGATTGCAAAGGTTCTCAATGTTCCACCTTGCAAACCTTGGACAGTAGCCTACTCTATTTTGCACTTTCCACCTGGGTCCTATTTTCTTTGAATGCTCAGAAAACCATGGTTGTAAAAACAAGAACTACACTAGTCAGTTATCAATAGTTTTCAAATGAACTGCCAAAATGAAGAAATATACAAATGAACTGCCAAAATAATTATGAAATATACAAGTATCTAACAGTTTTCATCTCACCAACAAGTAAAGGTAACATCCTTCAGAAGAACCTCTTTTCAAGCTTTCCATCAAATGCTTGTGTATGAGATGCGGCAAAGATACTCTACCTACTGACTCTAGGCAAGCTAGGTACCTGGAGTGTATGGAACCTCCATCACCAGTAGTAACAAAGATGGTAGACAATAGGAAAAGTTCAAACATGGTTACAAGATCTTCAATAGGTCCTTTATTCTTAATCAACTCAATGATTTTATCTTTCATTTCTGTATTCTTTATATCAGAAGGTTTCTTTTTTGGTGGATCAAATTTGTAGGTTTTCCAGAACCTTCCACAAGTGTAGTCTGTCTGGTTTTTTGAGTCCAAGAAAGTTTCTTCTATTCCACCTCCAGGGATGCATGGTATTCCAAATATTAATGACAACTCTTCAGGTGAGGATCTTAGCACATATGTTTGTTCCCTACTTTGAAAATGAACACATGATCATTTGTTTCAGGAATGAACTGATGTGTGTTGCATATAATTTGGAAGGAAGGTAGTGACTTATTCCATGTAGTAGCAACAATGGTCTCTTCCAGAAACACTTTGGCTACATTACCCAATGGACTCCTATACAAAGCACTTCTCCGTTATGCGTTCAAAGCCTCTTCATCCTTTAGTGCTTTAATCTTTTGAACAAGTGCAATTCCTCCAGCGTATCTACACTTTATCTTCTTATTTACATTTTTTAAAAGAAAAACAAAAAAACATTAATGGTCCATTCTACAGTTCTTTAAATATTAGGTGATATAAAGAAGATAAAGTATAGATTGAAGGACCAATACTACAGTTCATTCTACAAAATAAAGTCCATTCTATGGGATCGACTGTAGAACTTTTCTAGACTTCATTCCAGAAATGAAGTCCATTCTATGGCATGGACTGTAGAACTTTTCTAGACTTCATTCCAAAAATGAAGTCCATTCTATGGCATGGACTGTAGAAGTTTTTCTAGACTTCATTCCATAAATGAAGTCCATTCTATGGCATGGACTGTACAAGTTTTTCTAGACTTCATTCCAGAAATGAAGTCCATTTTATGGCATGGACTGTACAAGTTTTTCTAGAATTTGTTCCAGAAATGAAGTCCAGCAAAACATCAAAGAAGGAACATTCATGCTAGAAAATGAACTCAGTCAAACATCAAACATCAAATAGATCTACAACTTCATTTCTGAAAAGATTCATGCGATTTAGAACTTCATTCAACAAAATAAACTCCGACAAGAACATTCATGCCTAACAAAATCAACATGCAACACGACGAGTATTCATTTTAAGAATAAACTTCAGAAGAACAATAAACATCGAAAATGGACTTCTAGTACTTCGAATTAGGGTTTTTTTGTACCTTTCACTGGTTTCTTTGCTTTGGATTTCTTTGAAACTGGTTTTCTTCAACTTGATTTACTCCTTCAAACTAAACTAATTGGTTGTTTCTTTCTTCAACTTGTTCAACTTCATCGTCAGAAGATGATTCTACTACTTGTTTGCCCTTCGATCTCCTCATTTTAGGGTTTTGATTTCTCTAATTTTTCTCGGGTTTTTGATTTGGGGGTTTGTTCTACTGATTTTGAAGACTGATTTGATTTCGATTGTGAAGATTGAAATGATTTTACTTTTTTTTTGTACTTTTTGCAGTTGTTTTTTGTTGTTTTTCTGGATCTTGAAGAAAAAAAGACGAAGCACTTTCTCTGAAATGGAAACGAACAGTTTCTTCTCTGAAAATGGAAACACGGAAGAGAGAGAAGGTTAACGCGTTTTTAGGTAGACGTGTGTTTATGACGGGCGGTTACAGGTAGGTAAGGGTATTATTGTCTGTTTTGTGTTTTTTTTATTGTGGACCAAATGAAAAATGTTTTTCTAAAAGGACCAAACTGATGTGGGCCCAGACATAAAAGGACCAAATGATATTTTTCCCCAAAAGAATTGGGTTTCTAACTTTCTAGAGAGAGCTGGAGGACAGAAGCCAAGGGAATACATTGGTATTATCTTATTTTATTTTAAATATTTTTTTTTATTATTGAATAAAGAATATTACATTAACTAGTTGGAAGCCTAACAAGCTAAGCTCTGACAACATACTACTACATTAATTGAACAGGTTGCTGTGCTAGACAGTAACCTAGCCAGAGGAGCCGAAGCGGATGGGGGCTGAGATTGTGTCACAAGGGGGGAAAACTAACTCTACCTTCCATTTTAATGTCTGCAATATTACGCCATTGGGGTCTCGAACCTGGGACCTCCTGGAACGCATGAAACTTTGGGGAACGTGGATGATCTCCATGGATGTGTGGTCCAAAATAGAAGTCTTTTGGTTTTCCTCTCTCCATGTATATAAAGGACAATATAGAACTCTTATGAATGAAATGCTTCCCTCCCTGCCTCTTTCCCTAATATTCTACTACAAAACATTATCATGCACGAAGCTATACCGTAGAGTTAGATTGAATTGATTGATTTTTATTTTTTTTCCTACACGGATTAACATCAAGTTAGTGTTGCAATTGCTGGAATCAAATCAGAAAAGTTGGATTTGTTTTGTCATATGTATTTTATTAATTTTTTTTATTATAATTTTTTTTTAACCCCATCTTTTGATTTGGGCATACTCTGAAAATTGATTGAAATCTGTTCCATACCATGATTGAGGGAGTGATTATATTTTGTTTATAATTTATTCTACTCGTATTCCTATGTTATAAATGAAATTAAAATAATATATTCATATTCATATGTGTTCGGGCATAAGGATTGATTCGACTCTGATCACAATTTTCTGTGTGTCGGTTGATGATCTTCGTCCGTGTAATTCTCTGGGAAAGGAGCAGAAGAAGGAAAGCCAACCCCAATCAGGTCGGTTGTGATAAACAGAAAAGGTCGGCTGTGATAAACAGAGAAAGATGAAAATAGGTCGGTTGTGAAAATCCATTCATGCGAAAAATGAAATTTTCCGTAATCCAAAGAGGTGAAGTGAAATCCGGGTACGTCCGTTCTGGTTCCTGCCTGATCCGCGTCTGTCCGTTCTGGTTCCTGCTGCTGTCATGGTCGAGTGGTTCCTGTCATGTTCTGTTCTGGATCCGGGAGGTGCGCGACCAAGCCTGTTCTTGTCCTGCCTATGTACAGGGGGAACCAAAACTCGAGGTATGTAACTACTGGGCTTAGTTATTTGTTTTCTTTTTAGAACATGTGTAGTTATTTTTCTATTGTCTTAAGATAAGCTCATATCATATATACGGTCAACTTAAAATATGAGAATTTTGGTCTTAGTTATTTTGTTCTCTTTAATATGATATCGGCTATAGTTCAATTGTGTCTTTTGTCCAATTGATTGTACCAACTCAATTAAAATATATTTACTTGGGGTTTAGAAGTATTTGAACACCATTATTGCGTACTTGATATTTTCTTCCCAAAATTTGAATGTTCCGTGGAATTTAATCAACTTTCTCGACTATTAATCTGTCAGTAGTTTCAAAATATACGTTCAAATAAAATCACATGTATTCCAATTTTTGTGGAAGAACTCACAAAAGATGATATGAGTCAGAAAATTTCTATTTCTCTACTTCATCCATGATACTAACGAACCAGTATATGTTGAAGTATGACAACAAGAGAACTGTCTTTAGTAATATATTCAACCTAAAGTAAGTGGTTGACATGTGTAGTGAGATTCTCTTGGCTTGTTGAGATAAAGAAATTTCTCAAATTAAGCTAAATGTAGCAAAATTGAAAATGGAATGAACCCCGAAGTAATGAGGGTTAAACGTACCGACTCATATAAAACATGTGAAAAGGGACATATATATCATGAAACAAAAATGTATTTTTTTCCCAGCAGTAATGATACCAAAGTACAGGTATCAATTGAACATGAGATCAACTAAAATGTAATTCTAGCTCCCATCATAAATGAAAGAGTTGGAAATGCAACTGGTCATAGGTGTTGGTATATACAATGTAATGTGTGTATCATAGTAGCAACCAACTTTTAGAGGATGTCATACTTTAGACATCAACTTTAATGACAAGAAGAACTTTGCTTGGCCAATTGACTATTTAATTGAACTAGATCAAATGTACGCGCTTATGGAATGAAAAATACATCATTCCCACGAGACATAAATTCTCTAAAGCACTTGATATACATCTGTATGAAACGTAACATTTATTTACTCTAAAGTAATTTAGTTGAATCCGAATTTTTTTACGTAATAAGGCCACACCACTTATTAAAACTCTCAAGACTCAATGTCGAAGCTCTATGTACTAAGGGATAATCACATCTTATTAAGTGCAAAGGGTATTCATGCGTGAACTATTGCCTACCTTTTTGGAAACTTACAGTGAGAATGGAGTTGATTGCATCTATAAATTATTTCTAATTAATGTAGAAGGAAGCATATTCTTAGAAAATTAATGTGTCAATCTAGTGAATTGTAAATCACTTGAACTTGAATTAATGAATCCATATTAACCTCAACAACTAACTGACTGAGATTAATTCATAAAGACTTTAACATAACTATAAGGCACATTGGTTGTCAAACGATGTTCCGCTTTGAAAGTACTAACACGGGCATCACCGATTATTTGAGTGTACAAGACAATGAACTAATAGAATGCGAAGTTACGACATCTATCACAATTAGTGATTTCAAAAGTTACTATAATTGCACTGCCTCTCCCCATTATGCTTTAAAGTAAGAAAGCACACCACTCATCTTACAAAGTCTTTCTTTAGTAAAACATGATTTAGACCATCCTATTTTACTTAGATGCAAATGGTAAATAACTCATTCTTCAAAGAAATACAATGTTGTTATTGAACATATATCCATGCAGAATGCGGACCATTCAAGTGATTTATGGGTATGGTGGATGATTCGATGCAATGAATCAGTTATTGCTCACAACAAACGATGCGTTTAATTTTTGTAAAACTCCTAGCACATATTACACAATGCAAAGGGCAAAGGCTCACCACCTTGTTAATTCTAGAGAATTTAAATCAAAAGGACTTGATGAATATTGCATGTTTATTAATTAGGATAAATATAGAGCATCTTATACCCAATGGTGTCGCAGAGACTACCATCAAAGGTTACAGATGGTGTCTAAGGAATAGGTTATGCGTACCAACCTACCTTTTATTGATTTGGGGATATGCAATATTACACGCATCTTTACTTAATTCGTTTTAAAAGCCAATATTAGTCAACCTTTTCTGTGTACCAGTTGGTAACTGGATTTAAGACTGACATTCGTGTTCTTACGCATTTTTGGTTGCACTATATATGTGCCATTACGAATCTACATCGTACTATGATGGGTCTTTAAAACTGTTAAGTAGTTATATTGGAAATGAGTTCCCAACAATTATTCGCATTTTAAACCTTTTGGCAGGAGATCTCTTACCGCTAGATTTGCGGGTTATCCCTTTAATGAGACAGTCTTCCCGTCGTTAGGGGGAGATAAGAAAAAGTATTTTCTAAGGGAACGATAGGAATTGTCGTGGTATGTTCCCACTATGTCTCATATTGATTCATGTACTCCACAAATGTAAATGTGAAGTAACAAAGAATAATCGATTTTCAGAATGTACACTGATGTTGCTAAAGTGATGAGATCACACATACCAGCTGCAAACCTACCTGCGCAAGGTTAGGAAACCTCAATAAAGGATATACACCATAGACTAAGGTATTGCAACTACACTTGGGGGAAGTTTGGTTGAGGCCGTGGCTCCATAAAGGAAGTTGGAGAGACCACTTGGTTCGGTTAATCCTCACCTAGAAAGGAAGTAGGTGAGCAATGAACAACTTATTTATATCATCTGAAATCATCTCATAAGATTTTCTTTGAATATGTACATGAATCAAACTGGAGGACGCTCCGAAGTTTAATGATTCCAGAGAACATTGACATCCCAAATGGATTATGAGAATGCTCACGGATCAATGGAAAGATCATGCGAGCATATTTATGATTAATTTCATATACACTTGCTTAAGAAAATAGATCAAGATAAGATCGAACCAAGCTCCTTGTTGCTTAATATCCACGAAGAGCATATTTCGCCTATACAACCCAAGTAGAACTTAGTTCTTTGACAAATATACAGGTATTTGGTATGGTAGTTCTAACCAACCAAGTGTAAATCCTATTGGACATACATGATTAATTTTTCACAAAGCATAATGACAAGAAATCAGTCTTAAAGGATAAAGACTCGCCTTGTGGCGCGAGGTTTCTCACAAAGCCTTGGAATTTTTCTCTTGTAATGAACGTTATAGCGTTCTGCTACTTAGTTAGCTTGGTAATTTCAAAGGGACTTGAAATGCAACATATGTATGTAGTTGTTAAGTATCTCTGAAAGAATCAAGAGATAACAGATATTTACAAAAGTACTTGATAGACTTTTGTTTCTCAAATCAAGTGACTCTAAACCAAACAGTGCGTTTACAGTTAGATATAACGCTCACTTATAGATTGAAGCAATCAGGCGGATGTGGTATACCCGTCCAAGTGACTATTTGATTTGGAGGGGATAGACAAGTAAGGTAATTTTTCCTTGCATATTCACAAGAAAGTTCCTGATTTGGAATTGTAGCTATCTATGTCGATGGTACAGACATGATGGGTACTCTTGATGTAATAAGAGAACTTAAAAGCTATTTGAAATTCGAAGTTGAGATGAAAAGTCTGGGGAAAGCTCGACCGAATAATGAGCTTGGGTATATTATTCCACCAGTTTGCATATGTCGAAAGTTGTCAGGCAATTTAACAAAAACATTCATCTTGATAGCACCCCCATGATTAGTCGAGGTTCAAATGTAAGTAAGAGACCATTTTGTCTAAAGGAAGATGACGAAGATGTGTTGGGAGATGAAATTCCCATATCTAAGTACAATAGACGCAATTTTGTACTTAGTATAATAATGTACTCGATTAAATTTTACATCCTCAGAGAACTTGTTAGCTAGATATAGCTCAGCGCCAACGCAATGTCATTGAAATGGTATAGTAAATGTAATCATGTACTTAAAAGTAACCATTGACATAAATTTGTTTTATCTCTACAAAGACATAAAAAGGAATGCTAAGCAATCCAAAAGTTGTTATTATGAAGGAACAATAATCTATTTTCCAAAGAAAGTAATAAGGGGGGGATATGATAGACTATTTTCTAAGTCACTACCGATATTCAATTTCGAAAAGTACATGACTAAAGGAACTGTCTGGAACAACTCTGAATTTAATCAGAGAGAGATGCCAACATCAGGGGGAGGATCCAAGGATATGATGTTGACATATTTTACTTCGAAATTGAAGCTGTGTTGTACTCTTTTTCCCTTCAATCGAGAATAGTTTTTCCCAAAGGGTTTTGTTACTCGACAAGGTTTTTAGTGAGACAACACTAAAAACATCAAGTATGCTGAACGTTGAAGACATAAAGATCGCATTGATATCACTGAAAATATCTGGATCAAAGAAATGAAACGCGATAGTCTGTTAAGCAACGTAACTTCCAGAATCAACAACATGGTCTTATAAATATTCAAGTCACCAAAGTAAAGTGTGATAAACTCCTTGCAACTGCATTAGACTAATGAAATCTGTCTGATATCAGGGGGAGCATCTAATGGTGCGTTGAACTATTTTCCTTCACCGAGGTTGCTTTTTCCCACATGATTTTGTTACGCGGCAAGGTTTTTAATGAGATAACAACAAACACTGGGAAGTAATTTCCCAACTAAGGATATATTCTTTCCCACATGGATTTTCTGCCTTAGGAGTTGTGAAGCAACTAATCAACTTCAACGGAGCAAAGTGATCATCTGTAACAGATCACCTTTACTTGCATCTGTCACGTTGTACTCTTTTCCCTTCGTCAAGGATTTGTCCCACTGGGTTTTCATTGTCAAGGTTTTAATGGTGCAACATATTCGAGTCCAACTCTGTCCTAAGTTTGCTTAATGTTGTACTCTTTTACTTTAGTTCAGGTTTTGTCCCTCTGGGTTAGCCTAACGAAGTTTTAACGAGGAAATTAACTTAGAATCGTCGATCTTTAAAGATCGTATTGCATGTGATGAACTGCATGTAAAGTACGAGACAACATGTGAAGTACTATATGTGAAGAGTTGTACCAAGATTTTATCCCACTGGGTTTTTCCTTGTCAAAGTTTTAGTAAGGCAATTGATTTTGACACAATTTTCATAAAGGAGATAAAAAATACATTTGAAGATCAACATTCGAAGCCTATATGTGAAGCACTGCATATGAAGTTTTATTGAACCGT
Organism: Papaver somniferum; assembly: GCF_003573695.1. Lineage (NCBI taxonomy): Eukaryota > Viridiplantae > Streptophyta > Magnoliopsida > Ranunculales > Papaveraceae > Papaver > Papaver somniferum. The sequence continues at coordinate 11,843,094 of NC_039360.1, read as the reverse complement.
ATAAGGGGGAGTGTTAAAGGGCCCATGCCCATGGATGTGCGGTCCAAAACAGAAGTCTTTTGTTTTTCCCCTCTCCATGTATATAAAGGATAATTTATCCATGTAATATATATAACTCTTATGAATGAAATGCTTCTCTTTCCCCGCCTCTTTCTCTTTCCCTAATATTCTACTACAAAGTATTTTTAATTATTGGATAAAGAGTATTACATTAACTAGTTAGAGACTGTTTTAACACAATTAGAGACACTGTTTTTGTTAAGCAGTCATGGCCTCTTTCTACAATAAAGAAAAACATTATTCTACAATGTATATAACGTCTCTTTTAACACAATTAGAGACTGTTTTTGTTAAACAGTCATGGCCTTTTTCTAGACCTTCTTTTTTACTAGTCTTCTTGCTAGAAACAACAACCAACCTCGCCAAAATTAACAACAAAGTAAAGAATATTTGGTGTCTATTTTGTCGTTTTCTTAGTGTTATTTGCTGTTACCATGGTTACAATGAAGATAAGAAATTTAGGGTTTATAAATTTGCTTGGGATTTAGGTTAGTTTTGATCGGACAATGAAGGAAATGAATTTTTTTCAAGGACACATTGAACATTTATTATTTTATTTAAAAAGACAATACCTCCCCTAAAATTCTAATTCCCTCCTCGTAATCTTTCCCTCTTCAAATCAATTATTTCCCTCTTATTAACAGGACTCCAAGCTAAGCTCCAACAACGTACGACTACATTAATTGAACAGGTTGTTGTGCTAGTCTACCAGCGACCCTCATGGATAACCTACCCAAGGGAGCCGAAGCGGATGAGGGGATGAGATTGTGTCACAAGGGGGGAAACTAACTTTACCTTTCATGTTAATTTCTGCAATATCACGCCATCGAGGGATCGAACCTCGGACCTCCTGAAACGCATGAAACTTTGGGGAACGGGGATGACCAGCTGAGCTAGATACCCGTTTTAGCTAGTCGGGGTTAAGGGGACCCCGCCCCAAGAAACCGAAGCAAAAAAACAAAAGCAAAACAAAAAACAGATAACTACGGGGGTACAACTTCCCCTCTCTATCCTCCCTAATAATCTCACAAAACTCAGGAGAATAGTCTTCAATTCCTACATCAACCCATTTGGTAGGCGGATGGTAACTCGCTAAAAGATCCGCAACCCTGTTCATTTCCCTGTAAACATGGGAAGTCCTCAAAACCTTGAAGGAAGACCTTAGTTTTTCCACTCTTCTCCAAATTTGGATCAAGTTCCAGGGGGAATACAATCCTTCTTAGTAAGTAAGAAGTATATGAACATAGAATCAATAGCCAAATGTAATTTCTTAAAGCCCCTCACAATGGCCAGATTAAATCCAAGCTCAACACCCTGCAGTTCATGCGCATTAACAGAAATAGAAGGTCCAGCTCCCTTGGAAGTAGCAAGAACATCCCCACCAGTAAGAAGTCTTTTAGACTGTAGATGGGGAAAAACGATTTGCTGGTTTTTAAGGGATTGAGGAGACGACCGTACGGAGGAGACTCCTCGAACCGAGCGAAATGTTAAACCTCACACAGATGCACCGCTGCAAAGGGAGTGCTTTAGATTCGAGAGATCAATTTGTAGTGTCCGGCCTAAATCAAGACAATGACCGTTCCAGAGTAAATTCGGTCACAAGAGAGGATGGGTTGATCATTAGGAGGGAAGCTGAGGAATATGTAGAATCAATGGTAATCAAATATTGTGAGTGTGTGAATTCTGAATACGATAAGCTCTGAGTGATTGAAATTGCTCAATTGAGAGTAGTTGCTCAATTGATGAGTTGATGATCTCGTGTTGTCAGTTTGACGTGAGATTGATGATGCTGATCATGATTCAGAGACGTATTTATATTGCTGGAATTGTAGACACCATGATTCCATGAAGTGTGACAGTTGATGGAATCAAGGAGTGGGGAAGTGGAGATCGTGTTTGAAACCAGTTTCTCAACGTGTGGAGACTTGGTCGATTTTCCACCCACTACCTCGTGAATTCCTTCAACTGATTGCACGACTTGCTCACATTCCATCGTGTTTTTGAACACACGTGCCGTAGACCGCCAGACCAAAACCCTAAGTGATATCCCCCCAAATGACACGATTGACGTCTCGTGGTTTGTTAGTCAATTGATGACTTTGTGGTTTGATGCGACGATGAGTCCATGTAGTCGTTGAGTTGAACATGATGTTATGAAACTCTTGATTTGAACATGTCATGAGATAGAGGTATAGTTCTTACGATGAAGTGAGCAAGTATTGCTCATTCGGTGGATAGTTGAATATTGATTGTTGAACCAATATTCCTTGGTTTGAACAAATATTTATCATCTGAGCAAGTGTTGCTCATGTGATGAATTGTTGAATATTTGATCGTCTGAGCATGTGTTGCTTGGCAGCGTACCAAAAATATTAATTAGAATACTGGTCGTTGAACCGAGCATAATTAATAAAATTAATGAACATGAGGTCGTCGTAAAATTATTAAGGTTAGAATCTGGAATGATGATCCTTGGATTCAGAAACCCTAATTTGATCAATTGATGATCAATTCATGGTTCGTCAGAATTTCAACCATGGGACGAAGGAGGGAGCGACTACGTGGGATCGTGGATCAACCATGTAGTGTCCATATGCTCACGTGAGAGAATACGAAGAACTCCTGAAGAGTTGACGATTTGTTGGTGAAAGAATGATTAAATGCTTGTTTAATCATTTATTCGAAAATGCTCGTCTGAGCCTTAGGTGAGAAAACCTAATTGATTATGACAAGGCTAGGGACCGACCATGGAGTCATGAAACCGTCCCTGGGTTGTCCCGTGACCGCCTGACGATCACTTCATGAAAATCCAAAGTGTTTGGGAGAGTTTGGACCTAATACGAGCAATTGTGAAAATTAGGTCAAAACTATGAAAATTGATGGGACCGGCTTCCGTGAGCCAAAGAGACAATCTTGGTCGGTCAAGATAGCGTGCTCGTGTCCCCAAGGCGTCCGTGTCTCAGTCCTGAGAATTTTGATATTTTCTGGCGTGCAATTGAGCATCCATTCGAGAAAATATGCCAAAATTAGGGTTTCGACGAAACTGAGAAAAACACCATGAGATGATGAAAAATAATTATAAAATAAGGAATGAGGAGGCGTGGGACCGCCGTGATCAAGGCATGGTCGGCCGGTCGTGACCACGGTCCTGTGGTGCCTTTTTCTTAATTTTATAATATTTTGATGATTTTATGAAAAATTCATGAATTTTGAGAAATTTGATGAATTTTGGGAGTTTCCATGAATTGAAGGAGTTTTCATGAGTTCAAGGAAGCAAAAGATATTAAAATAATAAAACAAGGGTGTGTGGGACCGTGGAAGGCATGGTCGGCCGGCTTGGGCCCGGTCCCACGAGTTTTCTTAATTTTTTAATATTTTTTAGGTATTTTCTGATGATTTGAGGGAATTTTTCCTAATTTGAGAGAAATACCATGAAATCAAGGAATTTGATGAATTCAAGGAAAACTAATAATAAAATAATAAAACAAAGGGGCGTGTGGGACCGGCTAGGGCATGGCCGGCCGGCCAAGGCCCGGTCCCACAAGTTTTCATAATTTATTTTATTTTATTATTATTTGATGATTTGTGCAAAAATACCATGAAATCAAGGAGTTTTTTCATGAAATTAGAGAAATAATAATAATAATAATAATAAAATAATAAGGAACCGTGGGTGGGGCCGGTTAGGACCAAGGCATGGCCGGTTGGCCAATGGTCACACCCCACACTCCTTTTCTTAATTTTATATTATTTTTATGGATTTATGGAAGTACCATGAAATCGAGGAGTTTCCTCGAGACGAAGGAGATTTGATAAAATGAGAGGATTTTCATCAAATCATGGAAAATAATAAAAATGCATTAAAAATATAAAACTGGAGTGGGATTGACCATGACACGGTCGGTCGGTCGTGTGTCCGTGCTCCCAGCACCCTGGTCAATATTTTTAGTTATTTATTATTTTCTTCTCTATTTTGCATAGGTTCATCGTTTCGTTGTATTTTTGAAATACTCGTTCGTGCGGTGACTGTTAGTGTATCATCGTTGAATACACCTTCACCATTTGAATCGGGGCTTACTTAGAGGTAGCTCAGACGCCCGGTTGTTGATTATTTATTACTAATTACGGAATTCAGTAGAGAATAATTCACAAAACTGAGTAATAAGATGTTTATTATTAATTCATAGGATTAGCTGAGGATTCGACTACGAATTCAGAATAATAAAGTGAGCATTACCATTCCATGGGATCGTAGATTCGACCATAAAATCGGAGTAATTAAGGTTTATCTATTACCATTTATGATACCAGTTGTGGATTCGATCATGAAATCGGAGTAATGAGATAATATTGCTATTCTATGAGATCAAGCTGTGGATTCGATCATAGAATGAGAACAATTGTTATTGTGATTCCATAAGACCAGTCGTGGATTCTACCATGGAATATGAGCGATTGTAATTAGGAATAATTAACTTTGTGGCTCTATACTAGCAGAGCAAGCTGTCTAGGAGCATTAATTATCCTAATACGATCTTGCCGGTAAGTCATATCCTTTATACAGTCAGGGTAAACTTGTTGTTTGTTCCTGAAGACGTTATCGCTCTATACTAGCAGAGCAAGCTGTCTAGGAGCCATCCATCACGTGATGCTATATAGAAATAATCACTGAAAGTATTCAGTATTCATGAGATATGTCGTTGTCCAGTCGTGAGACTACATATCCACATGTACTCTGAGAGAAAGTACTCTCCGTTGAGAATTCGATGAGAGACCCGTGTCTCGATACTCACGTCTGATTTGCTGAATCAGAGCTTCGTATAATTATGAGTTTACGAATTTAGCCTTTGTCGAAAATCCACCATCTACATAGACCCATCAACATTAATCATAATAAAGTCACTTTCAGAAAAGAGTCAGGGCATGAAAATAATAAAAGGAAGAACAAAGTCACAGTTAACTTGAAGTCCTTCCATAAAACTTCTAGAATGAGGAAAATCCTGAAAAAACGGGGGTCTAAAAACCACACCCAATATTTCGCTTAGCAATCTGTATGGACAAACTCCAATATAATTCCAAGAGAATCATTTAGACAGTCAGACTCAATCAATTGAAATATATCTAAGAGTTGTATCTATGTTTCACAATTTAATCAGAAATCAAACAGATAGAAATCCGTAAGCCTGATTATTATATGAAACAACTTGAATGGTACCAATGACCAATGTTCAAGTGTCAATCAATATAATCAAAAACCTAAGGTTGGATTCTCGAATTGATTGAACTATGCACAACCTGTGATATTTCTATTATATAACGAAATATAATGCGGAAAAGAAATTACACAGACACCAAAAATTTTGTTAACGAGGAAACTGCGAATGCAGAAAATCCCCGGGACCTAGTCCAGATTTGAACACCAGACTGTATTAAGCCGCTACAGACACTAGTCTACTCCAAGTTAACTTCGGACTGGAATGTAGTTGAGCTCTAACCAATCTCACACTGGTCAAGGTACAATTGCGCTCTTACATCTCTGAATACCAGCAGGACTCTACACACTTGATTCCCTTAGATGATCTCACCCACAACTAAGAGTTGCAACGACCCAAAATTAGAAGACTTGATAAACAAATCTGTCTCACACAGAAAAGTCTATTGTATAGATAAATATGTCTCCTACAGATAAACCTATGAGTTTTGTTCTGTCTTTTGATAAATCAAGGTGAGAAGGAACCAATTGATATACCTGACTTATATTCCCGAAGAACAGCCTAGAAATATCAATCACCTCACAATAATCTTAATCATATGGTAGCGAAACAAGATATTGTGGAATCACAAACGATGAGACGAAGATGTTTGTGAATACTTTTTATCTTGCCTATCGTAGATTAATTCTCGAGCCAATCTTAGAGAAGATAACACTCAATCACGATGGAAACAACAAGATCAGATCATGCAACTACAGAGAAAATAGTTGGGTCTGGCTTCACAATCCCAATGAAGTCTTTTAAGTCGTTAACCTACAGGGTTTCGTGAAAAACCTAAGGTTAAAGAAGAATCGACTCTAGTCGCAACTAGTATCACACAAGAGCTGTGGGGATTAGGTTTCCCAGTTGCTAGAGTTCTCCTTTATATAGTCTACAAATCAGGGTTTGCAATCAATGTTACCTTGGTAACAAAGCATTCAATATTCATCGTTAGATGAAAACCCGATTAGACTCAAGCTAATATGTTTCAACCGTTAGATCGAACTTAGCTTGTTACACACAAATGAAAAGGGACTTCATTTAGATATGAGTAACCGTACCTAAACGTGTACACCTTGTTGGCTCTACAATAGTTAACCGAAGTTAGCCGTATGAACACTTTCATATCAACCTCATTCATCTTAACCATAACTAGTTCAAATGACTCAAATAAAACTATTTATAGAGTTGTTCAATTGTTTATATTCTCATATAAGTATACAAGACACAATTGAAGAAAAATCAGTTTTGATTTAATCGAATCAAGTCATGAACATTATATCCACGGTTTGCAAAAGATTGTATTCCTTAATATATAAATGTATTAGTTCATGAACAAACCGATTTAAGAACATCATCCACTTAGGTATGCATACGGGTACGCGTACCTAAGTAGCCGGACCAATTTTGGGTTTCGCCAGTACGGGAACTGGTATGCATATACCATCCAAACTCAGCAGAAATTCCCGGACCTGAACCTTACGCCAGTACACGTAAGGGTACGCATACCAGGTTCCCGGACTTCTTAAAACCAACAAGTACGCATACGGGTATGCATACCATGGTTCCCGGACATGGATTAAATATATGCAAGTACGCATACTATGCTTAAATCCAATTGTTCTAAACTCTCATTTCAACCATTTGAAATATTCTCGGAAGACGGGAATAGCTGTCTCATATAAACTATTAGCTTCAGAGAAATTTTCAAGTGATCGAATGATCAATACGAAATATTCCGAGTCTACATCAAATGACTGTCTCACACAAATCATGTAAGATGTTACCAGGCGATTTTCACATGATCATCTTTTGACTTTCCTCAAGAATATAAGATGAACTTGGTTAAAGCGAAAGCTTACCAACACATATTTCGAGAAATATGTAAGCGACTTAAACTCAACTCGAAATATCAAATGTGTACAATCGAAGGCTGAAAAACGGGGGTCTAACAACCACACCCAATATTTCGCTTAGCAATATGTATGGACAAACTCCAAAATAATTTCAATAGAATCAACTAGATAGTCAGACTCAATCAATGAAAATATATCCAAGAGTTGTATCTCTGTTTCACAATTTAATCAGCAAATCAAACAGATAGAAATCCGTGAGCCTGATTATTATGTGAAACAACTTGAACGGTACCAAAGACCAATTTTAAAGAGTCAATCAATATAATCAACAACCAAAGATTGGATTCTCTAATTGATTGAACTACACACAACTTGTGATATTTCTATTATATAAGAAAATATAACGCGGAAAAGAAATTACACAGACACCAGAAATTTTGTTAACGAGGAAACCGCTAATGCAGAAAAACCCCAGGACCTAGTCCAGATCTGAACACTACACTGTATTAAGCCTCTACAGACACTAGCCTACTCCAAGTTAACTTCGGACTGGAATGTAGTTGAGTCCTAACGAATTTCACACTAATCAAGGTACAGTTGCGCACCTTAAGTCTCTGGATCTCAGGAGGACTCTACGCACTTGATTGCCTTAGCTGATCTCACCCACAACTAAGAGTTTCTACGACCCAAAATCGAAGACTTTAATAAACAAATCTATATCACACAGAAAAGTCTACGGTAATAGATAAATATGTCTCCCACAGAAATACCTACGAGTTTTATTCCGCATTTTGATAAATCAAGGTGAACATGAACCAATTGATAACCCAGACATATATTCTTGAAGAACATCCTAGTATTATCAATCACCTCAGAATAATTTTAATCGACTAGCGAAAGAAGATATTGCGGAATCACAAACGATGAGACGAAGATGTTTGTTACTTCTTTTATATCTTGCCTATCGGAGAAATAAACCTCAAGCCAATCTTTACGATTGTACTTAGTACGATAGAAACAACAAGATCAGATCACAAAACTACGAGAAAGTAGTATCGGTCTGGCTTCAGAGTCCCAATGAAGTCTTCAAGTCGTTAACCTACAGGGTCTCGATAGAAACCTAAGGTTAAAGGAGAATCGACTCTAGCTTATACAACTAGTATCACACAGGAGGTCTGGGGATTAGGTTTCCCAGTTGCTAGAGTTCTCCCTTATATAGTCTTCAACTCAGGATTTTGAATCAATGTTACCTTGGTAACAAAGCATTCAATACTCATCGCTAGATGAAAACCTGATTAGACTCAAGCTAATATTTTTGAACCGTTAGATCGAACTTAGCTTGTTACACACAATTGAAAAGTGACTTCATTTAGATATGAGTAACCGTACCTAAACGTGTACACCTTTGTTGTCTCAATAATAGTTAACCGAAGTTGCCATATGAACACTTTCATATCAACCTCAATCATCTTAACCATAACTAGTTTAAATGACTCAAATAAAACTAGTTCTAGAGTTGTTCAATTGTTTATATTCTCATAGAAGTATACAAGACACAGTTGAAGCAAAATCGATTTTGATTCACTCGAATCAAGTCATGAACATTATAGCCACGGTTTGCAAAAGATTGTATTCCTTAATATATAAATGTATTAGTTCATGAACAAACCGATTTAAGAACATCATCCTCTTAGGTATGCATACAGGTACGCGTACCTAAGTAGCCGGACCAATTTTGGGTTTCGCCAGTACGGGAACTGGTACGCATATACCATCCAAACTCAGCAGAAATTCCCGGACCTGAACCTTACGCCAGTACACGTACGGGTACGCATACCAGGTTCCCGGACTTCTCAAAACCAACAAATACGCATACGGGTATGCATACCATGGTTCCCGGACATGGATTAAATATATGCAAGTACGCATACTATGCTTAAATCCAATTGTTCTAAACTCTCATTTCAACCATTGAAATATTCTCGGAAGACGGGAATAGCTGTCTCATATAAACTATTAGCTTCAAAGCAATTTTCAAGTGATCGAATGATCAATACGAAATATTCCGAGTCTACATCAAATGACTGTCTCACACAAATCATGTAAGATGTTACCAGGCGATTTTCACATGATCATCTTTTGACTTTCGTCAAGAATATAAGATGAACTTGGTTAAAGCGAAAGCTTACCAACACATATTTCGAGAAATATGTAAGCGACTTAAACTCAACTCGAAATATCAAATGTGTACAATCGAAGGCTGAAAAACGGGGGTCTAACAACCACACCCAATATTTCGCTTAGCAATATGTATGGACAAACTCCAATATAATTCCAATAGAATCAACTAGATAGTCAGACTCAATCAACGAAAATATATCCAAGAGTTGTATCTCTGTTTCACAATTTAATCAGCAAATCAAACAGATAGAAATCCGTGAGCCTGATTATTATGTGAAACAACTTGAACGGTACCAAAAACCAATTTTAAAGAGTCAATCAATATAATCAACAACCAAAGATTGGATTCTCTAATTGATTGAACTACACACAACTTGTGATATTTCTATTATATAAGAAAATATAACGCGGAAAAGAAATTACACAGACACCAGAAATTTTGTTAACGAGGAAACCGCTAATGCAAAAAAACCCCAGGACCTAGTCCAGATCTGAACACTACACTTTATTAAGCCTCTACAGACACTAGCCTACTCCAAGTTAACTTCGGACTGGAATGTAGTTGAGTCCTAACGAATCTCACACTAATCAAGGTACAGTTGCGCACCTTAAGTCTCTGGATCTCAGGAGGACTCTACGCACTTGATTGCCTTAGCTGATCTCACCCACAACTAAGAGTTTCTACGACCCAAAATCGAAGACTTTAATAAACAAATCTATATCACACAGAAAAGTCTACGGTAATAGATAAATATGTCTCCCACAGAAATACCTACGAGTTTTATTCCGCATTTTGATAAATCAAGGTGAACAAGAACCAATTGATAACCCAGACATATATTCTCGAAGAACATCCTAGTATTATCAATCACCTCAGAATAATTTTAATCGACTAGCGAAAGAAGATATTGCGGAATCACAAACGATGAGACGAAGATGTTTGTTACTTCTTTTATATCTTGCCTATCGGAGAAATAAACCTCAAGCCAATCTTTACGATTGTACTTAGTACGATAGAAACAACAAGATCAGATCACAAAACTACGAGAAAGTAGTATCGGTCTGGCTTCAGAGTCCCAATGAAGTCTTCAAGTCGTTAACCTACAGGGTCTCGATAGAAACCTAAGGTTAAAGGAAAATTGACTCTAGCTTATACAACTAGTATCACACAGGAGGTGTGGAGATTAGGTTTCCCAGTTGCTAGAGTTCTCCCTTATATAGTCTTCAACTCAGGATTTTGAATCAATGTTACCTTGGTAACAAAGCATTCAATACTCATCGCTAGATGAAAACCTGATTAGACTCAAGCTAATATTTTTGAACCGTTAGATCGAACTTAGCTTGTTACACACAATTGAAAAGTGACTTCATTTAGATATGAGTAACCGTACCTAAACGTGTACACCTTTGTTGTCTCAATAATAGTTAACCGAAGTTGCCATATGAACACTTTCATATCAACCTCAATCATCTTAACCATAACTAGTTTAAATGACTCAAATAAAACTAGTTCTAGAGTTGTTCAATTGTTTATATTCTCATAGAAGTATACAAGACACAGTTGAAGCAAAATCGATTTTGATTCACTCGAATCAAGTCATGAACATTATAGCCACGGTTTGCAAAAGATTGTATTCCTTAATATATAAATGTATTAGTTCATGAACAAACCGATTTAAGAACATCATCCTCTTAGGTATGCATACGGGTACGCGTACCTAAGTAGCCGGACCAATTTTGGGTTTCGCCAGTACGGGAACTGGTACGCATATACCATCCAAACTCAGCAGAAATTCCCGGACCTGAACCTTACGCCAGTACACGTACGGGTACGCATACCAGGTTCCCGGACTTCTCAAAACCAACAAATACGCATACGGGTATGCATACCATGGTTCCCGGACATGGATTAAATATATGCAAGTATGCATACTATGCTTAAATCCAATTGTTCTAAACTCTCATTTCAACCATTGAAATATTCTCGGAAGACGGGAATAGCTGTCTCATATAAACTATTAGCTTCAAAGCAATTTTCAAGTGATCGAATGATCAATACGAAATATTCCGAGTCTACATCAAATGACTGTCTCACACAAATCATGTAAAATGTTACCAGGCGATTTTCACATGATCATCTTTTGACTTTCGTCAAGAATATAAGATGAACTTGGTTAAAGCGAAAGCTTACCAACACATATTTCGAGAAATATGTAAGCGACTTAAACTCAACTCGAAATATCAAATGTGTACAATCGAAGGCTGAAAAACGGGGGTCTAACAACCACACCCAATATTTCGCTTAGCAATATGTATGGACAAACTCCAATATAATTCCAATAGAATCAACTAGATAGTCAGACTCAATCAATGAAAATATATCCAAGAGTTGTATCTCTGTTTCACAATTTAATCAGCAAATCAAACAGATAGAAATCCGTGAGCCTGATTATTATGTGAAACAACTTGAACGGTACCAAAGACCAATTTTAAAGAGTCAATCAATATAATCAACAACCAAAGATTGGATTCTCTAATTGATTGAACTACACACAACTTGTGATATTTCTATTATATAAGAAAATATAACGCGGAAAAGAAATTACACAGACACCAGAAATTTTGTTAACGAGGAAACCGCTAATGCAGAAAAACCCCAGGACCTAGTCCAGATCTGAACACTACACTGTATTAAGCCTCTACAGACACTAGCCTACTCCAAGTTAACTTCGGACTGGAATGTAGTTGAGTCCTAACTAATCTCACACTAATCAAGGTACAGTTGCGCACCTTAAGTCTCTGGATCTCAGGAGGACTCTACACACTTGATTGCCTTAGCTGATCTCACCCACAACTAAGAGTTTCTACGACCCAAAATCGAAGACTTTAATAAACAAATCTATATCACACAGAAAAGTCTACGATAATAGATAAATATGTCTCCCACAGAAATACCTACGAGTTTTATTCCGTATTTTGATAAATCAAGGTGAACATGAACCAATTGATAACCCAGACATATATTCTCGAAGAACAGCCTAGTATTATCAATCAGCTCAGAATAATTTTAATCGACTAGCGAAAGAAGATATTGCGGAATCACAAACGATGAGACGAAGATGTTTGTTACTTCTTTTATATCTTGCGTATCGGAGAAATAAACCTCAATCCAATCTTTACGATTGTACTTAGTACGATAGAAACAACAAGATCAGATCACAAAACTACGAGAAAGTAGTATCGGTCTGGCTTCAGAGTCCCAATGAAGTCTTCAAGTCGTTAACCTACAGGGTCTCGATAGAAACCTAAGGTTAAAGGAGAATCGACTCTAGCTTATACAACTAGTATCACACAGGAGGTGTGGGGATTAGGTTTCCCAGTTGCTAGAGTTCTCCCTTATATAGTCTTTCAAATCAGGGTTTGCAATCTAAGTTACCTTGGTAACAAAGCATTCAATATTCACCGTTAGATTAAAAACTGATTAGATTCAAGCTAATATCTTTCAACCGTTAGATCGAAACTTATCTTGTTACACACAAATGAAATGCACGTTTTTAGGTTTGTGTAACCATACCCAAACATGTACATTTAGTTTGTTCAACAGTAGTTAACCAAATGGTTAGCCATATGAGCACTTTCATATCAACCATATTCTTCTTTACCATAACTAGTTCAAATGACTCAAATGAACTAGTTAGAGATTTGTTCAATTGCTTAGATCTTTATAATAAACACAATTGAAACAAAAACGATTTCATTCACTCGAATCGATTCATGAACTTTATAGCCACAGTTTGCAATTATGCATTCCTTAGTTTATATAAGTTTAAGTTCACAAATAATCGTTTTTAGAAAATAACCAACTTAAATACGCGAACTGGTACGCGGATTTAAGTACCCGAAATAAGTTTGTTTATAGTTTAGAAACTCCGGCAGAATTTTTCGGGATGAGAACTTCCGACAATACGCGTACTGGGTACGCGGAATCTAGTTCCGGTTTTCCTGAGCAGCAAAGTACGCATACTTTGGTTCAAGGAATAAGGACTTACACACATATGTGTTACCACACAATGTTTATATCCTTCCATGGTTATATAATATAAACTCTCATTTCAATCATTGAAACATTCTTAAAGGACGTTATATAGTTGTTATTCACAAACCATTTTTCGTCAAAGCCATTTTCAAGTGATTGAAACTAAACATGACTTTCGTCACTAGTAAAGATGAACTTGGTCAAAGCGAAAGATTACCAACATATATTTCCAGAAATAGATAAGCGAGATAAACTCGGCTCGAAATAACAAATGTGTATAATCATAGTCTATATAGCAAAACGACTTTTGTCTCAATATATGAGATAAAGTAGATAGAATTTTGAGTGATAGATAAGTTCAAGTCTCCACATACCTTTTAGTCGATGAAGTTCCACAAGTTCCTTGAGTAGTTCTTCGTCTTTGTATGATGATCGCCATGGAGTCTTGAGCACAACTACACTTCCTATCCTAGTCCGAGACTTAGCTAATAGTAGACTAGAAATCAAGACTTATAGTTTTGATCACTAACATTGACAAACATGCTTGAGATAGCAACACATGCGAGTTCGACCGATCAGTGCTCTAACAATCTCCCCCTTTGTCAATTTTAGTGACAAAACTATCAATACATATGGAATACAAAAATAAATAAATAAACTTTTGTAGCTTCTCTTCCACATGCCTGATCTTCTTGGTTCTTCAACATTACTCGAAATCTTCTTCACTTCAAGTACTCCAATGATTCCAAAGGTTGTAAGTTTAGTATCATCGTTGTTGAAAATCCGTAGCCATAAACAATGAGAAAACAAGAATTCTCAATCATTGTTAACAATGTCATAGTATTATTACACATCATCAAAGTTCAATTGCATCACAACTTCGACAACAATACTATGGTGATATGTATCACTCCTCCTTAGTCAATACTCCATCTCACATGGAAACCACTCCCCCTTACATAATGATCCGAAAACCATATGTACTTGTAGTGTGAACTACACATTAATTCTCCCCCTTTTTGTCAATAAAATTGGCAAAGGTACGAAAACTAGCGGGATCCTAATAAAATTTCCATAGAGTCATTTCTTGACCAAAAGCAAACACATATCAACTTTTTAGATGCAATCATATAGCCGAAGCTAAAGGCTTTCATCAAGGATTTTATAAAGATAAAAGATAACTCCTATAATATTCCACAACCGCACTCCCCACAAAGATTTGGCAATTAAGCACAAGTTCAATTAAGAACTCTCCCCCATAAAATGTCATTCCCGAAAGAACAACAAGAGCGACCTTACTTTCACGAGAAAAGAAGGATTTCTTTGGACATGACAAATCACATACGAATATGAATTTGAATCCCAATAATACTTAATTAAATTAACCACAAGAAAACTCATGATTAATCTAATCGGAAATGCTCAACATAAGAGAACTTACGGAGCCGCACAATATATACATAAAATATGGATCAGGGAAGATCAATACTGCGGAATAAACAAGGATTCATTCTATTTTCCATCACTATTTGCACAATGACATATAATAGACATAATCCTCGTAAACAAAAGTTCATCCTATCTTCCATCAATATTTGCATAATGACATACAATAGGCTTAACTTTTGTAATGTCAAAATTTCATTCATTCTTTTATCAATACATGCATATCGACATATGAAAGACTTAACTTTTGACAAGGTATGGGACAATCATAGTTCACGGACGCAAGCAAAGATATCCCATAACAAATTGCAATATGTGAAACCATAAAGATTAATACTGCAAACATCATCTTCCAAACAATTTTTTAGAATTTAAACAAATAAACCTAAAAACATGAAGATGAAAAAAGTTGAACCATAGCTATGTGTAATCACAATAATGGATATTCCAAACTCTAGTTATTCTTCTAAACAAAACAAGAAAATAAAATTCTCATCAGAAGATTTGCTAGATTTTGAGGCCTCTGAAAAATTCTTTATCGTCCTCAAACTCCTTGTCGTCAACAGCCATGGGTAAATATGGTTCGTGAAGAAAGGAGTCAATTCCAACAAATCTTCTAGGCCGAAGATGTCGAACCAGGGCCTTCTGAATTTCAAGAGATCTCAAAACAAAAGTCTTTATTTGCTGAATCTTCTTCCTTGTCTTCTTTAACTCTTCAAGAACATTAGAAAACTTTTGAGAATTTGAAGGAACAACTCTTGGCTTCCTCACATTCCTTCTTTTTCTTTTCAAAGTTGGAGGCAACAAAGATTTCTCTTTTTCCTTCATGATTGATGGCTTAACAATTATATTAACATCTTTTCCATCAGAAGACATGATGCTTGGAGTATCCATAAGAATATGGGTTTGTGAGAGGAAATCACAATTTAAACTCAACAAGTAGTCTTGGAAAGAGTTTCAGAAAAGGAAAAAGGAATGTAGGGTTACACAACCTTTAACAGGTTCGTGCACGCACAACTCTGAACCCTAGAAGGAGTATAATTGTCGAGAATAACCCTCCTTTATTGATAGATAGGGAATTTCAAAACAAAACTAAGAAAAGAAGAAACAAAACTTTTCTTAAAGCCTGAGAGGTGCACAACCTTGTCTCTTTTGATCAGGCACATGAGACAAGATACACAACTCAACACAATCAAGTTGTGTTGCGGTGAACAACAATCTGTCCACCATGTTCCTTTTGAGAGGAATCCATAGATCTCTGTCTATCAAAACTATTGGATCATACATTCTTCTCTAATGGTCTTGTTTTATCCTTGGAAACTAACATCTTAGATGAAGATAAAATCTTACATACCTCGACGGTCTTTTGAGCAAGTTTAAGCTTGCTTGCTAATCGATTTGCTCTTCGTTGAAGTTTGTTGACATGTCTCAATTTATGTTTGTACTTGTAACACTTTTATAGTTCATTACCTTTGAGTGAACAATACGATCATGTCAATCTTGGATATAATTCAGGCATCTGAGATGTACAAGCTGCTAGACACATAGTGGTACCTGAAACGTACAAGGTCTCGATAGAAACCTAAGGTTAAAGGAGAATCGCCTCTAGCTTATACAACTGGTATCACACATGAGGTGTGGGGATTAAGTTTCCCAGTTGCTACAGTTCTCCCTTATATAGTCTTTCAAATCAGGGTTTGCAATCTAAGTTACCTTGGTAACAGAGCATTCAATATTCACCGTTAGATGAAAACCTGATTAGATTCAAGCTAATATCTTTCAACCGTTAGATCGAAACTTATCTTGTTACACACAAATGAAATGCACGTTTTTAGGTTTGTGTAACCATACCCAAACATATACATTTAGTTGGTTCAACAGAAGTTAACCAAATGGTTAGCATATGAGCACTTTCATATCAACTATATTCTTCTTTACCATAACTAGTTCAAATGACTCAAATGAACTAGTTAGAGAGTTGTTTTTTTTTTTTGCTAAATCATATAATTTTATCATTCAAAGGAAAGCCAAACAAAAACTATCCAAGACACTCCAAGGCATAGTTTTATTACACACAAGAAAATAAAAATGAATACAAAAATCTTTATACTTTCAGTCGAATCTAAATTATTTAGTATTCTCCTCTTCCATGCTTCCTATAAAGCTTGGTTTATTCTCATATCTCACAATTTCACCTATGCTCAAAGTAGCTCATTTCTTGGAAATATTATCAGCTGAAAAATTTGCTTCTCTGTAAGCATGTCTGAAAGTTATTTGTCTCAGCTGGGAGAGAACTTTCTTCCATCTATTAAGGATCATCCAAGGAATTTTATTACTGGTAAAAGCCTTCAAAACAGATTGAGAATCCAGACTGAAGACCACATTCAAGAAAGATTTAGATACTTCCCATTCACCAGCCATTACCAAAGCCATCATCTCTGCTACAAAATTTGTTGCAATACCTAGACCACCAGCCATTGCTCCCACACATTCACTGTCACTATTTCTTCCAATAAATCCAAAGCCTTCCACTCCTGGATTACCTCTAGCTGCTCCATCATAATAAATCAATATTTGATTACTATCTGGCAACCTGAACTGAATCTCTTTAATCCTTGTAGTCTTACTTTTTATCCCTTTCATCCCAAAATATAGAATGATATTCATAACTACAATTGTACATAATCCCCTTAATTCTACTATTGCATACTTTAGTAAACCACCGGATTTGATGCTTAACATTCTCTGTATTTGGATTTTCATCATCATACAGTTTTCTATTCCTAGTCAACCATCAAGGTATAAGAAGCAATATACCAGATTTCTTTTACTATAGGACTTTTAGATTGCGGCACCCAGCTAAGAACTTCATCAAAATTTGAAGGATTTAAGAATTTGAAAATACCTCCCAGCCAGTGCCAAATCTTCTTACTGAAAGAGCATTCCCAGAATAAATGTGTCAGTGTGTCCTGCCCATTGCAGCATATATAACATTTTGAAACAGTAGAAAAGCCTTTCTTTGTGACATTGTCTTTTGTAGCTATATCACCTCTCACAATTTTCCACATATTACAGGCCAAGTTTGGATGTATGCAAGATATCCAAGTTTTCCAAGCCCATGAACATTTAGGGAACTTTGTTCTTAAAACTTGTACTGCATTTGCAACAGAGAAGTCCCTGTTAAGTTGGTTTCTAAAATTCTTCTATCAGCTCCATTTCCCAAAAAAGGTAAATCTTCTTCATTGATATAAGCCTTCATCTCCACTGGTATTTGCCATTTGCCATTTATGATTAGCTCACATACTTTCATATCCTTATTCTGCATGATAAAATTATCTTGTGGATGTAAGTCACATAATGCTTGTGTCTTCACCCATTTATATTTCCACACAGAAATTACTTGACCATCACCAACAATCCATCTAGTTGCTTCTTCAAAGTCATTTAACACCCATTTCAAACCAGGCCAAATTGAAGATTTTTTATATGTGGTAATCCACTCCCCTTTCTTGTTTTTATATTTCTCTTTCATGAATCTAGTCCATTCTGCATCCTCTGTTTCAATCTTCCGTAGTAATTTCAGCAAGAGAGATTTATTAACAATTTCCAACCTCCATATACCAAGCCCTCCCTCTTCCACTGGAGCACACACTTCATCCCATTTGACTGTGATAAGTTTTTTAACTGCTGGGTCACCTGACCACAACAAATTCCTTATAATCCTTTCACACTCCTTCAGAACTTCACTAGGCCATCTGTATACAGACATATTATAAATTGGGATACTACACAATAAACTTTACACTAGTGTAAGTCTTTCAAATAAAGCTAGGATTTTCCCCATCCAACCAACTAGTAGTTTTTGTAACATTTCCACAATGCCCCAAACTTGGCTTTTTTTTTTACCTTTCCTGGCTGTAAAATTACTCCCAAATATTTATCTGGGAAATCATATAATTCCATTTGTAGAAATCCATCAATTTCCCTTCTCCTACTTTCAGTTACTCCCCCAACAAAACATTTGCTCTTATTTTTATTCACCACTTGCCCTGATGCTTGCTGGTACTTCACTAACAGTTGCATTAAGTGCTCCAATGAATTCTTGTGTCCATTACAGAAAACAAAAATGTCATCTGCAAAGAGTAAGTGAGATGGTTTACAACCATTTCTTTTTACCATTGATTGAATACTACCCTCCTGAACCATCTTAGTTATATTTCTACTCAGTACCTCCTCAACAATTACAAAAAGTATTGTAAATAAGGGGTCACCTTGTCTAAGGCCCCTACCCACTCCAAAGAATCCATTAGGTCCTCCATTCACCAAAACAGAAATTTTAGCTTACATGAAAATTTTGTGTAACCAATGAATACTGGTTTCTGAAAATCCAAAGTGCCTCATTGTCTCAAAGAGAAAATTCCAATTCAAAGAATCATAAGCTTGAGTTATATCTAACTTCAAGCCTACATTTCCACCTCTTCTTTTTATCTCCAATTCATTTACTAATTCTGAAGCTATAAAAATCTTTTCATGAATCCCCCTCCCTTTAATGAAAGCTCCTTGTTGTTTAGATACCACCTTTTCCACCACATTCTTCATTCTTGTAGTTATAATTCTAGTTATAATCTTGAAACAGAAAATTTGCAAGACCATTTGGTCTGAACAGATCAACTCTTCTTGCACCTTGCATTTTTGGCAACAAAAACAAGTCTGTTCTTGTAACGAAGAACGTTATCTGTGTAAGACCATGGATGCTTACAATCTGGTTGAGCATGTAACTTAGCGATAATATCACTGAACTCAATGTCATTATGACATTCTGTAATGATGTCAGTAAGGACAGAAAATATTGGAGAAATAATTTTCATAAGTTGCGAATCATTAATACGAGATAATGCATCAGCCGCCATATTCGTTTCTCCCGATCTATAAATAATCTCGTAATCATAAACAAGAAGTTTGGACAACCACTTTTTATGCTCCATTGAACTAATTTTTTTCTCTAAGAAATACTTCAGACTACGATGGTCTGTGTAGATCTTAAAATGTCGACCCATTAAATATGGTCGCCATTTGATAACTGCATTAACAATGACTAACATCTCTTTGTCATAAACTGAGAGAGTTAACTTTTTTACCTGATAGTGTCTTACTATAGTATGCAATAGGTATGTTCTGTTGAATAGGGACAGCTCCCAATCCGTTACCTGAAGCGTCACATTCAATGCAAAATTCCTTGAAAAACTCAGGAAGTGCTAGCACTGGTGTGCTAGTTAAGGCTGTCTTGAGCTTATTAAATGCATCTGTATCATATGTAGTCCAATGAAACACATCTTGCTTCAATAACTGAGTCAGTGGAGCACTAATCTTACCATAATCTATGACAAACTTACGGTAATAGCCTGCTAACCCCAAAAAACCACGCAAACCTTTGACAGTAGATGGAATAGGCCAGTTCATAATGCAAGAGATTTTATCAGCTTCAACCGAAACACCATTAGAAGATACTGAGTGTCGTAAGCAACTAATTGTAGCTTTAGCAAAGTCACACTTAGAACTCTTCAGATATAGCTTACGTGTGCGCAGAACTTCAAAAACAATCTTCAAGTGTGTAAGATGATCTATGAGAGATTTGTTGTAGACAAGTATGTCGTCAAAGAAAACCAACACAAACTGTCGAAGATAGGGTCTAAGACTATCATTCATGAGACTTTGAAAAGTTGCAGGGGCATTTGATAATCCAAATGGCATTACCAAGAACTCATAGTGACCATCATGAGTTCTAAATGCTATTTTATGCACATCATCTTCATGCACACGTAGTTATTGATAAGCGAATCGCATATCCACCTTAGAAAACACAGTTGCTCCATGAATCTCATCTACTACTGGAATAGGAAATCTATCCTTAACAGTAACCTTGTTTAATTCCCTGTAATCAATACACATTCTCCATGAACCATCCTTCTTACGAACTAGTAATACTGGAGAAGAGAAAGGACTAGAACTAGGCCTAATAAAACCTGCTGCTTTCAATTCAGAAACAATCTTTTCTATTTCATCTTTCTGAAAATACAGGTATCGATAGGGTCTTACATTTACGGGTGCAGTATTTGGTAGTAATGAAATACGATGTTCTTGTTCCCATGAAGGTGGCAAAGATGAAGGAGATGCAAATAAGTCAGAAAAACTTGAGAGTAATTTCGAGACTGCAGTAGGTACCTGAGAATTAGTCTGTTGCTGAAGAAGAAGTTGCAACCAATTGGATTAGAAAACCATGGGAAGTATGATCAATTTGTTTTTGCATTGGAGTGTTGTCTAATATCATAACAGATGCTGAGATATTTCCAATCAAAAGATGTTAATGCTCACCAGATTTAAATTGCATATGTAGTTTCTCAAAATCCCAAGTGATATTGCCTAAGGTTCGTATCCATTGAACCCCTAATACTACATCACAACCACTTACTGTCAGTAAAAAAAATTCAGTAGTAAACTGATAATCTTGTAACTTGATGGATATATCGGAACAAGAACCTTGAGTTTGTAATACTCCACCATTACCTACCAAAACTTTCATGGTAGTGTTGTCAAATTGAGCTAAAAATCCACATTGCTTTGCAATAGTTGGATGTAAGAAGTTATGAGTCGAACCAGAGTCAATGTGAACTGTGATCGACTTCCCTTTAATGTATCCTGTAACTCTCATAGTATTAGGAAAAGAAGAACCTGTGAGTGCATGAATAGAAATTGTAGGTTCAATACTTAATTGAGTAACCTCTTCAATGACATCATTAGTGCCCAAATTGTCTTCCTCAGCACAGTCATTGTCAACCTCGGTGATTGAAGGAGCCATATCCAGTAATAATAGTCTAGGTTTAACACATAAATGCCCAGGCTTATATGTTTCATCGCAATTACAGCATAAGCCTTTATCACGACGCTCTTTCTGTTCCTCCAATAATAACATCTTGACCCCTGTCGGGATAGTATTTCTCTTGAATGTTGGACTAGTAGAATTTAATGCTTTTCTGAAAGGATTTGGTCGAGCCATAGTTTTGTAGAAAGAAGTGGTAAGCGGCACATCTTCCTGTTTAATAGCTTTTTTTAAAGCCATAGGTAAAGTTTGAGGTTCAAACACTTCTACAACAGATTGTATCTCAGGTTTCAAGGATCGGATAAAGAGATCAATGATATGATCTTCTGGTAAATCAGTAACAAAGTTTAGGATGTGCTCAAACTCGATAATATGCTCATGTACTGAGCCTTTTTGAGATATTGTAAACAGTGCCAGACGTGGGTTTGCAAATTTTTTATCAGCAAATCTATCACGAAGAAGAGAACAAAAGTGCAGCCAAGTTGGATTATTTACCTTATTTTGAACCCACCTATACCAAGCATTAACTTCACCCTTGAAGTGAATTGTAGCAATTGAAATTTTTAGTCCTTCAACAACGTTGTGTAGACGAAAATATTGACCTGCCTGGAAAATCCACCCTGCTGGATCTGTCCCTTCAAAGTTGGGAAATTTCAAATTGATGGGGGATGCACGAATACCTGAAAGAGCATCTGGAGAACCTAAATACCATTGCCCTTAGAGCCATTATTTCTATTCGTACCATTACTACCATTGGTACCATTGATGCCAGTCGATCCACCAAACCCAGGAGGTGTAGTTAGAGGAAAACGCGCGAGAAGGAGTGATGCCATGTTACGAGTGATAGTTTCGGCAAGAGTTGTGGTATCTTGTCTGTTCTGTTGCATCACAGTATTCATCTCTTGTATATGATTCTCTAAAATAGATTGCAAGCTTGTATTATGCAAAGTTTGAGAAAGATCTAACATGCTCTGATGACAGATGTTATGATCCTATACCTTGTCAAGGGTTTGAACTTAAGTTTTGAATGAAAAAAAGAGAATAATAAGGTTAAAAGAAGAGAAGAAGTCAGAAGAAGAATGAAGAAAATATTTGTATTGCTTGCCTGAATGTTTACAGGACTCAGATATATAGTTGTTGTAACTTCCTAAACTAGAATGTAGCCGGCTTCTAACAATAACTATAACTACTTCATTAAGATTAAGCTAAATAAGGAAATCATATGAAAGGAAATAACGTGTAGAGGAGTTGGTATCACAACATCCCACACTGCCTAAAAAATGGCTTGTCCTCAAGCCTGAAAGTCTGGAAAGAGAATCAATAGTTCATCCGCATCCTCCCATGTTTCTTCTTCAGTTGTATGATCCTTCCACTTGACCAGACACTTTGTCCCAGCAACATTCCCCTTCTTAAACATATTACGGTCCAAGATTGTATCAGGTTCCCATTTCTCATAGTCGACTGTCACAGGTAAGTCAATATTAAGAATCTCAGATGATTCAAGTTTCAATTTCAACTGTGAGACATAAAATGCAGGATGAATTCGACTTGTAACTGGCAACTCTAAGCGGTAAGCAACTGTCCCAATTTTCTCAATGACCTTGAATGGTCCATAGAACTTAGGTGAAAACTTAGAGAATGAAGAAGTAGCTGTAGTAGTTTGACGATAAGGTTGTAATCGCAAGAAAACCCAATCGTTGACTGAAAATTTGCGTTCAGTCCTATGCGCATCAGCATAAGCCTTCATTCTGGCTTGCGCATCATGTAAATTTGATTTAAGAATCTTCAAATTATGATCTCTGGCTTGTAGAACTATATCAACAACATGGACAGTAGTTGAGCATGGCAGATATGTAGTAATTGTTGGAGGAGTCTTACAGTAAAGAGCTTGATAAAGGCTCATTTTAATAGATGCGTTATAACTAGTGTTATACCACCATTCTGCCCACGGTAGCCACTTAACCCAATATTTTTGTTTAATCCCAGTAAAGCAACGTAAATAACATTCCAAGGTTCTGTTGGTAACTTCTGTTTGTCTGTCAGATTGAGGATGATATCCAGAGCTTCGACAAAGCTGAGTATGCTGCAAAGAAAAGAATGCCTCCCAGAAATTGCTCATAAAAATTGGGTCACGGTCACTAGTGATGCTCTCGGGAATTCCATGTAAACGTACTATTTTTCTTATGAAAATCTCAGCCACAGTATCATCTGAATAAGGATGAGAAAGAGACACGAAATGTGCGTGCTTTGACAGACTATCACCACCACTAATATACTTATCTTTCGGTTAGATGCAGGAAACCCATCCAAAAAATCCATAGAGATATCAACCCACACATCAGTAGGTATAAATAAAGGTTGTAGTAATCCTGGAGGAGCTATGGATTCAGCTTTGTTTCGTTGGCAAGTATCACAACAAGCAATGTAATCCTTAACTGCTTTTTTCATCCCTGGCCAATAA
Organism: Papaver somniferum; assembly: GCF_003573695.1. Taxonomy (NCBI): domain Eukaryota; kingdom Viridiplantae; phylum Streptophyta; class Magnoliopsida; order Ranunculales; family Papaveraceae; genus Papaver; species Papaver somniferum. The sequence continues at coordinate 11,818,925 of NC_039360.1, read as the reverse complement.
AATTCTGCTGAAGACGCTTGTAAGTTCGTAAATAACCAGAATGTCCCCCTGTTGGTGATGAATGAAACTCATTGAGAAGCTTATTGCACCATAAAGAAGTAGATACTACTGCAACTCTGTTCTTGTAACGAAGAACATTATCTGTGTAAGACCATGGATGCTTACAATCTGGTTGAGCACGTAACTTAGCGATAATATCACTGAACTCAATGTCATTATGACATTCTGTAATTATGTCAGTAAGGCCAGAAAATATTGGAGAAGTAATTGTCATAAGTTACGTATCATTAATACGATATAATGCATCAGCCTCCATATTTGTTGCACCTGACCTATGAATAAGTCTCGTACTTGGAACAATTCCTTTGGTTCGTATCCTAAACAGTAAAGGAACAACAAATCTGTTTGGTATCAACTCTCTTCAACCAAGTGATGTGAGTTCGACAAAGGATTTTCCGTTTATCTCAATAAACTCATTCGTCAGGTTCTTAGATCTATCTTATTCTCAACTACTGAAGTAATTGTTAAGATTTTGCAATCAATACTTTTAATCACAAAGAATTGTATTGATGCCAATCTACACAACTAATCAATCCAATCTACCACAAGGATAAACCTATTATAGTTGGATCCTCTTATACCGAAACAAGCATTATGCAGACCAAAGACTATGAACCCTAAATCAGAAATCTTCAATATCTTCTTTGTCTTCAAATCTTCTTAGATCTTCAATAAACACTTGCAGACAACAACTTGAATCTCTTGTAATAAATCACGCACATAACAGAGTCTGTTAACATTGGATTATCCCAAGATCGTCTTTAGAACTAACAACAGTCTAAAGATCCCTGTCGAAACTTTGATCCAGTTTGAGTGAATCTTATATCAGAAGAGAAGATTCTCAAGCATAAACAAACAAGGTGCAATAAATTTCAACCACCGTTAGTCAATCGAAAACACAATATAAACCGCAGTTATATAGTTTCCCACCAACGGTACTAATAGAGATTCTCAATTCCAAGGAAGACTTTAAACTGAGCGGTCGTAAGAGATTTCGCCTAATTAGGTTACTCTCCTCTCCGAATAGGAGGCTTCATCGATAACAACACAATATAGGAAGTTTGGACACCAAGGAATTTCCAAAACCGAAAATATTCTCAAGATATTCATTAAAGCACAAATTCGGTTTCCGTAATTCCTGGAAATGCTTTGTCCAAAATATTGACCGAAAATCTCTTTGGAAAATCTTTAACTAGTAAATGCACATTACTAATTCTTATTTTCCTAAAATAAAATTAAGACCTTAATTAAAAGATTCTTAACTTATTTATATTTCGATCCTGGGATTTTCTTCCTTTGGATATTAAGGAATAACTTTGAACAATAAAAGATAAACATTACTGTATGTGTCCAAAGTGTGTCGACAT